>NC_071353.1:27230000-27573666 GCF_943734655.1 Sabethes cyaneus
GCAAGTGTGCTTTAAGAGGTGAATCATAAAACCACCAACACTTGTGGTGGTTTTGTTATAGTTTTTTAGCGTCTCTTGGAAGTTACTAAAAATAGATATCGATGAATATTACAATTTTTAAAAGGTATTTTTTAAATATTCTTGACAACCATCTTTAGTGTGGGCCCCTATAATTTTATAAGAGTTTTATCACCATTTTGTAGAATGGCAAGCTTTATGATCAATTTTTGAGCAGCAAGTGTTGAAACCCTCTTTACGTAAACCTTAAAACTGAATTTGTTGCTTGGGTTATAGCATCTGACCATTATTTTGCAAAGTATGTTCTGCTATCAGTTCTGTATGTTTGTCTGTGGTTACAGAGTTTAATTGACGAGGTTAGAATTTCAGAATCAAAATGATTCCATGTCGAGTAACTGAAGCATTTGTTGCTACATTTTAGATTACCCCTGTAGAACCTCTTAACAGAGCAAACATCAATTTTATAATTATCGTACTGTACAGAGGAACGTGATGCGTAAATTTGTAACTAATGTATTTGCAACATGCTGTGTCCATCCGCCTAAATTGCAACAATTTTTATTCTGCTCATGATACTAGTACGAATACAACCAGTTTTGGTGATGGAACGGATAACCAGCCCCGGTGGAAGCCAAGGTCGTATGCTGACAGAGAAGGGGGTACTCATACGAATGCTGACTATTACCTTGAGCGTCTGTTACCATGCCAAGGACAGCTCTTGACGGTGATTCCACTACAAGGCGAAACATAGTTTCCTCAATCTCTCAGTCTCTCCTCAGACTCTGTGTTCGGGGTGGCTCACAACAGTGTCTGACCTGGAGTTGGAAGCTGAATTAGGAAACGTTTTCAACGTCGAATGTTGAAGTCAAGGTGACAGTTCCTTCACGAGGCTCGGTAGTGTGGCCATAGTAAGGCAAGCTACCTAAACAAAATGACGACAAACAAACAGAAGAATTTGATTTGGCATCGACCAAAGCAGAAAATGGTCATGCAACGGAAGTACATATCGCTGAATGTAGTGGTTGGCGACAGTGTACTGCTCATGTAGTTCAGTATTGTGGTTTTGCAGGAGATTGGTCGTAAATCTTAACTATGCATAAGTCACGAATGACCGAAGCTGTAAAAGCGGCTATAATAAAATAAAATAAAAGATCCGCGGCAGTCCAATTTTCCCCATAGTCATATCCCGAATTGCAAGAAAAGTAGTAGAACAGTACCAAGCCCTCGCTATTGCAGATAAAACAAGACTGATTTTGAGACTACATCGTCTTTTCAAGGAATCATTCGATAGAGTTGATCAGAAATACTACGGCCACCCGTACGGGTTCTTGGACAAATTCACCAGTACGGGTTCCTGGACAAATTGGCGTGGTCGATCAAAGATACCCTGGATCGAGTGATGTGCTTTGTGCGCGTTTCGAGGACTCTCTAAAGTTCCTTCACATCGTACAGGAGGTCTTGAGCAACAATTTAAAGCAAGAGTAGCCAATTTCTAAGCTTCTTGGATGACTTCGACGTTATCACTAGAAACTTTGCGTTGAAAAGCAAATATATGAAAAGAAGAGGCTCAAAAAAAGACAATGTACGGCTGCCACGGACAGTGACTATTGATGGCGATGAATTAGAAGCGGTAGATGAGATCATATATTTGGAATCTCTAGGAAAGCTAGGGTTGTAAGGGTTTTTGATGCATGAACTACGCGCTCTAGGAATTCCTTGAAGAGATTCCTATGGTTTACCTGGCAAGAAGCGAAAGGTTACAGTGGACCGGCCACGTCGCGAGCATGTCAGAAGACAGTGTAGGGACATTTGTTCTCGTCAAGGGCCTAAGAACAGAGGGGCCCGACGTGCTAGACGGCTCAACCAGGTTGAAACTGACTTGCGAGTGTCGCGACGCTCGCAGAATTGGTGAAGAGTAACCCAGGGCCGAGGGAAGTGGAGACAAGCCCTCGATACAGTATGAGCCACCCCGTCTTTATTCTTCTAAGGAAAGAAGGACGGAAGGAAGGCTTGTTAATACAACAATTAATATGATCCTTTTGCAGATAATCTGCGTCCGTGCCTAAAGTGGACTGGACAGACATAATAAGTTGCATTGTTCAAAGTACGAAGAAATTATTCATTTCAGTACTCGCTGATTAAGATCCTTTGTGTTGGCAACGTGTCACTTTCAGCTTTAACTCTGTAATCTCATAATCGAAACAACTTTTTGTGAACTTCGTCCACATACCATAAGAGAAATAATTAGTACCAAGGGCAGCGCCTTAGTCACAACAACGCAACGCAACGTAACGAACAGCTCCCTATACACCACCGGCAGAAGCTAAACAATGTTCAGCACATGATGGGCATTAGCATTCATAATCCAACCCAACCAACCCACTCATCCCTCCTCCTTTCGAGGGTAGCAAAGAACTGAACGAAACACAATGCTGGTCGGTCGGTTGGTCGAACGGACGGTCGGTTGGATAGGAAAATCTCTATGCAAATAGAAGAAAAAAGCTGGACGTTTCTTGCATGCAACGAACAGAAAAAGGCAAATTTTATTCATGCATATTGTTTCCGTACAACACAGCCTTGCAGACGCCACGCTGCTGCAAAGGGAAATGCAAAAAATAAAAAAGTTTTTTTCTCTTGCCTCGCGGTGGTTGTCAAAGAAAATGTTTACTTTATCGTCGCAGTACGTACAGTGTATTTACATGCAATTAAAAAGTTCTCCGAGCATTAATTTGGCATGAAGCGCTGGGCTGCCCGTTGCTGAAGCAGTGTCCTGAAAAGGTACCTACTCTGGTTTTTCTTCCGGTTGTTGCAGCGATGGCTTTGGTGTTGGTAATGTTACACAATTTTTAATTTGCACTGTTTCACTCGGTCGGTTTTCGCGCAAAAATGGATAAAGTTTGCTAGTTAGGCCGGGCCGTTCTCCGCCGAGAGCCAGCTTATCGTTTCGATAAAAGTTGATTTCTAAAGGACCACATACAATGGCCGATAGAAATTAGGCTATATTATCGATGGTTTCACGCTCGGCTGATGACAGCTATTCCTCTACCAAAACTACTCTGGTGCAATTTTGGAGGTCTAGTTTATGGCACACCATTAAAATTTGTGCTTTCGATTGTTACCGCATGGCAGCCTAGAATGAAATGTTCGGTTATTCCAAATTTTCGAAATTTGTTCATTCTGCCTGGTGACTGCTGGTAATTAATTGTTTGGCAAAATTTTGGTTTGCAATTAGTCTGTACCCCGGAAATGCCGTAAAAGGCAATCGCGTTAGTTTAATCGCCTGACAAACGGTTTAGTAGTGTATTTTATTCTACACAGACTAAATAACTTCCAGTCTGTTCAGCTAAACTACCCCACCAGGAGTACAATAGAAAACAATAGCAGCTAATAATTGCCTCCCCATTATTTGCATACACACTGTGCCAGTTTTGATATCTAAACAACTAACCATATGTTTCCATCGGCCAGATTGCATAGTCCGACACTAATCATGCTTTTTGCGATTTCATCTGCCGCAGTCATTATTAACACCAATCAAAATGGCTCCCCACATTTCTCATCCTCGTCAGGGGGGTGCTTCATATCCGGGACGAAAAAGTGGGCCACACTTTATTCACGCGACGCTGAGTATGACAAGGCACTCTTCCTGACGAGGTGCAATAAACTACAATGCATGCGGTTCGGGTAACACACCACGCATTGCACGCACACATACGGGCGCACATACACTTTCCACCAGGAACACCTATTAATTATGCAACTAACCAACCAACCAACCAACCAACCATAGCACGGTGATGTACTTTTCTAAACCCGAGCGAGCCTCGGCGGTGTTCTAAAAAACAAAGGCGTCTGCAGTCAGTTTAAAACCACTGCCAGCCACAGAGACGGCGAAGAGCTTATTACTAACTGCGGCTTTTGTCACCTTTATTCCATAAGCGGATGATACGTTTTGAGCGATTTTTAGGTCACCTGGCTGCACAATAAACACCGTGGAAAATGTTTCGCACCTACATAAGGGATATGTTGCGTTACCAAACAACCCGGTAAGAATTGTCCGTCAGACGTCGTCCCGACGGAAGCGAAACTTTTGCTGGGGTCTGGTCGACGTCGTCCGACCAGTTCCTACTGGGAAGTGATTTTTTTTCTCGTTCTAACAATGGTATTAAAATTTTGGTTTTATATGGTATCGGTTGCTAGGTCACTAAAATTGATAATTTGTGAACCTCTTTGTTTTGTAAACAAATAACCAGCTTCGTACGCAGCTTTGCATTTATTTTTTTGACATAAATGAATGAGTTTTCCCCATTCAATGCTTAATTTCCATCGCCTTAAAAAATGTTTGATCAGAACACGTGTGTGTTGTTTCATCCGTTGAAAAACAAATTAACAATTCAGTCAGCGGAACATTCATAATGGTGATGTGGCAACTGCATTAGGCATTTTTTCCAAACTGAAAATGTTTCATGCTGAACCAATTGGATTTACACCGGCACCCATTACATACTATTCGACATGTCTGTGAAATATTAATTTTCCATAATGTACGAATAGCTTTCGGCTTTTTACACCATCAGCAAATATTCTAGTAAAATGGCACAAAGTCCAGTTCACCAAAGGGGAGGAGGGGGGGAAGCTGTAATTTAAATGTTCACTTTCCATGCCAGACGGTCCGGTCGGAAAACCATCACCGGCACGACGGAAAAACGACGCTTTCGTTAGGGACACGGAAAGGTACTGATTTGAATGGGAAACTAATGTGCTAGCCACATTCACTAGAGGACCAACATGCTCGTTAATGTGATTTCACGCCAATCCCGGGAGAAGCCGGGATTGGAATGTTCCTGCGATGGAGGAGTGATAACATTGGATTTTTGTTAAAGTATTGCTTGTGCTTAAAATTTATTTTAAATACAAACGATTATCTTCAAAATTAAGTCAAAAATTGGTACAGAAATGAGTGAATTATTAGCATTCAAAACCTTTCATTTGTTCGTGACGCTCGCATTTTTAGATTTTTTGGAATGATTCCCTACCTATACTACCGTCTTGTAACACGTAGTTCTACGTCAAAAGTACAAGATCTTTTTGTTTGTTAAATTATTACTTGATTTCGATGAATTCATTGTCAGTCCAAATTTTGCTTTGAGATATGATACGTCAAGTTTTAAATCAAACTATTCGCTTTTTCGGTGATTACACGGTCCGTCAGTCATCGTCCGACATAAGTGGACGTTTTGCTTGCGTCTGTCCGACGTCGTCCGAATAATTCTTGATGGGTAATCTTGATATAGTGGCAAGCATCTGCATAGCTTCTAGGAATATATATGTATAGTCAATATTTAATAAATAACAGCGCTACATACTATAAATTTGTCGACGTAGGACTACGTCTTAGCGCAGGGCGTCATTCTATAATTTACATTCTAGTTACCGTCACAAAAATATGAAAGATTTTGAACGCTAATAGCTCTGCCAATTAAGAATGGATTTTGATGGTTTGAAGACCGATCGATTCATAATAGACGTAGCAATTATGTGTTAGTTATTATAATTTTCTTTTCGGATCACTAAATTCAAGGATAAATTTTCCCATACATTTTCTGCGTAATCACCTTGCTTCACAGGCAGGGAGGACAGTTAAACACTCTATCTGTTTATTGTGTTTTCCTTTTATAAAAAAAAGTGACGAAACCTCCCGCCCCAATAGCTAGAAGATTCTTCAAGACGCTTAAACCTATACCAATGTGGTATCTGTCGTTGGGAAGTATACCAGAAAAAGTGAAAAGAACTTCTCGTCCCAACGAATTGAAGATTTTTTTCGTACGGCGAGTAAATCTAGACGAATTTGATATCTGTCTTGGGGAAGTGAACTACAGCTGTATCGCTCGGTTGAATATGATTTTCTGTGTTCATATCTATGTAGGCGCATATTTGCCATTTCATTAGTAGAGTAGTGAGAATAGAATGTACTATGATATGGCAAAGATGCGCTACCGAGAGGAATCGAGTTGACAACATGTTGTTAACGTGGTGACAGGGTTGATAACAAAAACATTCTATTGTTGAAATTAAAGAAAACTTTTTAACGTAGGACTACTTCTTACGGCACGGTTTGGGATAGGGTGTCATTCCAAAAAATACGTCACGAAAATATGAAAGACTTTGAACGCTAATAGTTCAGCCAATTATGAATGGATTTTCATGGTTTAGATACCGATCGACTCATAATAGATGTAGCAATTATATGCTTTCTTTTAGAACTATCTTTTTCAAACACTAATTAATGAAAATTGACGAAAACTTTCAAGGTAAAATATTCTCATACATTTTTTTTCGTGATCGCCTTGCTTCACAATTAATCACAGGACGATAGTTAAATGCACCACCTTATCAGTGTGGTTTCAATTACTTTCCTTCCAGAAAAAAAAGTAACAGATTCACCCCATCCCAACAGGTCGAAGATTCTTCACGACGTTCAGACTTATACTAATTTGATATCTGTGCTTGGGAAGCACGGCGGAAAAAGTGACAAGGTCCTCTCGTTCTAAACAAATTTCTTAGGACCGCTATAAACCTAGACCAATCTGATGTCCTGAAAGTGAACAGTTATAAAAAAAGCTATTAAGAGCTAAAAAGAGCAATTAATGTGCAGTGACGTTAGGTAATTGATGATATTCTAACTATTATAACTTTACTCATTGCCTTTGAATGTTAGTTGAAAGACAATTATATTTCAAATCAACCAGTCGCAATAAACGGTGCTATTTTTAAGGAAATTAACGAATGTGAACCAGTGGTAAATCATAACCCTGATTATCTGTTTATTTTTTCCGTTCAACCGTAAGTTGTGCGCCAATGACAAATATTTTAGTGGAACTACGAACTCGAAAAAACGGATAATACAGAGCACGGGACTTTAGGAAATTTACACTAGTCTTGTTGTATTAACTGTATAGGAATGTTTAGAGCATTTCTTACAATTCCGTAAATTAAAAATTTGCGTGAAAAACATTTGAAAAATGATAAGCTTTTTTTTGTTCATTTCATTACCTTTTTCATTTGGGTAAATCAGAAAACGTGAAAACAAACAAAGCTTACATCATTTTCATAATCTTTTCCAACAAGACATCAGTTCTGAACATAATTACATCAGTAACCAGTATGTCCATTCAATCGTTCAAAGGAAGGGTGTCGTCGCATAATTTCCCAAACCGGTTTACTTTCAGAACATCATATTAGTCTAGGTTCCAGTCACAAAAAAAAACCTTAATCTTGTTGGAACATGGGAACTTTGTCACTTTTTCATGCCAATGTAAATAACAAAATTTTTGGTAACTTGGATTTGTACAAAAGCAACACAACTTTGGTACTTCTAGTCAGTGTTACGAAGCCCAGTTCGTATGGTCTAATTTTCTTACACACGCGTACTCATTGTAACGAACACGCCGTCATAAGTATTCCTTTAAAACTCCCGCTCTTATTTCTTCATGCATTGCAACGAGTTTAGGCGAATGTGTGTTTAGCTAACAGCTACAGTCATCGCTCGTCGTTCTACGTTACAACCCGATCTGCTGATACCGATAACTCACGACGGCTCGTACTCCCGTCCATGAGTAGAATCGAGGGCGAAGATGAAGAAGAAGAAAAAGCAATGCAAAATTTGAATCCCAATGCGCCACCAGCCTTACAGGGAGCAGATTCCCCACGAATTTTTTGACTCGGGAATAAGCTATGTGGGAAGACGATGTGAGGATGTGCGTGCGCGAGTGTGTGGATAGCAGAATGTCTGCACACAGCACCGGTGGTTGTTTCTTTTACACCTGCGTGTGCGGCGTAATCGTTGAGTGTTTTGTTTCTCATTTTTTTCCTGTATGGACTCATCACTGCGACCAGTATGGTTAGATCTATTGTGATATCGCCCGGGTGTTTGTTGTATAACCCGCACTGCATTTATTTTGGCTATAGTCGCTATTGATTGAGCGGTATGCTTATTGAATTTTTTATGCGTGCTTGTGTGTAATTGGGTACCCTTCTTTCAATGCTTTACTCTACTTTACCCACCTCGTTCCACATGACAGCGCGCAGTCCCCAATTATAGTCATCCCTGGCGTAGCAAACCAGTGCATTTTTTACTATAAGGGTCTCATTTTTGCACTGTCAATAGGCCATATCGGGATAATATAGAACTCAGCATGAAGGAAGGGCGGGCGATGAGGGGCCTGAGAATAAACCCATGCTAAAGTCACTTTGACATCGAATGGCCTGATTCTACTAAGATTCGAACCCATGACCATTCGCTTGTCAAAGCAGACTCGGTAACCTTGCGGCTACAGAGCCCCCCTTTTGTTTCTCATACTCTTTCGCGTGTGAGTAGGTATGGTTGACTTCTCGCTCGATTCGTAACATTGCTTCTAGTTGAGACGACTTAGTTATAACCAAAATTAGTCGTATAAGTAGTAGTCATAGCAATTTTATAACAACTGTGTTGGTAACAACCTAGCAGTTATCTGTCTCTGGGAAGTAAGGCGATCACACCAAAAATGTATGGATATATTTAACCTTGATACGTTTTGAAAATCACTATTTATCAATTGAAAAATAATCCAAATATAAAAAGTGAACGTGAGTATGTCTGCATGTTCCGTTATAACTTCAGAACGTCTTAACCGTTCTCCACCCAACTTAGCATCATATACCTTGACGTAAGGGAATAAGCACTGATGGGTTGATAAAAGGTAAGAGTCCCTAACAACGGAGGCGGTGCAAATAAAAAAAGGGGATAAATTTTTCTATTTTGCTTGCATGTCGACTGATAGCGGTTGCGCAAGTGGCTTTGTTTCTATTCCGTTATAGGAATTTTAGGAGAGAACACAGATGCATAAGTGGTTGCGTGACAGAAAAGAGAAGCTGACTAGGGGGAGTCAACAAGAGGGGTCGAGGAACGTGAGTATGACGGTATGTTTCGCCATGACTCCGGAACGCCTGGATAATTCTTCATCAACCTTGACGCACATGTTCTTTGCCATGAGAGAATTAGCGCATGATGGTTGACAAAAGAAGGGTAGCAAGGGAAAGAAGTAAGGTAACTAATGAGGGTGTGCTTCCTTTGAGATTTGACCGATAGCAGTTATACATTCAAGTGGCTGAATGACAAGAGGTGGTGTCTGAAAGGAGGAGGGGCTATCCCCTAGGGGGAATCAAAAAAAGGATGAAAGGTTTTGTTTCGTTTCTCGTTCTTGATAATGACTTTCGGACAGAAAACAAATGTATAAAAGGGACTAAAGCCAGTGTCGCGAAGCCTGCACTGGTGTGGTCAAATTTTCTCACACACGCTGGACTCTCTTTCTTAGTTGTGCATGTCTTCCGACGAGTTTTTGCGAGTGCGGTTGACGCTCTCGCTCGTCCTTGCAACCTGTGCAGTTGATACCGAACGCTTATAAGGGCCCGTGCTCTTAAAGGCGTGTGAAGCGAGGGCCTAAGCAAACTAGCAGTAAAGCAAAATCTGCAGCCATGCATCCTACTTACGCTTGCGGGCTGTTGACAACTCACAAGCTGTTAGTTCCGTGAGCGGGTTGCGCAGAACAACGCTACGAGGCTGTGGTGACGCACGAATGCGTCGGTAGCAGAAAGTATGCATACAGCAACTGCAGCGATTGTTTTTCGTACGCTTTCGTCAGTGGAGTAAGCTATGGCTGCTAAATATCTAAAAAAAAATCTAAAGAATATCTGTCTGAAACATAGCCGCCCACTCAGCTTCAAGGTACGATGCTGGTCTAACAAGCCAATCGTGTATGTTCGAGTCTCGGCTAGGCGTTTTTGCTAATGTCAGTAGGATCGTGGCACTAACCCCGTAATGGTCCTGTACTATAATAACCGGCTGTGAAATCTATCTATAAAGAAGGGTCAAGTCTTAAAGACGTCATGCCCAAGGGTTTGCTTTGTTGTTTTAAAACATGTCTAAAGAATATCTAACTTAAAACCGCTTCCAGGACAAGAAGCAGTTGAACAAAAAATATTGCTTGCCTCATTAGTGGACAGTTTCTCTTGCATTATTTTTCTAGAATTCTACCAAGAGTATCTCCCCCTTCTCTTCTTTTTCTTAGGCGAGTGATTTATAATTTTTTTTACCCAATAATGGCTGTAAAATCTCATAAAAGAAAAACCGCTGACAGAATAAAAGCCACTTGTAGTAAAAACACGCATCAAGGCGAGGTTTAAAACCCCACCCCAATAGCAGCTAAAGCACTATTACAGCGAACAGCAAAACTCCACGCCAACCGGCGTGGACTTGAATGGCAGTACACTGAAAAACATGTCCAGCTTAATTTAATAAATTCAAGAAACCCTGTCAAAAACAAAAAAAAAAGGATCACAGCTAATGCACAAATTCTTAAGCAGGAGCAAATTCCGACATTTCCGCACACCGTTCGTTCCCCGGCTTTTTTGGCCCGGATCTTTTGCTCTTCTTCGAGGAGCCGAAGAGATTATCCATGCTTGCCAGTTTTTTTTTGCGATTCGCCGATGGTTGATTTATGGCCACTGTGTCTTATCCCGATTCTGGATCGTAGGTTTTTCGCTGCCGTCGTCCTCGCCCGCCGGGTGTCGTTTACGCTCGACCCGAATTACGGTCCGCCGCGCCGCTCGTGATCATTAATTTTTATCTTCTACTTCTTATTCTGCAAGCAAACATTCCGCAGCTTCGACGACGACTAGGTACTAGGAGAAAGAAATATTCGCAATCTCTAACGGCCGGGAAGGTTGGGTTCGGATCTTCGTCGTTGAAAACTGACCGACCATTAACGACGACATGAGGGGGGGGGGGGGGCTTTTTTCACATCGCTCTATTTGCGTCCCGAACAAGTGGGTGTACCGACATGCGAGAGATTATCCTGGATTGGGTTTTCTTGTATCCGCTGGCGGCAGCAGCAATGGCACGCGGACGACACAGCGGGGAGGTAAAATCAGTTGAAAATTCCTCTTGGATCCTGCGGGTGCGAGGGATGATGATGATGATGGTGGTGATGATGGTGACGATGATGCCGATACCGATGATGAAAGATTGTAACGAAATGGGTGGGGGACGTGCGGGTACGTGCTAGGAAGTGACGATAAAATTTACGAGCATATTTTCCTTGAGTAGATGCTCTGCTTGCATGCTTTTATGCGCGTGCTGCTGTGGGGCGCATCTACGCGAGATGGGTCTTGTTAGGGGACGCAGGGGGGGTTCAAGAAAAGTTGGAATTTACGGTCCCCTGAAGGTTTTATATTCGGTGTAATATGTATCTGCAATTAGGATTGGGTGTGTAAATGTGTGCGGGTAATGAAATTCGTACCGAGCGAGAGCGCGATAATTTGATCCCGAAGGGATGAACTGTATTTCTAGTTGAAGAGGAATGGAAAAGAACGTCCAGAAATAGATTGGTGATTTGTCGAGTTTCGTATCGAAACGAATTTCTGGGAATTGTGTCTATATTTTAGACTGGAATCGTTTCCATTTGAACAAAATTTCGTTTTGCATCGTTGTAATTTATGCAAAAAGTAAAACCATGTTCGATGCTGTTTGTTTTGCTTAGCTGGATTCGAAAGTCGACAAATACACTTTTATTCGATTAGGTCAGTGTAACAAACACTAACCAAAAACACATCAAACTAATTTAGATTGCAACAACAGGGATTGAAATCTCCTGTCCATGTCCAACTCATCAGTTAAACGAACACGACCCGATATCACATGTTTTTAAGCTCATATATATTTGTCCTGTAGAAAGACAAACCAGGATCAAACGATTTTTCTGCTCAGCTGGGATGGATCAAAGCTAGGTTTTCTGTTTGGTAGAGTGTTTAGTCAATCTAACTCTGCTCCGGTACGGTTCAGTTCAAAAACTGGCCAGGCATTTGATTTCAGTTGAACGCATGGAACAGAATCACGCATTACTGACAGCTTCCCACTACCGACTGGTGACTACATAGTAGTATTGACTACTGCCTGTCAATCATGGCTTGGAATCCGGTCAATCGGATTGAAATTCGAATGTCCAGGAAATATTGACAGTGGAATTGACAAGGCAAGTTTCTCCACAGCAAACGGGAAATGTTTGCACCTTCCATGCGGACAGTACGGGAAAGCAAACCACTGCAAGCGGATGGAGTGCTGGTGCATCATGGAATGAAATATTAATTTTCCATTTTCCGGATAGTCAATTCACTGTGTAAAGGGTTGCTCTTTTGCTGGAGCAGTGATTGGATTTTGTGACCACATTCTTTGCCCAGACTGCCAGTCGGAGTGAAATCACCGCCTGCCCCCCCGGTCGAAGGCCAGTCTTCCTTGCTCGGATCTTTCAATATTTCAATCAGAGATTATCCTCTGTTTGAATTACTCTAGACATTTCAATGTACATTCATTTTCCACTATGATGGGGCTACATGGATGATGGCCATTTGCAAATTGAATTCCGATCGATATCATTTCATTCCCATGTTCGACGAACCTCTGGCCTGGGGTTGGCTGGTTCTGAGGGAAAGAAACGAGCCGGGAAGTGATATGAGTTGTCGCTTCCAATGACGATGATTTCAGTGCGATGGTAGACCAATGGCTTTTGCTGACGATAATAGCCTGAAATTGTACCGGTGCACACGAAAGCAGTATTTTTGCGCCTCATTTAATATAGTTCCAAGAGTTGGCATTAGAATCAATCATAGAATATGGTTGGTTTGTTTGGTTTTTGCCGAACCGCGGAAATTTCAATCCATCATCAAGGCAAAATGAAAGACTTGCACAATGTTCTCAATCGATTTGCAATTATTCTTGATTGTTTGTACACCAATCCATTTAAAAAAAATCTATTTGGAAATACTTGTAAAACGATTCTTTAGCATAACACTAGTAAAAACTATAACAAGGTGTTTAATTTTGTACTAAGAACATAATTTCGTATTTTATTAGACAAAATCATTTGTTAAACTGTGTTTGTAGCTGATAAATAAACTTCATGCCATTTAAAAATAATTGAAGGCTTACTTTTTACCCCAAATGTTGTTATTATGAATGTTCCGTATTTGGTACGAGAACACATTCGTAGCACATTTTGCACCAGAATGCATTTGAGGCACGGTTATTATCCGGCATCGTCGTCGTGGTTCTTTGGTTTGCGGCGTCATCGACTGTAAGAACCGGTGATATTACAAACGAGCTCAATTTTGATTCCCGATCATGTCAACTTTTTTCGAAGAAAAAAGGGACTTCTCTATTTTCCGATAGGTGTCGGCTTTTTCGGACATTCGTATAATGCACGAATCACTTTTTGAAAAACATGTTTTAACTTAAACTTAAACTTAAACTTACGATTATAGTTTATACATACGAAAAAAATTAGAATTGACTTTACGAATCTATTTCGTGGTAGAAGCCAACAAAAGTATTCGCAAACCAAATGCTTGTTTTTTACTATTAATTATGTTTTATTCTTAACAGTGTAATAACAGGGAAGCTTAGCGATAAATATTTGTTGTGGGGGTTTAGCAACAAAACTTTTGACATAACTTAAGCTCAATAAGTTTACTCAGGAAATGTGGCATTACGTTTAGTCTCACTCATTTCCAAAACATTATTCAGCCTTAAACTATTAACACATGGTCCATTAGGCCCAACGACCTTACTTTCTCGCGCGATAAAGGTCATAGCTTAGAAATTTTTCGCCTCAGATAATCTCACCGGCGTCCACAAGAAGTGAACGTAGGCCAGCTAGGTTCTATTTATTCTATAGCACATATTCCGATGGCTTTAAAACATTATTTTTGGGATCCTTTTCTGACCTTTTTAAGGGGTTTAGAGTGATTCTGAGCTCAATTTGGGATCATTTGGTATTTTGGCCTTTTGGGGCCTTTCTAAAGGGTTTAGAGCGATTCTGAGCTTAATTTAAGATCTTTTTCTATTTTGGCCTTTTCCGTCCTATCTAAGGGGTTTAGAGCGATTCTGAGATAAGCTGGGATAATTTAAGGGACCTTTTTAACGGATTTAGAGCACTTCTGAGCTTAATTTAAGATCATTTTCTATTTTGGCCTTTTCCGGCCTTTTTAGGGGGTTTAGAGCGATTCTGACCATAATTTGGGATCATTTTTTATTTTGGCCTTTTTCGGCCTATCTAAGGAGTTTAGAGCAATTCTGAGCGCATTTTGGGATAATTTTTTTAGCATTTGCTAAACTTTTTAAGGGGTTTAGAACGATTCTAGGCTGAATTTGGGATCATTTTCTATTTTTGCCTTTTTCGGCCTATCTAAGGGGTCTAGAGCGAATCTGAGCGTAATTTGGGATTATTGTTTTGGTGTTTTCTGGCCTTTTTAAGTGGTTTAAAGCGATGCTGAGCTCAATTTGGGATAATTTAAGGGACCTTTTCAAGGGGTTTAGAGCGATTCTGAGCTTAATTTAAGATCATTTTCCATTTTGGCCTTTTCCGGCCTATCTAAGGGGTTTAGAACGAATCTGAGCTTAATTTGGGGTAATTTTTTTAGCGTTTTTTGACCTTTTTAAGGGGTTTAAAGCGATTCTAGGCTTATTTGGGATCATTTTCTATTTTTGCCTTTTTCGGCCTGTCTAAGGGGCTTAGAGCGAATCTGGCCTTAATTTGGGATTATTTTCTATTTTGATCTTTTTCGGCCTATCTAAGGGGTCTAGAGCGAATCTGAGCTTAATTTGGGATCATCGTTTTGGCTTTTTCTGGCCTTTTTAAGGGTTTTAGGGCGATTCTGAGCTCAATTTGGGATAATTTTTTAAGCGTTTTCTGGCCTTTTTAAGGGGTTAAGAGTGATGCTGAGCTCAATTTGGGATCATTTTGTATTTTGGCCTTTTGGGGCCTTTCTAAGGGGTTTAGAGCGATTCTGAGCTTAATTTGGGATAATTTTTTGTGGCCTTTTAAAGTGGTTTAAAGCCATTTTGAGCTCAATTTGGGATAATTTATGGGACCTTTTCAAGGGGTTTAGAGCGATTCTGAGCTTAATTTAAGATAAATTTCCATTTTGGCCTTTTCCGTCCTATCTAAGGGGTTTAGAGCGAATCTGAGCTTAATTTGGGATCATTTTTTGGTGTTTTGTGGCCTTTTTAAGTGGTTTAAAGCGATTCTGAGCTCAATTTGGGATAATTTGTGGGACCTTTTCAAGGAGTTTAGAGCGATTCTGAGCTTAATTTAAGATCATTTTCTATTTTGGCCTTTTTCGGCCTATCTAAGGGGTTTAGAACGATTCTGAGCTTAATTTGGGATCATTTTTTGGTGTTTTGTGGCCTTTTTAAGTGGTTTAAAGCGATGCTGAGCTCAATTTGGGATAATTTAAGGGACCTTTTCAAGGGGTTTAGAGCGATTCTGAGCTTAATTTAAGATCATTTTCCATTTTGGCCTTTTCCGGCCTATCTAAGGGGTTTAGAACGAATCTGAGCTTAATTTGGGATCATTTTTCGGCGTTTTCCGGCCTTTTTAAGTGGTTTAGAGCGATTCTGAGCTTAATTTGGGATCATTTTCGGTTTTGGCCTTTCCAAACCTTTCTAAGGGGGTTAGAGCGATTCTGAGGTTTAATTTTGGATCATTTTTTTGGCGTTTTCAGGCCTTTTTAGGAAGTTTAGAGCTATTCTGATCTCAAATTAGGATCACTTTCTATTTTAGTGGTTGGCCAGATACCGAGAAGCTAGAGCTGCTGAAAACCGTCGAATGAAACGTGGCACCGCGTTCTTGCAGAGACGGAGAAATGCTTCGAAATCCAAGTAACAATTTGGGTTTTATCAGGCTCTTATGATAGCCATTATGACCAAAATTGGTAATAAAAACCGCCATAAAAGTGCGATAAAATTAACATTGATACTTGGGAAGGCACAATACGAGAAGTTGTTTTGTTGCGGTCAGGCGTTGGAAATAATATTTAAATGTACTGTTGAACGGTGAACAAGATGAAGCTTTCGACGGAAACAGGTTAATGACCGAGGATTCTAGTTAAGCTGTGGATCCACCAATTTTGAACGAGGTTGAAAAAGCAGCATGCGAGCGGAAAAACGATAAAGTAGCTGAAAAGAACGGCATTCTTGTCGAACCTCAGGTTGTACTAAAAGTATGTACTGAAGGAACTACCTACGAACTGGCTGGAAGGTTTTATATTCCCTATTTAAAAAAGGGGCATCGCTTCGAAAGCAATAATTATTGACAAATACCAGTGCGGTTTTCGAGGGGAACGCTCCACACGACCTTGTCCAAATATCCGATCTTGTGACAGTTCCTCGATAAATTCCGGTTATTCAACTTGCAGACTCACCATTTGTTTATAAACTTCAAGGCGGTGTACGATTCAGTTAAACGAAATGAGCTGTGACAGATTATGCTTGAACATGGTTTTCCAAAAAATTGTTAAAAACGGCCTATAAGGACGTCGCTCTTAAAGATATTATACAAGCCTTCTGAAATTGGACTTTTGACGTAGAACTACGTCTTACCGCGTCTTTTCTTGAAAAGATTATTTTCTAATCGCTACATAGTGAAAATCAACGAAAACTTTCAGTTAAGTTAAAATTTTCCCTTATATTTTCCGTGTCGACGGACGACGATTGCATTCACCAACCTTGTGGTTGTGGTTAATGCTTCAAGACAGAGAAGCAGTCCTGTAGTCGAGATGTAGTCCTGCCTTCTTGACATGTAAAGACGTATTGAAAAGACGTAAAAAAAAAGCATAGCCATTATCGTTTGGCTTTTTGCTAACTATAGGCGACCTAGCCAATCATGGACTGGCTAATGTAAATCAATTTTCGTGCCTTGACGGTTGCAACCGCGGAATGAGAGAGCAAACAAGAGCAGACGGTAAAGAATGGAATAAGAAGGCATCTGCACGGCAAGTTTGCTTTTTGATAATTGTCAGTGCAAACAAACGTATGCAAAATATAGTATTATTTAAATTTTGGTGAAGTCAAATGAAGAAATAGCTTCAGTTAATGCCATTATTTTGAAGGTTTAAATTATGTTCCTAGAATTTTGTTAAAAGTCGGGTGTGTGATTTCTATTCTAAATTACAGTAATGATTCGCTAATTGAGCGTTCGTAGATTGGGTGTTCGTTAGTTGCGCCAATCTCTAACTTGAATGTCAAAATTCTATTGAACTTTTGAGTTTAGAAATTTCGTCAGTCGGCCTAATTTGCGAATCAGCTGGAGTGCAATTAACAAATTCAGACTATAGTCCGATTTTGGCACTGAAAAAAATATTTATTTTTGGCATCACAAAATACATAACAAAAATACGATACAATTATTTAGCGCTATTTTTTACTTAACGCTATTTTACGCCCAGTTAGCTTCGAGCTACGATGCTGGTCTAACAAGCCATTAGTCGTATGTTCGAATCTTGGCTAGGCGGTGCTTGCTAGATAGAGTCAGTAGAATCGTTACACTGGTCCCGTAATTTTCCTGCACTCTAAAAGCCGGCTGCGAAGTCTGTCGATAAAGAAGGGTAATGTCTAATGACGGTTTAAGCCCACGGCTTTTTTTATTTTACGCCACTCGTAGGCCAATATGGTGTAAAAAGTTTTCTTTAATATTCAAGGTTTCTTCGCAAAAACCCTCCTAACGTAGTTCTACGCCAGCTACGCGGCTGTGTCTGGAATGCAACCAATCTGATTTTCTTGTTTTATTGATTGGCATATGGAGCAGACTTTTGCAACTTTTGAGGTTTAGAAATGAAACACAACCATCGAAGAGTCGCTGAGTGCAAATGCTCACTTTAAAATTTGAGTTAAAAAATACACATCATGACGTATTCCCTGGCCTACATTAGGGCTCACACGCCCACTCTTTCAATTGGTATTCGAATGTTTTACTCACTAAACTACTGCCGCTCGTTATATTAGATAGTATAATACCTAATTTTGTTTTATTCTCCAAATTCGATCATTCCCGTATATGCACTGCACACTTCTCATGCGACGATATTATTTTTTGTATGACTGCTCATTGTTTCTTACGCCGAGAAGATAGACTGTTATCTACTCGGTCAGTGCGATAGAAACAGAGCAGTGCGTTGCCGACACTCGAACGGCAAGTCTCGTGTTTAAAACAACCACCGGGTGTGTAAGTTTTTTTTAAGGATGCGATGAAGATTAAGTTGAAAAATGCTGAAATAACCCAGTAGCGCACAAAAAATTGCCCTGCTAGAGTATCCTGGTTAGTGTCCCAGCTTTTGTCATGATACGGTGCCTCAATGTACATCACTAAAAGTGGAATTTTAACAGGTAAAATTCGTCCTAAGTGAAAGTTTCTTTTACCGGCGATTATTTCCGCCCCGAAGCACAATTTTAGAACAGAGATAGCTATCGAAAAACCTATCACCTCAATAGGTGGGGCAACAAAGACTGCAATCACGCCGGCCGTCGGTTTGTGCGCCGGCAATCTGCCTTGTTTGGGGGGCATTCCACAATTCAATTCCCATTAGAGCGCTTTGGTCTGGTAAACACAATCATTCTCGGGGTACTCGGGGTGTACTGCACAAATACCGTAAAATGAAACTATCAAAAAGTTATTTTCCTATCGTTTGTTCCGACAAGAACCGTGCGCCGCCTATTGGTGCGGAAACCCGGCAGACCGTGCGGTAACATCCGGAGCTTTGTGCTGTGTGTATGTATGTGTGGGAGGTTTTTTTTCTATTATCTGCCGGCTTGCCGGCTATTTGGGTCCTCCCAGAAGAAGAGCCAACTGTGAAGCGTCCACTTGCTCTGTCGTCGGAGATCGTAGAGCACAATAGTGGCGAAAAAATGTTAATGTTTTGCTTTTTATATCTGGAAGCAAAGCGAAAAAACACTACCCGAACGGGTAGCGTAGCATCGTCGATGGTCTCTCGCCTCGTTACGAGTTGCCCCAAGCCACCGGGGAAGGAAGTTTATTGATGTTATTTCTAGCACCTTGTTCTTCTTTTTTACTGCGTGTTAAGTTTGTTTCCAGCACCCCGATTTTTAGGTTGATGGGTGGCGTCTGCACTTCTCCCGGAGGCTGCTCTCTGTTCGCACCTTGCTCTTAATTTTTGTTGTTATTTGAGGAAGCAAGAAAACGAGTCGAGCATCCGGGTCCGGGACTTAAATAAATAATTTTCTACTCTTTAAAGGGTGGTTTGGGGAGGACACCGTTCGAACGGTTTAAAAACGACGGCCATGGTAGGCATTTTCTCCGATACACGTGTAACCTAAATTTCTGGATAGGCTGAAGGGCACTTCTCGTGAAATTGTTGACAGTGACAAATTCAAAAGCGCTTTTGAAGCATCCTTATTTGAAATAACTCGGCATATGATTGTCAATCTACTAGCTTTTTGCCGGCAGCCCCTGAGCATCCATTTCGACAGCCAAAATTTCCCAAACCAATCCTAAAAAGTGACATCTTTTGTGGAGGAAAACATTTTACACGAGTAAAACCGGTAAAAGTGAAATGGTACAGCGCACTCACCTTGTCCCGAATCTCCTGTCGCATCTTTTCCCGCTCCTCTTCCATCTTGCGGTGCTTCTCCTTTCGTCGCTCCTCAGCCTCGCGGATCGCCTCCTGACGTTCGCGCTCGGCTTCCTCCTCCTTCTCTTTGTCGTTCTCATCGTCACCACCATCTCCGCCTACAGCGCCTGTAAAGTTATAGCACACATTACAACGGGAATACAAACGGTGTGGGGAACGGCTCGCGGGGGGTCGACGCTATCTCAGTCTCGCAGTGTCACTGAAGTGCAAATAGGTCCGTATTAAATGTAATAGTATAAAACCCTTCCCATCCCCCCAAGGCTCAATTATAGCGGCCGCCAACAGAGATGTCCTTAGTTTTAGCTATTTTCGAAGAATAGCCTGTAATAACACGAGGGGTCCTGCCATAACGCAGCGGGATATGCATTAGTGTTAATTATTCGAATGGAATAGTCGTGTTACAGCGCTCACTTCCAACGTATCAGCGACGACCAGAAGAAACGCCATAATTGGATTACCCCTCGGTGTGGCTGAAACGTACACCAAAAAGAAAGTTGCTTTTCATGTTACTGTCGTCTTACTAAGGGTTGCTTTACAGCTAGTCAGAGTTATTGCGGGTGTTGTCTTTTCAACGCCCGGTGGATGTAATTGATTTCTTCGAAACTGCGCGAAACACAATCGAATTCTACATTTGGATTACCACACGATTCAGCTCATTGAAATTCCGACTTGTTCCTGTTTATTCAAAATTTTCTGTCATTCCGGTCTGGTTTTTTGACGAAAATTAACATCATCATGTCTCGAAAGGTCTCCAGTTTCGCAGCCTTGTGTTGTTACATGAAGTGGAAAATGGGATTGAAAATATGATTAGCGCGGATGTGATTATTAGGTTAGCACGGCAATTTGAATTTCCAGCTGAGCTCTCGCTCTCGACAGAGAGAAGATAGATGGAAACTTTAAAAGACTTCAAATGACAGTCCCCATACCCCATAGCGCACGAATGCGTCTTCCAACTTTTTCCCCCCTTGGGCGACGACGCGACGCACAGAGAGGTTTGACTTTCTGCTCAACGGAACCGACCGTGTGGGTGTCCAGTTACCGCAGGCTACGGATCGTTCTCTATCCTCAAAAGCAGCCGTGAATTGATTGCTTTAGCATGGGTTGCTTCTTCGAAGGACTTGTCGACAGGAGAAGTGAACTGTAAATAATGGACCTAGTTTCTTTGGGGGCGGGGGAAAAATACCGAGTAGTGGTGGTTGGCTAGAAGTTGAAGTGGGTAGTAAGCCAACGCTACGGTACGATGGGGGCTTCACCGGCAAGTTAGTAGAGAGAGAGAGTTTGCTTTGAAACGAAGACGCTTTTAGTCGTGCGAATTTATGCGTTTTATCGGACAAAATCGTCAGCTAAATGATTCTAGGATACAATGATAGTCAAGCATGCTAGGTGTTGTATGATCGAATCTGCTTAAAGAGATCCTAGGATTATAGTAATGCAATGCTATGGTGTCGAAATCATACACTGTATCAGGAACTGAACCCAGGGATAAAAATACTGTAGCTCTTTGGACTCTTAGGTTTACTTGCGGCCTAATTTAGTGATAGAAATTGGTTCGAATTCTCACCAGTTCTTCTCTTAAGTTCTACCTATTTGCCCAACTTTTCAATTCATGCAGTATATTTTTATCTGCTTGTCTTTCTAAATCTGTCTTCCTCTGTCGATTTGTTATTATTTCTTTCTCGATTTTTTATTATTTAACTTTATATTTTTTGACATTGTATTGTCTATATGTCCTTTTCTTTTATTGCGTATTTGCATGACTCTGTTTTCCAGTTATAGCCTATACGTCTGATCAATGTTGTGCCAATTTCATAAAACCGCTAATATAACCATGAGCTGCACTAAAACATTCTGATGACCGTTACAAAATTGCCTTCCGACGAAGTGATCCAGTCTTCAGGAGGGTTTTGTAACCTCTTTGAGAATCAGTAAAGCTTGATTTGATTTGATTTATAGCGACCGAAATAAAATATTAAATTTTCAGCAGTTTCCGTAGTTGTGTAGCATATGCGCATTAAATTTATCGTATACATTGGTATGATAAATCGATAAAATCATCGAGCCATCGAAATTTTACAATTTTTGAAAACTAGTTGTTTTAACAAAATAAATATATTCAATTAGTCGATCTCTATTTCTAGCAACCGATTGATAATAACTTTTTGCCTTTCTACTATATAAATATATAGTATAAAGGTATAGAAATCACTTGGAAAACCGGAAATGGAAAGAAGGTCCTGCGGGCCGAATGTTATATACCATTCGACTCAGTTTCGAAAACTGAGCATTTTCTGTGTGTGTGTATGTATGTGTGTGTGTGTGTGTGTGTGTGTGTGTGTGTGTGTGTGTGTGTGTGTGTGTGTGTGTGTGTGTGTGTGTGTGTGTGTGTGTGTGTGTGTGTGTGTGTGTGTGTGTGTGTGTATGTGTGTGTGTGTGTGTGTATGTGACGCTTTTAATCTCACTCACTTTTCTCGGAGATGGCTGGACCGATTTTAATGTTCTTAGTGTCAAATGAAAGGTCTAGGTGTCCCATTGGTCGCTATTGAATTTCATACTGATCGGACTTTTAGTTCTAAAGTTATGTATAAAAATACGAAAAATATGGGACTTCATTATCTCATAAGTCTCTTAACCGATTTGAACAAAATTGATTGCATATGAAAGAGGAGCCTTGCAAACCCTTAACTTCCAAATTTCATGACGATTGGACTTGTAGTTTGAAAGTTACATAAAGAAATGTGAAAAAATAGTATTTAAAACATATTTATGTAACATATAAGCATTAATTCAATGAAAAACATCACACATTTTATGATTATTTGAAAATTACTGCTGAGATCTATCAAACGAAACCGAGTTATTTAAAATCGGACGCTTCATTCAAAAGTTATTCAAACTTTAACATTTAAGCCCCGTATATTAAACCGTTAAAATGTGTGAAATCAAAACATATCAATTAAATGTTGATTGTATTCAATGTATGAGATGTGTGTGATGTATGTGCGTATGTATGTATGTATGTATGTATGTATGTATGTATGTATGTTTGTATGTATGTATGTATGTATGTATGTGTGTATGTATGTATGTGATGACAATTTGCAATTTTAAAATTTGCAATGAAATTCAAGAAAAGTGAGAAATATGTCAATTGTCTGAAGTTTTTGAAGCCTCTTAATGGAATACGAACTCTGAAATTAAAGAAAAGAAAAAACTTTTACCGACTAAATTCCACTATTTAATATTTATTCGCGACAGATACGTATACGCTTTGAAATAAGACACTGATGAAGCCTGCACGTCGTAGGTGAACTACGTATCTGTTGCAAATAAATATTAAATAGTGGGATTCAATCGAAAAGTTTTTTCTTTTCTTTGATTTCAGATTTCAATTGTCATTTTCTTCACTTGCTGTTACTCACAATTGTACAAGAAAAGCAAAAAGCGAAGAAAAGCAGTTTATTTAAGCATGTAGGTATAGTGGTGTATAGAATCAAAAATACTAGTGAGTTGATTTTTCCAAATAAATTTGTACAAATTCCAAAAAAATTCTGCGCATCAATAGATGCTCTTTTCAATCAATAGATACTAGAGCTTAGAAATGTTATATGAAAAATAGGAAGTAAACGATGCACGGTAGAAATTTTGTAAGATTTGTTTTCGTTAGTGATATTTTAAAGGACAGATGTCTTATGTCATGTATCATGTTTTAATAAATAAATCAAAAAAAGACAAGCACTGGAAATCATATCGATCGTATTTCCCATTCTCAAGCATGTTTATGGCGCAGCTTTGGCACTATTTTTCGACCTCATCTTGTTTTCCTAATCCTCTAACATTGTAAAAACGATGCGATCAAGCTAATGACTATCTTTTCATGAAAATACATTCAAAAGAAGCTTAAGTTTTGATTTTTATGCAAAAATAATTATCTGAAGGAGCGCTAGCTAAGAAATAGTTCCATTTCTCGTTTTCATATCTAATGCTCTATTCAGTAATTTTTTTCTAATTCAGATATATTGCAAAATTGAAGCCAAGCAAACCAATAGTAAAATTTTGAGATCAATCATTTTGTTGTAGATATCCTTTTTCTTCAAAAGCGAAATATAATAATAATTTTTCTGAACTCTTGTTTTTCAAAGATGCTAACTTTTGAATGCATGGTATTAATATCAAAATATCAAAAAATCTGCTATGAACAAATACTTCATATTGTCAATTCAAAACAAGTTTCGTATGTGGCTCTGAAGCCCGAAAGTTAAGGCCGTCTGTAGACCCGTTAGAGGGTTAATTTCTAATTTTCTATACATATTCATTCAAGTCTGTAAAAATTATCTTTTGTGTTTACATTATTTTTCTATAAATATTATAAAACTAAATAAGGTGTTCATCAAGTAACATAAATGACGCTTACATATATTTACGCACCCAAGGAAAGAAAATATAATTATTCTACACAATACGTTGTGAATTTTACTGACAAATAAGGATTTTGAGGAATACGGACCGGATATTTAAAAATATAGTCTAATATAACATCTATACATCTACAATTAAGTTCCTGAGAAATTAAATAATGATTATTGTGGCAGTAGAAAGGCTAGGTCACGCCGCTAGGTGGATTAATTCGGGTTTTTTTCTGAAACTCACGCTTTCCGTCGATGAATTTTTGTTGTGGAAGGCAAAATGTATGTTAGGCATAATGGAAGTTAGACAATCTGCCGTTTGCTTCCCGACCCAATGAAAATAAATTTATAACAGGATGTGTTTTAAATAACAACTTTTTTTATAACAGAATCCCCATTGTGTTTTGTTATAAACTTGTTCTCGTTGGTAGTTAAATGCATTTATAACAAACTTTTATAGAAAAATATCTGGGTAACTGATCGTGTTACAAAGGTCTAATCAACTCAGTTTAAAGAAGCATTGCATATAGGGTGAATCGGATTACCTACGAATGACCGAAACTCAAGTGGACGAAATAACGAATGGCATAATAGATCTAATGAAATCAAAAATAATCGAAACGCGAATGGGTGAATCACAAATGGCCGAAACACACATGGTCGAATCACGAATGTCCTAATGTCATAGAAAATATCTACGGTTTTCGATCTGCTTGAATGTTGGGCTAACCCCTACTAAGAGATAACTCCTACTAGTCAGTAAACCGAGGAAAATGCATGCACCTAAATAGAGGTGATTTCTATAGAGGCCAAAATTTGGCCTTTCGTGTGTTGGCTCAATAGAAGTGGGATCTTTTGTGATTTGGCGAAATACAATTGCGGCCTTCTGTGACAGTTGTTGGAATTCTGCCATTTGAATTTCGCCTAATTGTTGATCCGTCATTCGGTATCAGTCCGATTAGAGACCCCTCTTCCCTCTAAGAGGGGGGAAGGGGGGGGGCTCTCACACAAATGAAACGTGTGCAATTTGAAATTGATATTTTTCGGTGATACAATGAGACAACTTTCCCTTTTCTTTACGTTTCGGCTTACTGATTACCTATTCAGCCATCTTCAGAAATATAAATTACCTCATAATTCGAGAACTAATCAAGAAAGTAGAATCAAATTTGGAACGTGATAATTTTTTTGAGGCAAGACTTTTTCTATTGTGAATTGAGACCCCTCCCTCCATTAAGGAGGGGGCTCCCATACAAATGAAAAACAAATTTTCTCATTCTCAGAACTAATCAAGCGACCCAAGTAACAATTTGGGTTTTATTACACTCTTATGATGGCATTTAAGACCAAAATTAGTCTTGAAGACCACCATAAGAGTACAATAAAACTTACATTGTTGCTTGGAAAATGGAACCAAATTTAGCATGCGGGGGTTTTTTGGGAGAATTGTTTTCTATGACAGTTCGAGACCACTTCCTCCACTGAGAGGGGGTGTCATACAAATAAATGCATAATTGGAAAACTAACCAAGCGAATGGAACCAAATTTGGCACGTGAGAATTTTTAGGTGGGATTTTTGTCTATGGTGAATCAAGACTCCTCTCCCATTTAAGAGGGGGAACTCCCAATGAAATGATATACAAATTTCCTCATTACTCCAGAACTCATCAAGCAAATGGAACCTAATTTGGCACGAAAAGATTTTTGGAGGTGCGATTTTTTTCTATGGTAAATTGAGACCTCTCCCTTTTTTTAAGAGGGAGGGGGGCTCCCATACAAATGAAATACAAAATTCCTCATAAATCGAAAACTAGTCAAGCAAACGGAACCAAATTTGGTACGTGAGGATTTATGGAGGTAGGAATTTTTTCTATGCTGAATTGAGACCCCTCCCTCCTTAAAGAGGGGTGGCACCCATGCAAATGAAGTACAAATTTTTTCGAAAACTAATCAAGCATATGGAACTAAATTTAGAATGTGCGGGCTTCAGATTGGTATCCTATGCTTATGCTTCTGCTTACGACTCGCTAGCGTCATCAGATTCACTTTGATGCTCAAAAAACTACAGCTCTTTGTAATGTTTTTGTATTTTGTTCTGTCTAACTTATTACATTTTTATATTTATGCTTTTCGTTCTATGGGAAACTCTCTCTCTCTCGCTCTCTGGCCGTATTTCTCGTCATGTATCGGTTAGACCTGTACGCCACGCCGCCGACTCTTTTGCACGCACCGACGCCTCCTTCATCTTCATATTCCGTATTTACTGAAAATTACTCTGGCCATATATTCGGAACTGACTAGCCGAAACCAACCATAATCAATAGCGACATATTGGAAATTATTACTTTTCATTTCGTGGTGGTAAACTGGCTGATAAAATTAGGTGCCGGTCTTACCCCAACACTGATTTCCAGTGTTGCAAGCCTCGTCTGCTTCGCACTCTCGTTTTTATTTTTTCATGCACTGCGACTAGTTTTTGCGAGTGCCTATTTAGCTATCGGTCTCTCTGACACATCATTGCAATCCGATCAGCTGACACCGATCACTCGCGAGGGCTCGCAGTCTCATCCGCGTGTATAAGTGAGGGCGTAAGGTGAAGAAAAAAGAAAATAAATGCAAAATAATATGCCTTGGACCGAAACAGATGGAGAAATTATACTGCGCAGGCCTTGTCGTAAGACGTTAGGCGGTTAAATGCAAAATATGTATCCATATATACTGGTATGCCGCTAGCTCACACGGGCTGTTGGCTGCTCACGCAGTTGTTGGCTATGTGAGCGGGCTGTGCAGAAATACACTTCTAGGCTGTGCGCTCGCTAGTGAGTAGTGAGACTTCACTTTGCCTAGCTTTTCACATCATATAATTTTTGTCAGTAGGGGAACTGTGGGTAAAATGAACAAGGGGGGGGGGGGGGTAAAATGAACAGGTAGCCAAATTCCCAGTAAATCGAATGAAATCTGTTCCAGATCAATAGGTATCTTCTCCTAGAAGTATTTAAAGCTGTTTGAGACAATATGTGGTGAGCATAAGCTTTCTAATGTGAAAAAAATTGAAAAAGAAAAAAATATTTGTTGAAAGCTGACGCCGATGGTAATTTCCACTATTAGTATATGAGCTTTTTTGGCGGAACAAATTAAATTGCAACTATTGATATCATTTAGTGTTGTTTGCTTATCACTGTCCTGCGGATCTGTCGAAAATTACAAATATTTTTAGCAATTTTTTTTGTTTGTTTATAATAAACACTTGAAAACAATTGGTGTTTTGGGGGCAAAATGAACACTTCACTATGGGGGCAAAATGAACAGTGTGTATAAAAATGTTTTATTTTATATTTATCAGCAGCCACGACCTAATTACAATTCAATCAGTAAAAATGATCGAGTCTCTCAAAAAATGACGAAAAATGACCGATGAAGCGAGTTGAAAGTCAAGCATTTTATGAACGTCACGCCACGCCACGAAGATGCGTTATGTTAACTTTGTGGAGTTCTATTTTAATTCCAGCCTGTTGGAATGTTGTTTGAATATCTACAGCTCATGTAGAACATTGATAAGGTAAAATAATGTTTAATTTATCCAAACTGCATGTTAATTTTAGTTTTCCATGACATGTTCATTTTGCCCACACGACAAAAATTAGGCTCGAATGGGACGCTTTCAAAAATAAGGAGTTTTTCATGACAAATCGTCCTTTTTCAAACATTTTTATATTTTGCTACGTGGAATATGAATCCAGCTTTTAATTGATGTCCAGCATTTGCTTGGTTCCTGGGGGAGCAAACAGCGAAATTACTAAAGGTGTTCATTTTACCCCCAGTTCCCCTACATCTATTTTCCGTGTTTACAGTTGTTTCTTTCTTTGTTGTTCAGTTCTTTTGCTTTTATAAAAAATCTTTTTAAAGTGTTATCCGTATCCGTATTTTTACCATCTTTTAGGTTTGTATGGGTTTTATTTTATTATATGCGAGTGTTTCTTTAAATTGGTTTTTTTCTAGCCGTTTTTCCATCAGTCTCTTAAGTCTCTTTTCATTATGACAATCGATGACACGCAATTCTATCGGTATAACTTTACATACAATTGTGAATGTATTCAAATTGATCACGATCGGTGAAATATCAAAACTCAGTTGATTACGTTTCGGCCTACGGTCATGTGTTCAAGTTCCCCGATACTGCTATACTAGAAAGAGAGAGCAATGAGAGCAAACGACTGAACGCAGAGACACTACACGTCAACCTACGCGAAGGCAATACAGGAAACCTACAGCGGGATGCTCTAAGTTTCTCCAACACATACGACGGCGCCCTGTGCTAGCTCAGAAGGTTTGAACAGAGCAAAAGGCAACGACGCAGACGGACGGACTTAGAGTCGTAGAAGAAACTACAGTGGACAACAAAAGTTTTGTTTTTAGTTGGTGATAAGATTATTCCCTTGTAAATGTTGTCATTTTGCTTGTTAAAATATGTAAATTAAAAATTGTTTTATTTCTGTTAACAATAGTATCTGATGATGGCTGAATAAAAGACAGTAGGCCGAAACGCAATCAACTGAGTTTTGATATTTCACCGATCGTGATCAATTTGAATACATTCACATAAGTGCACGGTGACTAAAATCAAGTCATTTACATACAATTGCTACTTTTTTATAACGGTAATTTTTTACAATCGAAAGAGGGGTCAGTAGTAGAAACTAATGAAACAAAGGTGTTGATAGTATCCAAATAGAACGGGACAAGGCGTGAAGTGGAAAAAGCAAAAAATTAGGCAAGGGAGGGTCATTGAAGCAACGCTTGAGAAGTTGTGTACTATTCACTATTAATTACGGCGGAAGATATATTTGATCCAAGAACATGAAGAAAAATAGTCAATGAGCAGAGCTTCGAGTTCGACAAAGGCGTACTGTCGTTGAAGCCTATCTATATATATAAAAGTGAGCGTGAGTATGTTTGTATGTTCTACTATAACTCCAGAACGCCTTGACCGATCACCACCAAACTTGGCACCCATGTTCCTTGATATAAGGGAATCAGCAATAGAGGGTTGACAAAAAATGGGGGCGGGGGGGGGGGGTGTCATGCTCGTAACAGGGGGCGGCCATAACTCTGAAATGCCTGGAAGGTAAAGGTTGGAGAATTCACGAAAAAATAAACATTCGTTCCTGCTGCCGATGATACATCCCCATTTGATTTTATCACGAGTGTAGCTCATCATGAACATCGCAAGTTCGTTCAAAACTTGAATGTTGAACTTTGAACACGGCTGATTTAATGGATATAATATATCCGGGAATGTCAGAAAGTGTTCTAAATAGTATTACCGTGAATAGAGAATAGTTTAAAGCAGTGTTAGTGGCTTTTGAAGCAACAGAATGGTTTAATTTGCACTTCTGCAATGTATACGATATTCGTATATTCAGCGGTGCTTTGAAGCGTGAATGTATGCGGCTCATTCGATGCGGCGAATTGAACAATTCATTGTGGTTAATACTCGTGATAAAATTGCTTGCCGATGCTTGGTGTCTATATTCAATTTGCGAATTCTCCAACCTCTGCTGAACGGTTATTCAATAAACTGGGCACACATGTTCCTTGACATAAGAGAATCCGCACTGGGGGGTTAACAAAAAAGGAAGGAAGAAGGTTCCCTAATAGAGCGAAGGGTCCCTAACAAGGGGGGAGGCCATAACTCCAAAACGCCTTGACCGTTCTTTATCAAACTTGGCACAAATGTTGCTTGACATGAGGGAATCAGAATCGTGGAGTTGACAAAAGAGGGGAGACCATAACTCCGAAACGCCTTGACTGTTCTTTATTAAGCTTGGCATACATGATCCTTGACATAAGGGAATCAGAACTGAAGGAGTTCTGATCCCCAAAAGAGGGGAGGAGTCATAACAGGGGGGAGGCTCCGAAATGCACCTGCAAACTGTAATTATGCACCGAATCCTGAAAGTGACCCGCATAAAAATTGTTCGATCATTACTGCTAAGTGTTGTTGGCCGACTCTATTTGAGTCACAGGGGCTATCATTCAAACAGTGTGGAGTTGATCTGCTCACCATGTTTTTCCCATGGTTAACATTATGTGGCATGTTCCAACAATAACTGCTGTACAAGTGGCTGCGAGACAAAGGCGCCCCGAGTAAGATCGGGCACTCAGCTAGTAACAAATAATACGAATACCGCCACGAACCAGCAAAATAAAATGAGGGCACAACGTCGTTAAAAGTCAATACCTGCGACTGCGCATTAATACAAAGTCATCCCTAGTTAAGATAGCGAAGATTACGATTCCACTGGTCGCGCTACATATGACCAATCGAATCCATTTAAAATTGCAACACTGTCCAATCAGCCATTTGGACGGAACAAAGATCGCTAGCCAATTGTGCGGTAGACCAAGGGTACCGTAATGAAGTTTGGAAGCGTTTGAAGCCAGCGATAAACGTACTGTACTAAATAACAATGGTTCTCTATTTTGCCTACGCTAGCAGCTGTTCGCAATCTCCTTCTGAGATGACTCGCATCTATGCAGGGGGGAGATGTAGCGTCCGTAATTAACACAAGCTGAGCCCGCGTTTTTGATCCCGAAGGGCATTGACCGGCAGCGGTAGCATCTCTATTTTCACACGTGAAATATAAATTGGCCTTTCCATAAACGGATATTTTCGATAAAGAAAAGCCCAGAAAGTATCCGTTCTCTAACTAGGAAAAATTTGTTTGAATAAAGAAGTTAGTTTTAAGACCTCCAACCGTGTGGGTTTCGGAGATTACATTACATTGCATTGTTGCATTTCATTATCCAAAAACGTCCGTAGCTCACAGCCCTGCTAGCATTTTTATACGTATTCAAAAGTAAAAATTCAGCATGCTAATAAGTCCTATTTGGTGCGCAAAATCTGCATATCCGTGCTATTTTGGAGTTTATATACGTGATGAGGAATAATTATACGCATTTCATCTATATAAGTATGCATATACGATAAAATTCGATTAAGCGCGACTCACTCCATACTGATATACATTTTTGTGCTGAAAATCGTATTTGTGTCAGTTATATACGACTGAAAATAAACTTATGCGCACTTTATTAAGCATTAGTTACGATTACGAATTTGTTAATTTGAAAAAGTCACAAATTTTTCATTTCAGATTTTGATTCTGCAGTCCTTTCCGCTTACTTTGATACGGATTTTGTAATGATCCGACCACGATTTTCATGTACCTTTTTCTCAGAAACTATTGAACAACGTATTGAAACGAACTTTTTTTTGTTTTGTTGGTAAAAGCTTGGCAAAGACTTTTATAACTTTTGAGGTTTGTAAACTAAACACAGCGGAAGAAAAAAAATAATGAGTTTTTCAAAAAAATTAGTCATTTATGTCCCCTTAAGAGATATTTACGATAATTTTCATTCATTGATGTTCGATTTGGTGCTAGCTGGGAGGCAGCTACACCGCTTTACCTAAGCTGGGTAATCCGCTGATTGAAACAAGTTATAATCGGAGCCGGTACGGTACACAACTTCTTGAGCGTTGTTTTAATAATCCTCTCTTACCTAATTTTCTGCATTTTCCCCTTCACGCCTTGTCCCGTTCTGTTTGGATACTATCAACACGTTTGTTGCAGTACTTTTTCCGTCGTTCCCTACGACGTCAATAAAGACGAGGTTGGTCAGTCTTATTGTTATTTGATCACTATGTAATGAATTTTTAACTCTCCTTCCTTAGATATACTTTACTATTTTTGTGTATTTCTTTACTCCGTTCAACCTCTTTCCTACCCTTAATTTTGTTTGGTCTTAATTTTGTCGCTTTTACAGTTTCTATTGCTTTCTATCTGTTCATATTTTCATTGGTTCATGCGTATTTTTGTCTTTCCACGTTTTAATTTTGACTGTTTTCTTTTTTGCGGCAATTCAGTATTGCAGAAGTTTTTAAGTGTTCCCTTTTGTGGTATGGATGCCCGAAAAATCATCATTTTTGTTTATTTTCACCTTTTGTCCAATTTTCAGAAATTCAGAATTCGAAAAAGTGGGAGATATTTTAATCAGCTGTTATGGAAAAATATTGGATTACATCATTAAGTAATCCAGAATTGGAAATAATCAAAAACATTCGTTTATTATTCTCCAAAGAGACCCAAACTTTTTATATTTTTTCTAGGAAGCTGAGATTTTTTTACATAATATATCAAAAATTCAAATATGTATACATGTTTGTTTTTGAAATAAAATGTTTTAAACAAAGTTTCGACAATGTAATGGAGGCGCATGGTGTTTTTTGCTTTTATCTGTAAGAAAGCGAATATTTTCGATAAAGAAAAACCAGAAGTATCCATTTTGTGCTGTACAAGTCCAAACCCTGGTCGGTTCATTTTGTATACCAGCTTAATCGCAAAAGGTAGTAAAATAATCAATATAATTTAAGCTTTTAAAATAAACTTTTTATGGAATACATCCAGGGGTAGTAAAAAAATTGGGAAACATGTTTACACAGCTGGATTGATGCAACCCTGTATTCACAATCGCTTATAAGCCGCGAAAAGCATCTGCTACAACAGTAATCGATAATTCAATATTTTCCAACATGACATAATCACGGCTGGTTTAACGGTTCGCTCTTTTTTTTTGTTGTTGACGCTGAATGGCGCATAAACAAAGTCCGAACGAACGAACCGTCACCAGGAGAGCTTCAAAAATCATTCAGTAAACGATAGAATAATGGCCCTCCAACCGCACCGCGTCACGCGCCGCGGGATCCAACGGTTGCAGCACCCGGACGGGCGGGAAAATGTGTCGAACCCTGGCGCTGCCGCCGGTTTCCGGTTGGCTGGAGAAGAAAATCTCGTTAGGTTGTTTATTCGTTGCTTTTCTCTTCCTTCGGTTTTAGGAATTGCCCGCCGACAAGTAGGTATGTGCATCCCAGACCATTTGTGTTCGCTCCGGCGTGGTTACGATTATGGTTACACGGGTTTTGTTTTGCATACTGAAAGTCAGCAAGTCATCAAACGACGATCGACAACATCACCAACGCGTTGGAACGGTGGAAAAGCAAAAAAAACTGCTCGTAATGTCGGGGTATGTTTCCACTTTTATCGCAATGATTGGTGCCGAGGAAAGCGACCAGAGCCTAGTCTACCGTGCGGCCGAAGCGAAGCCAATAACGATGGAAGCGCGCGGTCGGTGGTTTAGGCCCAACCTGAAACAACGATGATTACGATGATAGTACATTTTACATTTCACTCAGAAATATAATCAAGAGTGAAATAATGGTTAGTTGTTTCGAAATTCAATTTAACCTTGCTGCCAGCTTGGGTTCCGCACAGAAGTGACTTTTATTGCCTGCCGGTATAAGACACAGGCGAATTGGAATCAACGAACTTTGACTTTTGTTTCTAGGGTTTTTTTAAATGGTTGTTCATAACTGGGTCGTGGGACTGGATTGGTAGTCGATAAAGGAAGAAAAAAATAAGATGAATAACGAGTTCCAGCTGGGTTGAATTATTCGGGTTACGCCATCAATAAAACCAAGCATCCCGAACGAAGAATCGAAAGGACCGTCCGTCGCACCATTTATTATTACTGACTGCCCGCTGCCGCACAACACGTCTGCCGGGTTGAGCGACCAGATGGCGACTCCCGAGACGTCCCTCGACGGCTGCTAGAGTTCGAACCGAAGGATTGTGCGCTATTAATGTTTGATGAAGCATTTGGCTGTATAGTTTGCTATCGATCGCCGGGGTTGATGAAGGATTTTATCACCGCCAGAAACCATATCGTGACTGAACTGCTCTCGTGCCGGTGTCGATTTTATAGTAAAAAAGAAAAAAAACAGTTCTTCTCTTTCCATTCTTTGTGTGCTTGTGCAGAAGTTATTCAATCCGACCTAGCGGTAATTACTGTTAATGACCAGTTAGTGGCGGTTTTTGCCGTGAAAGTAATGATCGCATTGGTCGAGAAAATGAAATGTTTTTTCACTTTCAATTAAATCAAACTGGGAAAAATGAAAGATTATGATTTATAGCCAGTTCTTTCGGATTTTTTGTAATCAACCATGCGTCCTCTTTTTCTTCAGAATCGGTTTAGGTGTCTTATTAATTATGAGAAGACCTACATCGTCCTATTTTTAAATTGTTGCAAGTGCAAGTTATCAGTCATAATTTATTTCAATCTGCCAGCCATGGATGTTCGTTAAATTTTTAGACTTTTGAATTTAATTAACTGCGGCTGTGAATGTCATCGCTGCAGTTAGATTTTCAATTTAAAACACCGGGCGTTCACATAAATTTTTAATAGTTGAATTAAATTTTGAATTACGAAAATCTAATTTAACATTAGTTTAAAACTGATTTCGAGTTCATCGTTGCTCATCAACATCGAATTGGACCAGAACGTTCTATTCCGAAAGTTACAACAATTCCCTCAGTTTGACGGCAGCGCTTCACAGTGCTTCACCGTGTCAACTTAATTGAAGTTTCCATCCGCGCGAAGAAGGTACCTACTCGTAAGCACTCGGCTGGGGTATGAACACATAATTAAAATTTCTTTTCGCAAACTATCTCACGCAAAGCAGGCAGAATTCATCAGGCGGCCGGGTAAATTGTTCGAGCTAGGCTTTCCTGTGCGCTGGCTGTGTCACTCGACGACGGCGGCCTTGTTTCCATCAAGCACCCTAAGCCAGGCCTTTTATCTTGCAGAGGAAACAACGTTTCTGCTCGGCTCGATCCTTACGGAGGTAAAGTAAGAGCTCTTTACGCTTATGGTGCCTTCTGTCGTCACGTTTTTTCCACCTCGTCGGAGGAAAGAGAGGAATTTTCCTCTTAGCAAATATTTCCACCGAAGTAATATTCCTAGAAAGTCCTATCGAAACGCCGTATCAATTTGCATTACGAGGTAATCTTTTGAATTCCCAAAAGCATCTGCCGGCGGCATCCATTCTCTCATAAGTAACACCGCTAAGTGGTTTCCTAGAATGAAGGATAATCTCCAGCTCTGCGGTCGGAGAAATCCACGTCCCCGGGGAAAGGCGTGTCGACGCTCGATCCTATTCTTTCAACTGTGGTGAGGTGTAACACCCGAACCCCCTCTCTTCGTGGCTACGTTTCGTGTGGGTCAGCCAGCAGCAGCTTGGCGTCCATCACTCGCCTCCCTAATTGAAACCCGATAGAGCGACACAAAAGGTGATAGCAGCAAGAAGTGTTTCCGTGCCTAGGATCGAGAAATGGTAATCCGCCTGATGAAGATTGTCGTTTCATTCATTTCCCGGACAAATGTTCGGAGAAACAATGGAATCCACTTTGGGGATCAATCGAGAACGATTTAATTTTGCTTGTGAGCCAACCAAATACCGCCACTTGAGGACTGTGTTTTTCTCGGTGCGGAATCGAATTAAGGGGTGTTATCGTTCGCATCGATGTTTCCAGCTGGAATGTTTAATCCGTTTTACGGTAAAGTGCATTGAAGCGATTTATGAGACGGTTTTCATCAAATTCCAATCAATTTAAATTATTGCCACCTTTAGGTAGTGGCTGTTTTGTGACAGTTTAGAGATTAGGTAAGTTTTTTTGTGTAATGCTAAATCAATGCTACACACACTAACAACTGTAATACTTAGAACTAATCAAATGTTCTAACAAAACGTTGCTTTATGGATTATCTTAAATCTGGAAAAAAACATTTTTGTTAGCCATGGAATGAGACTTTAGTATTACATCTATAAGTCTGTCATTGCTCTTTAAGTAGATGTTTAGGTTTCTGTCAATAGAAAACTTAGTCGTTTGAGATTCCGTAGTTAGCTATAATTGAAGAAATCTTCAAATCGAGTGTGGTTCACAATTCATCAGCAGGTTTTAAAACAAGCACTTTTCAAGATCATCTCAAGCTCAGTTGGTCTTTAACCTTCTGGGGCCCAAATTTTTTCTCAGCTTATTTGAAATTTTTGAATTTCACATGAAATAACTGTTTCAGATTTACAAAATAAATCAAACTATGTACAGTAATGTTCCGATTTTATCAGCCCCATGTTGAATTTTGGACTGACGAATGGGGAAACTGACAAAATCGGGAAATTTTTTTCAAAATTCAACACTTAAGACCTTGTAATATCGAAGACTTCTACTAAAAATTAAATTTTAACCCTCAATTGGTCATCTGAAAGCTCGTTAAACTAGGCACAGCACACTGGTCCAGAACCTTTTTTGGTATAACACATTGATGTGTTCTGCAAAGTTTTACAGCATATTATTTCAAGAAATTTTGCTTAAGACAGTAACCTTCTAGATCTTCAGCAAAAATCGAAATCCTATTTCTCATAAATGAAAAATCGTTAAAATCAGTTTTTCTATTTTAGCGGTTTTTGCAGTTGTTGTGTGACTTTTTCCTGTTTTACAAAGTTGTACAAATAGTAAAAATACACAACATTGGTGAATATAGTATACCTCTATCTTTGCTTATTTAGGAACTATAGAGCTTTTACATAAAAAAAAACTAGATTTTACATGCGATGCTGAACACTAGAGGGCTTAGATTTTGTTGAGAAGTTTATGAAAAATATTAAAGAGTCAAAATGGTTGGAGTTTCACAATCCTATCCTATGTCCAGAGGGCAAAGAAGTAAATTGGTTTGAAAAGGTTCAGGGCACAAGTCCCGGACCGTAGCCAGAAGAAGCACGATCTGAGAAAACTGTACGAGAATTTGTTGACAAAATATGATTCCGTCCGTTGTGGAACGTGGTCTTTGGACAAATTTCGGACAATTCGGAGCATTCTTCCGTTTCTTACATTTTATGTGATCCATAAACCATTCTGGATCCATAAAACATGAAATATATCAAAGCAGTGCCTTCAGAGAAGGTTGATGCCTTTTCAGGAACACTCGGAGGTTGATGGCCTTTTCTAGCACGACCATTATTCTTGCCATTATTCAAATTCGAACAAATGGTAGCACACAAACGTGTGCAAAGCGGCCAATACTCTGGAGTAAAAGTCTAATAAGAACATAATGGTCGGTAGTGAAGGACTGAAACTGAATAAGAACTACGAGCGATGAGAAGAAGTTTTTAAATTCGAGTAAAAACCGAGTAAAAATTAGGTTAAAAGCAAGTCTAGTACATATTCATATGACATTTTACAAATTGATGCTGTGGTGGTTTGGATTAGGATTTGGCTAAGAGTGGATTTGGTTTGGATTTGGATATGGATAGTATTACAGTTTTATTTGGATTAGAATTGGATTTGGATGGGATTAGAATTGGATTTGAATTAGAGTTGGATTGGATTTGGATTGGGTTTGGAATGGGATTGAATTAGAATTAGATCGGATCTGGATTAAATTTGGGATGGATCTCGATTCGTTTTGAATTGAATTTTAAGTGGATTTGGGATGGACTTGATTAAGAATTGAATTTTACACGGATTTGGAATGGATTTGAATCAGATTTTAAGTAGATTTGGATTGGATTTGATTCAGATTTGAAATGGATTTGGACTAGATTGGACTTAAATTATTCATTTTTATTTTCATTACAATAATTTATCAGAACAAAGTCCTTAAACAAAGAATTAATCAGTGTAACAAACATGCGTTAGATTTATAAAATATTCGATTTCTCAAATTTTGTGACGAATCTTTGAATTGCTTCATTAAAATCGAATAATTCGCCCGTCACTACGAAACTTTTGATGCAACTTTAGAAGACAGTTTGTAGCAATCCAGTTGAACGAAGATCACGTTGCAAAGTACGGGAGTTTAAGGGGAAAAATAGCGTCGGTGAATCAATATCACCAGTTACCAGTTTTTTGCTAAAAAATTGCTTGACGCATTTGTCATAAATACGTTCCAGCGTGTCGATATCGAGTAGACTGCAACGATCTGGTTTTAAGTCATCAGCAAATACTAATTCGCAGCCAGACATCAGTAACAGAGTGCCGAGGTTAAAAATAGCATAAATAATCATGGTCCCATGTTGCTTCTTTGTGGAACTTCTGAATTATTAGTAAATTTCGTAGATAGAAATAGCGAGCTTGACGCGAAAGACCCTACCGCGTAGGTAGGAACTCAACCATTCGATGAATCGACAAGAAGTTTCAGGTTCATGAAAAATTTCACACAAAAGTATATATTCCGTGATCGATACGATCGATCAGCGGCTTTTGGGTCAATATAAATGTCATAAAGTTGTGCTTTTGCGAGATACATGACGAAGTAAACCGCAGCACGTTGGTACAAACGGAACGACATGTCACAAATTTTTGTAGAGATATAATGTTTCGGACGAGATAAATGCCACGACTGATGCCACGATAATTTTTGACGTTCTGCCATCCCCAGATTTAAAAATTGGGGATATAAGCAATATTTCGGGAGATCTCCTTTGTGCAAATTACTTCTTGAAAATTAGAAATAACAGCAGGGATTCCGAGTAAGACCGTTTCGGTTTCTTAGCAGCTCTTGGATTTGGATTAGATTTAAAGTGTATCCCACATCAAATTGCACCACGGAAGAAACGCTGTAAAAAATTTCCTAATTGACCGATCCTTTTCAAACTTTCGGACAACAAAATATAACTCATTAGTAAACTTTTGGCATATTTGTTTCATTCAACTTCAATACCATAACCGTACGCTCGCACCTTACGCTTAACTCCACTCAAAAAGTTTTGTACAACCTAGCTGCAGCTTCATCTGTACGGAAATCCACTTTTTCTTCATGACTTCCTCAGACTTAACCTCCTTGGGATGCTTCCGTAGTGCCTACTTCATAATAGCCTAGTATTTTTCGATGGACCTTGGTTCCGGTACGTTGGAGGCGTTCATGTCCTTGGGTACGAAAGTGACTTCGTTGGCTTCGTACTACTCCAGTACATCCTTTGAATATTGGCACGAAGGTAGAACCGACCAGAAGATCGTAGGGCCCTCGTGTTGCTTCGACAGAGGAAGCAGATGCTTCTGAGGACACTCCTTGAGGTAGTTTTGCCCGTTTACAGTCCCGTATGCCACATGATGTATTTCTTGGCCAAATCATGTATTTCTTGGTAAACTATGAAAGTTTCTGCAACCTTACTTCTTCCGGAACATCAAACTTGTGCTGGGCGGTGAAGTACAGTAGCCCCGGATGTTGCCGGAAGTCCGCCCTGACGTAAGTCTCATCATTTACGATGAGAGAGTTGTCGATTTTCCAGGTGCTTGCGCAAAATAAATTCGTGACGTTCCATTTCGGGTGACACCATTTTTTCCATTTTTCGGAAAACTGACCGCGATAAAAATAGAGCGTAAACTATACACTCTAAGCTACTTCTACTCATATTTTCAAGAGAAAATATCCAATGGGTAATTTTCTACAGCGTTTCTTCCGTGGTGCAATTTGATGTGGGACACCTTTTAGATATGATTTGGATTGGGATGGGATTGGGTTTTGGTTTTATTCGGAGAAGACTAGGATTTGATTTGGGTTGGATTTTATTTCGATTTGGACTGGATCTGGATTGGATTTTGATTGGATTTGGTTCATATCTCGATCGGATTTGGATTGGATTTGGATTGAATTTGGATTGGAAGGGATTTATATTGGATTGGTATTGGATTTGTATTGGTTTTGAATTAGATTTGTAGAGGATTTCAACTGGATCTGGATTGGATTTGGATCATATCTCGATCGGATTTGGATTGGATTTGAATTGGATTTGTATTGAATTTAGATGAGATTTAGATTGGATTTGAATTGGATTTTTATGAATTGAGATTGGATTTCAATTTGATTTGAATTATATTTGGATTGGATGGGATTAATATTGGATTTGGATTGAATTTATATTGGTTTTGAATTAGATTTGTAGTGGATTTTGACTGGATCTGAATTGAATTTGGATTGGATTTGAATCGGATTTAGATTGGATTGGATTGGTTTTGAATTAGATATACTGGGTTTTGAAATGATTTGGATAGGATTTGGATTGGATTTGGATTGGCTTTGGATTAAATTTGGATTGATTTGGATTTATATTGGATTTTGATTGGATTTATGTTGGTTTTGAATTAGATTTGTATTGAATTTAGGTTGATGGGATTTGGATTGGATTTATATTGGCTTTGGATGGGATTTGTATTGAATTTGAATTTGAATCGAGATATGATTGGATTTGGATTGGATTTGAATTAGATTTCCATTGAATTTGGATGGGATTTGGATTGGATTTGGATTGGCTTTGGATTAAATTTGGATTGAATTGGATTTCGATTGGATTTATGTTGGTTTTGAATTAGATTTGTATTGAATTTAGGTTGATGGGATTTGGATTGGATTTATATTGGCTTTGGATGGGATTCGTATTGAATTTGAATTGGATTTGGATCATATCTCGATCTGATTTGGATTGGATTTGAATTGGATTTGGATTGGATTAAATTGGATTTGGATTGGATTTCGATTGTATTTGAATTGGATTTTTATTGGATTTAGATTGGAGTTGGATTGGAGTTGGATTTAATTTGGCCTATTTGGATTTATACGGAAGCTGAATTTGAATTTTGGGCTAACAAAATGGGGAAGCTGGCGAAATCGGGGATTTTTTCGACATTTTTTTAAATTCAAGAATTAAGAACTTACAATATCGAAGACTTCTACTAGAAATTAAATTTTGATTAACCGAAAGCCCAACGCAATCTAGACAGTAACCTTCTATCTCTTCAGCGAAGATGAAAAAATCCTGTTTCTCATAAATGAAAAATCGTTAAAAACGGTTTTTCTCTTTTAGCTATTTGACTTTTTCCTGTTTCAAAAAGTCGTGCAAATAGTGAAAATACACCACATTGCTGAATATTGTTTACCTCTATCTTTACTTATTTAGGTACTATAGAATTTTCAATATAAAAATACCCTAAATTTGACCCCGAATTATTCGCAAACAAGGCATGATTGAATTCAAAATCTCTCCCCAGGGAATCAGAATAGTTTCATGCAGACTGAAAAGTTCTGTAGTTCTTGTAATTCTGTAAGCACAAAAGCTAAACAAAATTTATAGGCTGACAAAATCGGGATTAAAACTGATAACTGATAAAGTCGCGGGGAAGACAAAATCGGGGGCAGACAAAATGGAAGCATTACTGCATTTGATTTGGATTGGTTTTCAAATAGATTTGTAGTGGATTTGGACTGGATCTGGATCTGGATTGGATTCGGATTGGATTTGAATTGGATTGGGATTAGAGTTAAATTGGGTTTTGAAATGATGTGGATTGGATGTGAACTGGTTCTGGATTGGATTGGGATTGGAATTGGATGGAATTTAAAATGGATTTGGATTACATTTCTATCATATCGGGATCGGATTTGGTTTGGATTTGAATTGGACTTTTTGGATTCGGATTGGATTTGTATTTGATTTGGATTGGACTTGGATCATATCTTAATCTGATTTGGATTTCGATGGGATTTGGATTGGCTTTAGAGTGGATTTGGATTGACTTTTGGGTTGGATTTAGAGTGGATTTGGACTGGTTCTGAATTAAATTTGGATTTTGATTGGATTAAAATTGACTCTTGGATTGGATTTTATTTAGATTTGCATTCGATTTCGATAGGATTTGGACTGGTTTGGATTTGGATTCAGACTGGGTGGAATTGAATTTGGATAAAGTTTGATACATACTGGAAATTGCAGAAGAATACAGGTCTTTTTTATATTGGAATTTAACAGCTTGGAAAGAAAGTTGAATTGACCTTAGATTCAGAATACTTTCGTAAGCAGTATGTTTGCTATTTACTTGCATATAGCTTAACTTTTACATTTTGCTAACTTAAAACTGCTAAAAAGAGTTTTCCTTAACCCGTGTTTTACGGGATTGTATAAGATTTATTTTGATTTTGATTTCCAAATTTCAAAATCATGTTTTCAAGTTAACGTAAGTGAGGAAAAATTAGTAGAAATTCTTATAGTTTGCATTTATTAGCAGGTTTACCTCAGTGTATTACTTCTTGTAATCTTTTCTTAAGAATTGTTTTCTAAAGAATCTTTACTTGATTCACTTAAGTTTTGATCGTCTGTGTCAAGAGAAATAGTGTAATGACTTGATAATTTTTTTATAGTCACTATAGTTAACAGTTTGGATCATTCGTGGCTTCTGCGAGGTTAGGATTCGAACCCGAATCCTCGGCGTGAGAGGCGTGAATGCTGACCACTACACCGGGATTGATCCCTAGGAACTTCTGAGTTCGAAAAAAAAAATCGTTGAAAATCTCAGCAACAGTCTAAGCATTGAGTTCAATAAACTCGCTTGGAAACTTTATCCTGAATCACCGTTATTGAAATCGTACCGATAGAGTAATCGTTCGGTTTAATGTCGTAAACTAGAACTTTGGATATCATTGACGACTAAAAAGGAAGACGTGACAGTAACATTTTAACCGGCAATTATAACATTTTCTCATTCCAAAATAATTAATTTGCTGCCGCCAATCGAAATTTTCTACCCCCTCCTTCCTCAGTTTTAGTCCAGATACTTGAATCTTAAAATAGTAATTCTTGCCGCTGTAAAGTATTGCTAAAATTACAAAGGTACCATCAATTAGTAATAATGTTATGAATCTACATCGATAAATTTTCCCGTACGCTTGCGTTTGGATTCGGTGGAAAGCGAGGCTTCTGGTTACACACATATATTATCGAGAACTTTTACCCGCCAGAACGTGCTGCTGTCTGCTTTTGGCATGTGGATAATTTCCTGCCTTCTAGGAAACGGTTCTGGAACTGGGTAAAACTATGCCATCGCACCGGGAAAGGGGGCCTCTGTGTCCTCCGTTGCTGTGCACTGTACGATTCTCTTTTGTTGAATCATCGTGTAGCACAGCTTAGTCAGAGCCTACCAAAGCTGAAACCACCGAGTAAGGACAGACATAGCATAATGAATGGTTGTTCAACAATTTATGATTTGCGGTATCACCAAATGAGATCGTTCGTTTGCGAGCCGAACCACGAACGCGCATCGGAAGGTACTCTATATCTATGCACAGCAAATGCAGCTCTCCCGGTAGCGCAATTTAATCTAATCGGAAAACATACTTTCCATTAATCTTCCATCCTTTCTCATTATCCCATTTTCATCTTGGTTCGATTGTCTTACGCAGTTCCAAAGGTCGAGATTGAATGATAAATGATACAACTGGATGATGGCGCGGTAGTTCGGGCGTCTTTGGGATGACGCTCACCGGAAGCTGATAGCAGACAGCTCTGATCTGTACAATGAGCAACTGCCTCGAACATGACAGGATGTGAGCCTATCTCATCCCCCACACTCATTCGGTCGCATAGGAAAGTTGTTCTGCTAGCCGGGACTCCGCTACCTTCTGGTCAGTGAGCGGTCCAATATGAATATGTATATGGCTTTCGAATATTACCAAGGAGTTGAAACGGAAAGAGCCAACGACAATGATGGCTGCCTGTCGGAAACGGAAAGTAGCCGAAGTATTTCTGGCCGATGATGTTGAAGTTGACGCTGCCGCTCTGCCGACAGCGTCAATAGAAATTAGAACACAAAGTAATTTTCATGTAATCTAGTAAAACGTTTTGCCAGCCAGCCGTTGATCCTTTGTTAACTGGGCGGCGGGAGTTGCCCGGGATCGAAGAGGGTGGCTTCCTCTTAATGAATATTTCATGTCCGGTTTCCCATCGATAGCGCCGTATGATGTGTTGCTTCGCCGTAGGGCGTCCTACTTTAGGTCTGTGGCTTGTGGGTGTTAAACATATCGAACAATCGTCTGGAAGAAAATGTGGATTGGTTTTAATGTCACTTGGCTATATTCTGAGTGACAGTTGGCCAAAGTAAACACACATCCGCACGCACTCACCCACGTTCGGTGCGTGCGATTACGATGAGTTGGTCCGGAACGTACGTGTAAGATACATAAGTAGGACTTTTGGGCTCTGTCTGACATAGACACAGGATGTGGTCGCCGCACCCGGTAGGAACCTGGTGGGAATCTTCCGGTCGTAAATTGCGGTTGCACGTCCTGATACGTACCTGCCGGTCAATCAAGCTGATGGGAAATCTATGGTGTCGCACTTTACCAAACGAGACCAGACCAAAGAATCGGTGCAATCGAAATTTAACGATTGAGCTTCTTCTTAATGGGTGGCAATCAGTGGGATTGTGTAAAATGTGTCGGTGGCGGGTTAAGCGATGGTGGAGTGACATATCGGCATAACAGCTGCGGTAGACTGTCATCCCCAACCCAAAGTGTTGTTAAGTATATTAGGTTCGTGTTATGCGAGCACGTTTCAGCTAATGCCAGGGCTTGAACCGAACTAAGATGACAGCTAGTTTCGGCGAAAATATCTCAGATTTTATTTACCATTTCTATGCGGACATTCGTGTCAGTTGTGCACAACTACTATTAGGATAAAAATGCTTTAAGTAGTGTGTAAATTATCATAACATTTGCTCTTGACTAATACAAATTACTTGGTTTTGCCGTTCCAAAGCGCAACAGATGTTTGTAAACGGTTAGGATGATTGGTTATTGTTTCCCTTCCATGCTTAAAACTTTAACTGGAAAATACATCCGTGAGCAGTAAAATTAAAGTTATACTGTCACATCATCATGGTTGAAAAGTGGTTTATAGCGACCGTAATAAAATATCCCATAGAGTAAATAATAAATTATCAGTAGTCTCCGCAGTTGTGCAGCATATGCGCATTAAATTTTATCGTGTATATTGGTATTTTAGGTGGATAAAATCAACACGCCATCGAAATTTTGCATTTTTTGAAAGCAAGTTATTTTAACAAAATACATATAAACTCAAGCCTTTTTTACACGGGGGATATGTGGCGTGTAAAAAAACCGCGTTTATACGAAAAAAGTTGAAAAAAACCGCGTTAATTCAAAAACCATCGTAAAAAAAACATTAAAAAATGACTGAAAAAGCCACTCGAATTTAAAAATCGCTGAAAAAACCGCGGTTATTCGAAAAATGATGTAAAAAAAACGTGTTAATTCACAAATCATCATAAAAAAATCGCGTTAATTCTCGAATCATAAAAATAAGCCGTGTGAAAAGAGACTTAAGTGTATTCAGTTAGTCATTATCAATTTCTAGCAAAGCCATTTTAGTTGCTTCCCACTTTGTTTCTACTACAAACTTTACAATGATATATTTTTGTTTGCGAGCTAAAAATAATACTAAGAGTTGTGGCGCAGCCAACTAGTTTAATCGTGGTAATTTAAGCAACCACGATAAATTTGCTTTATTACAAGTTTTCTTATGTCTTTATATCAAGCTATAAGTAGTTTTTTAATGGTATCATCTTGGAATCGCGCGATACCATGTTAAAACCAGAAGTAATTATTATTACCACAGTAAAATCTTTATAAAATTCAAATAAAACCAAGCGGCTTTAGTTACTTAGGTGGGTGTTCCTTAAAACCCGAAGCGTTTTGCAAGTTGCATTAGTATTGGTGAAATATGTCAAATAGCAGAGTTTGTAAACATAAACACAACTGATTCGCAACAAACTGCCAACTACGAACATTCCAAAATATGATTTGTTTTGTTTACGAATAATCAACAAATAATTAATTTTCGTAAGATTTCTTTCTGATCTGATCTGCAAGACAAAACAGACCAATAAATAAGGCATACCGACGGGCAAGACAAACGATGGACAAGATAGAAAGATGGATAAGATAGACCCACGAACAAGACAGACCGACGAGCATGACTAATGGACAAGTCATAGCGATGGACAAGAAGGACGGATGGATAATTCAATGGACAACACAGAGCGATAGACAAATCAGACAAATCAGAACGATGATTAGGACAGACAGATAGATAAGATGGACCGATAGCAAAGACAGACCGATAGCGAAGGCAGATTGATGGCAAAAACACGCTCATGAACAAAGCAGACCAACTGGCATGACAATTTTGATAGACAATACCAGCCAATCCCAAGCAACAATGTAAAATGTATTGTATTCTTATGGTGGTTTTCATGGCCAAATTTGGTCTTAAATGCCATCATAAGAGTGTAATAAAACCTAAATTGTTACTTGGGAATGGAAAAGACAGACCGACAAAATGGACAGGCTCGTGTACCAGAACCAGACACCAAGAAACTCATGAGCAAGACAAATCCATCGCGAAAACAGAGCGATGAACATTACAGGCTCATGGACAAAGCACACGATAGACAAGACAGAACGATGAGTAAAACAGACTGATGGGACCGACCGATGGACCGACCTATAAACAAGACACAGACGGATAAGATAGACCGAAGGACAAAACATCGAAATGACCGATGGATAAAACAGAATGATGGGTTACACAAAACAGTACGATAGAAAAAAAACAGACCGTTGGACGAAACTGACCAATGGACAGTACAGACCGATGGACAGGACACACCGATGGACAGGACACACCGATGGACAAGACAATTCGATAGACAAAACGGAACGATAGGCAAGCCAGACCAATGGGCATCTTGGACTGATGGACTTTCCGAACCGATGGACATCTCAGACCGATGGACAAGACTGACCAATGGACAAAGCAGACCGACAGACAGAACAGACTGATGGATAGGATCGGCTCGTGGATAAAACAGACGTTGGACAAGACAGAACGATGAATAATACAGACCAATAGATAAGATAGACCGATAGCTAAGACAAACCGACGGGTAAAACACGCTCATGAACAAGACAGATCGATGGACAAGAAAGACCGATGAGAAAGGTAAGTCGATAGAGAACGAATGGAAAAGACATATCGATGGACAAGATAGGCTTAAGAACAAGACATAGAGATGGACAATGTAGACCGATAGACTGACTAATGGACAAAACAGACCAATGGACAAGTCAGATGAACGAATGAAAAAGGCAGATCAAGTAACAAGATAACGATGGATAAGACAGACTAATAAATAAGACAAACTTGCGGACAAAACAGATCCATAAATAAAATAACATGGCTGACAAATATTTAACACAGACAAACAGACGGATGGACAGGACAAGTTCTTGGACAAGACAAACGATGGACAAGACAGAGCGATTGATACGATAGACCGATAGATAAGATAGACCAACGAGCATGACTAATGGACAAAATAAATCGATGGACAAGACAGACAGATGGCCAAATAAAATGGTAGGCAAGCGAGACCGATGGGCATCCCGGATCGACGGACAAGATTAACCAACGGATAAGACCAACCAATGGACAAGCCAGACCAACAGGCAAATCAGATTCATGGACAAGACAGAACGATGAATAAGACAGACCAATAGATGAGATAGACCGATAACTAAGACAGACTGACGGGTAAAACATACTCATGAATAAGACAGATCGATGGACAAGATTGACTGATGACAAAAATAAGTCGATGAACAATGAATGGACAAAACAGATCGGTGGGCGCATGGACCGGTTTATGGACAAGACAAAAGACCGATGGATAATGTAGACCGATAGCCAAAATTAACCAATGGACAAATCATGGACCAGAGAGAACGATAGATTAGACAACCCGACCGATAAAATAGACCGACCAAAACGACACACTCAATAACAAGACAGACATCGACAAAATAGATCGATGACATAGTTCTATCAAAAAGGCAGATCGATAGACAAGATTACGACTGATAAGACAGACTGATAGACAAGATAAACCTACGGACAAGACAGATGCATAAACCAGACAACAACAGATATGTCTGACCGATAGATAACACAGACCAATGCACAGTGGTCTAGAATCGCAAAAATGCGGATATTAGCAATTGGGTAGAAAATGTGTAATTTTTCAAGGCTGGTGTCTTTGGCAAAGTTTATTAATAAAATATAGCGCATCTTTCTGCACTAGTAGGGTGACCGTGAATTCACCTATAAGGGTGATACAAACTACTATTTTTTAAATAATTTAAATAAAAAATTGCCAATAAAGTTGCACAATATACTAAAATAGGCAACTTTGCTGAACATAATAAATGCTCTATAAAATTAATCAGTATGTTAAAATACACATTTTCTCTGAAGACTATTTGTCGCTAGGATGCATATGTAATGCGTTATAAAATATATAAATATAAAAAAACTCACTATTCAAAATAAAAATTCTTCAAGTTCGGCCAACTTCGCGTTAACTAGAAAACTATTAGGTAAAAGTACTATATTTTACCTTTTAAAAAAAATTTTCATCATGAGATCTCCAAAGTAATCTCAGAAAAAATCAATTGAAAATTGTGTTATTTTTTAATATTTTTAAAAAAATTTATTTTATAGCTCTTCAAGAGAAAGAGATAGAGAGTTATTACATTCAACAAAGTTACTTATTTGAATGTGTTCTAAAACTTTTCTGAAGACACCATACCTCTTTGAACGTATTTAAATAATGAAAAAAAATTGCATCACCTCAATGAAACCGCCAAAATCACAATAGTTTTCCATAACGTACAAATGCGTAATTTTTCAGGCATAGTGTCTTTGGAGAAGTTTTTTACAAAATTATAGCGCATTCTGTTACACCATTAGGATAGAGAAATTAATTTTTTTTGTAGACAAAATATAGTACTTTCCTATAAAAGTTGTTTGTTTGCCCGAAGTTGCATAAAATAAAAAAAAAATTTTTTTGCAGTGCAAATTTTTTTTCTTAAATATTCCACAACTCATCAAATGCATCCTAGCAACAAAAAATCTACGGATAAAATGTGTATTTTAACATACTGAACAATTTTGTAGAACATTTGAAAGCAATAAAATATATAAATATAGTTGATTCTTCAGTGCTCTTTTTAAACACATCATTATATTTCACAACCAGTGAGAGATAGATGGTTACTATATTTAGTAAAGTTGCTTATTTTGGTATGTTATGCAACTTTATGGAGGGGTCAGTCCCGGCGTAGTGGTTAGCATTCACGCCTCTCCCGCCGAGGACCCGGGTTCAAATCCCAACCCCGCAGAAGTCACAAATGACCCAAGCTGGTTAAAGTGACTATAATCCAACAAAAAAAAGCTTTATAAAGGAAAACTTTTTTTTGAAATTATTCAAGAAATCAAAAGTTCACGGCCACCCTAATAGTGCAGAAAGATTCGCTATCTCTTATATATAAAAATGGATTTCTGTCTGTCTGTCTGTCTGTCGGGATGTTCCTTATAGAATCAAAAACTTCTGAACCAATCGGCGTGAAAAATGTAGAGGGTTTTGGGGCCAAGGAAGGTTTTAATGATGGTTAGAGACCCCTCCCCCCACTAAGAGAGGGGGCTCCCATACAAATGAAATACAAATTTCCTCATAACTAGAGAACTAATCAAGCAAATGGAACCAAATTTGGCATGTGAATGTTTTTGGAGGCAAGAATATTTTCTATGGTGAATTGGGACCCCTCCCCACTTTAAGAGGGGGGGCTCCTGTACAAATGAAAAACAAATTTCCCCATAACTCGAGAACTAATCAAGCAAATGGAACCTAATTTCGTATGTGAAAGTTTTTGAGGGCAAGAATATTTTCTATGGTGAATTAGGACCCCTCCCTACTTTAAGAGGGGGGCTCCTATACAAATGAAATACAAATTTCCTCATAATTCTAGAACTAATCAAGCAAATGGAACCAAATTTGGCATGTCGGTGTTTTTAGAGCCAAGAAATTTTTCTATGATGAATAAGGACTCCTCCCTACTTTAAGAGGGGGTGCTCCTATACAAACGAAATATAAATTTCCTCGTAATTCTAGAACTTATCAAGCAAATGGAACCAAATTTAGCATGTGGTTGTTTTTGTAGACAAGAATATTTTCTATGGTGAATTAGGACCCCTCCCCACTTTAGCAGGGGAATTATGATCCCTCCCTCCTTCAATTGGGCGGGGGGGGGGGGTCACCTATACAAATGAAATACAAATATCCTCATAACTAGAGAACTAATCAAGCAAATGGAACCAAATTTGGCATGTGGGAGGTTTTGGCGGCAGGATTTTTTTTTACGCATTTTTTACCCAGTTTCTAATATCCGCTTCTTTGCGCTTCTAGACCACTGTATAATGATAAAACAGAACGGTGGATAAGTTAAAACGACATATAAGATAGATAAGGATGAGCACAACAGATTTTAAAGCTGGTCGCAGTGGCCTCGTCTCCTATAAACAAAAATTTACCAAAATACGATGGACAAGACACCGAAACGATCGATAGATAAGACAGAATAACGGGTTAGACAGACCGTCGGACAAAACAGTACGATAGACAAAACTGATGGACGAGACTGATTAATGGACAAAACAGACTGATGGACAAAACAGGTTAACGGATAAGACAGTTCTTTGGATAAGCCAGACCGATGCACAAGACAACGGCGTAGAAGGCAGACTGATTGATAAGACAGCGATGGACAAGACTTTCCCACTGTTCTGTCAGAACAGTAGATAAAACAGACTAAGGCACAAAACAAACCGACGGACAAGACTGACTATTAGACAGTACAGATCAATGGACAAGACCGACTGAAGGACAGTACAGGCCAATGGACAAGACAAAATGTTGGATAAGACAAACCGATCACAAGACAACGACGTATAAGACAGGCTGATGGACAAGACAGAACGGTGGGTAAGTTAAAACGACATATAAGACAGACTGATGGACAAAACCTATCGAAGCACAAGACTGACCAATAAATGGACAGTACAGACCAATGGACAAGATGGATAGATGGACATCTGATAAGATAAACCGATATGGGCGAGATGACTTTAGGGCATTTTAGCAAGGCATTTTGATGCACATATAAGACCGTTGGACAAGACTTTTTTAGAGCTGTCATCTGTCAGTTTCAGTCAGATTGTTTGGAAAACACCAGAATAACTTATTTGCTGGAATGGAGGATGAATGTTAGAAGCCAAAAATCTATGTTCAGACAAGCATGCCTGTTCTTGCACGTTTACAAAGTCTATCGCGAAATAGTCAACAATAAACCTATTCCAGCGTCAGAAAGTACAAACAAATAATGAAGAAAATTTCTCCAAGATTTATCTCAGTTTTGCCTTAATTTTCTTTAATTATGGATTTCGTTTGTAAGTTCACTTCACGCAGATTGCATAAGAGAGTAGGTCGCAGTAGGAAATCAGTCAGTGAGGCTTGGGTAATTCAAGACTGATTGGAAAATATAACAATTGATTCAACTATTATTGTGAACCGTCAATCATTATGTGGAGAACGATTTTCATTGCAGTAGTGGAATTTTATTTCCATTGCCTCCTTCCACTGAGAACCGTGTTGGAATATTGAAAGTGGCTCAGCCGAACGAAGAAATTGGTATGTTATAATGACATTCCTTTTAGGAAAAGTTCATAAAAGCTCGAATAAATGCGACCTCCATCGTTCTGCTGAATGATAGATAAGGCCAGGCCATCAGCATCTTCTGGAAGCAATTAATTTTTATGATCGTGCATTAACTCTGTTTACCTCGTCTTTCCCCCCACGGTTCAGTGCTAATGGATATCCATAATGCCTTTTCCGAGCACATCAGGACGAACATAATGAATGCAGTAAAGATCAGCAAACGTGCCCGGAATGTTATGCCGAGGGAAACTATGACGATTTTTTTCTATCCTTCATTCGTCATTCAAATCAATTTCCACATTCCCCGCAGTAACTGGTAATTGACATTGAATTTTTATCATGTCATTTTATATTGACAATTTCACTGCCACGCTTTTTTCTACTGTGAAATTTGCCGCATTTTTTCCTTCTTCCCCCTATCCGAGAACGATCAGATCAGCTCGAACTGCTGTGCACTGTGGCACGCTCCTGTGGGAGGCACCGGCAATAATCACCTGCGATGTCGAATGTAAATTGCATAAATTAAGAGACGTTCATTGCTAAATTACCGCTTCCAGCTTCGCATAAATTGTTTCGCCGGGCCGCGGTCGGACGACGGGTGGGGTTTATGAATTTTCAATGGTCTTTCATCATTCGCGCTCGGGTGAGCGCGAAAGTCACGAGCCTGCAGGTCTGCGTCTTAGACTGAGTGGTTCAGGGATTGGGGTGGCAAGGATTGTGGGGTGCTGTCATCCCGCCGCGTGTACCGGTCGTGATCCGACCAACCAACAACACGTGCCAGCAGAGGATTGCGTCTTTGCGTAAATATCCACGACACATAGCAGATCAGGAAATTAATCTATCTTTGATTAATTGAATTGTGGCCACTGGCTAGTTTCGAAGCAACAATGGAGTCGATCGGTGGAATGGACTTTGATTGGTGAAATATTGATTATTAGTTTGTGAGAGGAAAACGGTTTGCAGTCACGTCATATGAATGGAATATTGATGAAGAATCAAGTTGATGATGATATTGCTACTAATAATCTGTGCTTATCAACGGAAATTAACTTGAAATAGTCTTGGTTGGTTTCAAGGTACAGGTTACAGTGTCAAGTTTGATCCTTTCAATGGCACTCGTGCGTGAAGGGTATCATACACAGCTCATTTGGATTGCCACACGGCAAGCTCGGAGAAATGACAGACATTTTTCAATTTCTTTCTTGTCGTCCCATCATGTTGGAAAATTAAATTAAAACATACCAAAAATATTTACATACGATTCTATTACGTCCCCTGCGGCAGCCTTGCACGCGAATGTCGGATGTGCGTCCTAAATATGTTTCTGCTGTAATCCAATTTGCACAATGAAATGTCGACGCGAATAAAACACAGCAGTCGTCAGCTCGGTGACTGCCGGGGTAGGCTGCGTGACGTTCGTCGGAGCCATATTGGCTGTTATGGTCTCTTGGTAGGATCATTCCCTCCCTTCTCCCTTCAAGAAGGCTGAATGGAAAAAAATATTATGACATCATTTTGCATAAGCCCGGAGCCAGTCTCGGAAACCGACCGACTCGACGCAAGTTCGACCTTCAAGGACTTGTTTTGTATGTTTATTAATTTTGTTTCAGGAAAGATTCTACCGTCAGCGTTCATGCTGTCCGTGTCCAGTCAGTGCACAGTGCGTTGGGAAAGTCTCGGACAAGCGCAGGATAACGAGCGAATTTACGCCGGCGGATATCAGCATTGGCTGAGCTCGTGTTATGAAAAATTGAAGCCAGAGTAGCTGGAAATTCTAATGAAAATTTTATGTGGGAATTTTGCGTCAAACTGCCCGATGGAAATGATCGCTTTTCGCTCGTTTCTTGTACTCAAGTGGCTGTCAGACTGATAATTGTGATTGAATAATGAAGTGTGCTGTGAAATCGGTTCATCTTTTATTTAATTCCAATTGTGAATCATTCTTAAAAATTCACGATTTAATTATACACGTATATCTATAAATGGAATACCAAATCAGAATCATTCATTTGGTTGATTTTTATAACTTCTTTTGGGTGAATCGCTTAAAACTTAAATTTTATTTGCATAAAAAATTGTTTGCAACTGAATTTATGGAAGCAGCAGTATGGTGCCAGAAATGGCAGCTAACACGAACGAAAACAAAGCTCGTGACAGTAAAGAAAGAAAAACATGAAACAGTGCAATCGTGCTTCCGAACCTCGTACACAGATAGCGCCATCGCCGAACGGTCCGGTTTGCTTCAGAGTACAATTATCAGAGAAAGTTTTGGTTTTCCATCATTTCCTATTCCAATGTCAACAATATAATTCGTACCAAATCAATGCTAATCAGCAGTTATCCGGCTTATTCAGCAAGCAGACTTTGAATTTTGTTCACCACACTTCGGGTTTGTTTTTGTCACTAACACTAACTCGGGTAATTATACTCTTGGGTTGCATCCTTCTCTGCCCTGCCGCAAGACGGTCCTGGCAGTCGGTGTCGGGGCAGTCTGGTTGTCGATGATCGCAGCGCTGCGGTGTGGCAGAGAAGTTCGCAACCGCAAAATTAGTACAACAGTCACTTTGCTAACCGTGGATTGCGTTACACTTACCTCCAGCAGCTCCTAGAAAAATAAAAGGTTCCAAAACGGAGAAAATAAGGTGACAAACGAAAGGTAAAAATAAAATGTTTAATGTTAAAACAAGGAAAAGAAAATCAAAAACACAACACGTTTATTCAAACAGGTTAATGTGTAAGTGTGTGTGTGTGTTTAGAAGTGACAACACAAACGATCGGTGACCGTCGCAAGGTAACGGTTGGAAACAATAGAAAATCAGACAACATCAATGAAACGGAAAAATCGGAGAGAAAAGAAGGAGGAAGAGAAGAGAAGATAAAAGATTAGTTAGTATCTGAAGATTTCATTAAAGTTAGATAAGATTTGTTTTTAGGTTAGTTGTTGAGTAAGAATGTTAAGAAACATTTCAATCTAACATGTAGTAGTAGGTAGTGTGCTGCAAAGAAAACAAGATGGTTGGTGTACGAGCTAAGCTAAAGGTCAAACGCGTAGCATTTGTGCAATGATTTTTGGGCAGAGCAGAGCTAAATGGGTGAAGAAAAGCAACCAATCGTCGATGGAAGATGAACAGACAAGAACAAGTACAGAACAGCATTCAAATTCAATGTTTATAGCGATATTCGGATAGAAAAGTAATGATTGCAGATAGTTCGGATGCTTGGTTTTGCGCTAATATAATCTAGCGAAAAAGGACTAATCAAGAACTGTATAACGAACTACAATTGGGCACAGTTTCTTACCTTGCAAGGGTATGCTAACTACTTATACTATGCTACATGTTATTAGTTATAGTTATAAAATTATCCAGATCGTTATATGACTCTTTTAAATATAAACTGTATACGGTGAATACAAGACATAACCTAGAAAATGCTGAAAAAATTATTTTACGCGAGGAGTTCAACTTTATTAAATTTCGTAATACTTTCGACATCGGTAAATATCAGTAGCACTAAAACACAAATAAATTATTAACCTCCCCCTTACTGTATGACAACATTGAATTAGGGGAATCATTACGGGAAAAGTTTCCACATTTAAAGTACATTTAATTCTCAGTAGTGAACCATTTTTTTTGTAGATAATAGACAGAATAGTTTAATTCTTTGGGTTTGTGAATAAATGTGGAAGGTTGAAAATCCTTCTAACGGTGTCAACTGCAAATAAATGAGGTTATCCGTAAATTGGTTGGGTTTAGCTAAAACTTGGTTAAAACTACTCAAAATGCCCTTAAAGTGTACAAACTCAGATTTTGAGTAGTTTTTCAACCAAAAAATTGGTAGTAGGAACTTAAAACTGCGTTATTTGCCGCAGAGAATAATTCAATTATCGGTAGCCAGTAGCCAAAATTGGTTGAATTTTTTACCCAAATTTGAGTTTGTATACTTTAAGGGTATTTTGAGTAGTTTCAATCAAGTTTTAGCTAAATCCGACCTACTTACAGGTAGAACCATTTAAGAGTGTACGATATCATTCAATGATGGCGGTGTGGTAACGGGTGATAACTAAAATTTTGGAATTTTTTCGAGGCTCCTATACTCAACAACAAACGAGCTCAGGGAGAAATTAGAGTGTGTAGTGTAATGCCGTTATCGTCGGGCCACTGTTATGGTCGGGCCACCACGATTTTTTCAGTTTTAGTAACTCCTGATACGTATATACAAGCAATGTAAAACTTCTTACTGTGACAGCTAACTTTTCACAATATTGTGAGTTTTAATCGTGTATTCAAAACACGCGTACAGAATTCACTGATTGAATCAATACAAAAAAAGAAGTTTTGCAGGTGCAGTTAACTTTTCTTCAAGAAATGATTCATGAAATGCAATTATCGGAACAAATATTGAAAATTTGTTAAGTGTGTTGGGCTCTATTCGAAGGATATAGAAAAATCCCGTCCAGTTAGGACGTAACGGGGTAAGGGGGTAAATGCCACAAAGGCGCTTATTGTAAAGGTCGGGCCACTTGTGTAGTCATGGTTGGGCCACCATAATTTTAAGCACAGAAGCGCAATTTTCGCTAGAGAACGTCAGTCGCGGGAAATGGGATGAAATAAAGCAAAATTAGTATAATAAAAACTTAGATTGTTGTTGATTTTTCATTGCAGTAGTAAACTTCGGGAACCGCGATTGTAGTAATATTAATTTTACAAGATCACCAAAAATTTCGCAAAGATGTTATTAAAAATAGGTTATTTATACTTATAAGGGCCGTTGCTCACGAAATTCATTCTTTTGATGTCTCTACATAGAATTTCAATACGTATTTCTTAGATTAAGAGCGGTGGCCCAACCTGTACAACGTGACCCAAGTATGACAACATTTTTTGTCTTCACGTAAATGTCTATAACTTTATTATTTTTTAAGCAATCAGCTCAAGATTTTCCAGAAATATAGCTTATTCTTAGACCTTTCCAACGACATATTTAGATTTAAAAAATTCTTTTTAAAACGGAAGTTATGGGCGAATGTCAAAAAGGCGGCCCAACCACGGCGACATTCCCCTATGTGTTAGCTCAGTATTTTTTGTTTTGTTTATGCTCGCCAAGTTTTGCTTAAAACGGCATCAAAACAAGAAGCATTCCGCGAGCGCGCTGTACACTTCTACGAACTTCGACAGAAATCTCGGGAAAAAGTTTACGGTACAACATTTAAAAAGCGAATATGTTGCGGCTTCGACTGTTTACCATATCCTAAGATGCCCACCAACTATTCGCAAGCAAAGTAGTGGAAGACCAGGCAAAATAATGGACGCAGAAGGACATCGTTCTCTTTCTCGTTTCTTCAACAATACGCCCTTTGGTTTGGCTATTAATTAAGATGCACCAGACGAATGTTTGAACAACATTTTGATCCCGTTTCTACAAAAACTTCATGCAGATGGACAATACGTGTTTTGGCCGGATAGAGCATCATCGCATTACGCCAAAAAAACACAATCGTTCCTGAATACCCATTTCGATCCCATTTTTACCCAAAAACCACGACCCGTAAAATCTATCTCATTGCGCCCAATCGAAAATTTCTTCGGAAGTTTGAGTTTCTTGGTGTACAAAAATAACTGGAGAGCCACGAATTGCAAACAGTTGATTGGTAGAATCAAGAGATGCATTCGCAAATTTGACATGACCTCCGTACAACGCTCCTGTTTTGACGTCAAACGGAAGCTTCACCGAACAGCCGATTACGGCCCGTTTTCAAATGTACACTAATTTTTTTTCAGCAACAACAATGGATAATGTATCTTCAATTTTGGTAAATCAGATCTTCTTCATGTATCTTTGTCTTTTTTGACAGCTTGAGAAAACACTCCAACATTTTAGTTGTCACCCGTTAGTGATGCCAAAATGATGGCACATACACAAACTAACATTTACCACCGTCGTCCGTGGAGTGCGTACTATCTTTGTCCGTAGAGATTTGACAGAATGCTCTATCTTGAGTTCTGTAGTCTTAGATTAAGGTGAAATTCAGGTTGAAAAGGCAAATCGAACGTGAAAAGTTAACATACCATGGTAACATTGCATTTAGCAAAATTATAGTGAACGAAAGTGTTTGCTTGGATTACAACCATGATAGCTGTGTGTTTGTGCGGAAGGCCGAATAGGCCGATTCACATCAACCGTCACCGGAACAAAGCGTTCAAAGCGCATTTTCACTACTGTTCTTAATTTTAACCCTTTTTCCGATGGAAAACATTTGCGATCAGTGTGCTAAACCTGTGTACCTGACTTTTTGCGACGAAATCTCACATGGTAAATGCGCAAAAATAAACACGGTTCGTTATGAAAACTCTGCGTAAGCAGAAAAATTTTCTCTGCAAGTGCGATGAGTGCATCAATGTAATCGAAATGGTTTGCTGGTGATATAATCGTTGCTAAAAGCTATGGTGAAGAGACGTGCAGAATTACAGTTTTTGAGATCATTATTAATGAGGCGCTTTTCTGCTCATGTAATAAATACAGATCAACTGGTCAACTTGGAATGTATCCTAAGCGGTCTGTTCTGTTGTGACAAATCTGACCGAATTTGCATCACTCTGCATTCGCACAATGGACAACGATGGACAAGTTCATGCTGTCTCTAATGTTACGAATCGAGAGAGAAGTCAACCATGCCTACTCGCACGCGACAGAGTATGAGAAATATAGCATTCAACGCTTACGCCGCAAACGCAAGCGTAGAAAAAACAGCCGCCGGTGCTGTGTGCAGACATTCTGCTACCCACACACTCGCGCACGCACATCCTCACATCGTCTTCCTGCATAGCTTATTCTCGAGTCAAAAAATTCGTAGGAAATCAGCTGCCCTTGAGGTTGGTGGCGCACTGGGATACAAATTTTGCACTACTTTTGACGTAGGACTACGTCTTACTTTAATAGGGTGGCTTGCTACGAAAGCAAAGATAATCGTGACACGAAAAAGTGATAGATGTTGAACGCATATAGTTTAGCCAATTATGAATTTATTTTTATGGTTCGCATACCATTCGAATCACAAAAGATATGCCTTTCGTATAGTTTTCATCAAAAGATTGAATTTTGCAAGTAACTCCTGGAATTTCTACGTAAAGTTGAACAATTTGTAGAAATTCACTGCAGTTCAGCACAGCATTTCATTATTAGTTTTCGTTGCTAAGTTGCTACAGGCAACACCCTCTAGCCACGTCGTTGATAAAACGGAAAAGTTAGAAAAAAGGATGGACATTGAAAATTTGTTTGAATGAAGCCAACACTACTTGATCACATCATTTGTTTCTATCGCATCGTTAGAATGACACCAACCAACAGTTAGTAACAAATTGACCAAGCAGGGCAAGGCAAATGAATAAGTCACGCCATAAGGAGAGCTAGAGCAGTGTTTTTCAATAGACTATCAGCAGCATGGACTGTTTAATCAATGATATCTTCAAATGCACTGTGGCTAGGTTTTCCGGTATGGCTCCCTACCAGAAGTGCTTCACGATTACCTCTCGCGGGCTTTAGATCTCTATTAGTTTGTTGTCATCTAATGAATTGGGTAAGCTAGTTGTCTCAGAAGCTACCAAGGTTGTTACCCAGTACACTTACTCTAAATCAATGTTTTAGAATAAGCTCTATGAATCATACGTCAGCCTTTCCGAGGGCAATGCGGGACTTCAAATTATTTCATTTCTTTGCTTAGCAAAATAGTTTTTTAACCAGGATCCTTCCTTATTAAATCAACCAGAAGCCCTTTCTCGCAAATAAAGCAAAAGGTGATGCTATCTACCGGCTGCAGTTTCTTAGGAGTCCAAAACTCAAGGAGTTTAATTTTTTGTAAGGCGCTAGTACCTATGATAAGCTAGGCAATTATAGAAAATCTGCTAATTGGCCTGAAGATTATAATCTGATAAAACGGGTGATCAGTTCCGCAGGCTTTTTGTGATCTACATCAGCATTTTATTGCATCAACTTTACGTAGTCCTACGTTAAACAGGCGGTTGAGTATTGAAAACAACCTTCCACTTTTTCTTCTTCTTCTTCTTTATGTTCGCCCTCGATTCCGCTCACGAGCGGGATTACGAGCCGTCGTGAGTAATTACGGTATCAGTAGATCGGGCTGCAACGACGAACGACGTGCGACGACTGTAGCTGTTAGCTAAACACACAGTCGCCAAAACTCGTTGCAGTGCATGAAGAAACAAGAGCGGGAGTTTTAAAGGGATGCTTATGCCAGCGTGTTCGTTAGAATGAGTACGCATGTGTGTCAAAATCAGACCACACGAGTGTGGGCTTCGCAACACTGGCTGTTTTACTGATCTCAAGGCAGCGTTTGATCAAGTAGATCACGGAATTCTGTTAAACAAACTACAAAAACGGAATCGGAAAATTTAGATCTTTAAAATTTAGATCACAAAAGTGCTCTACTCAATTGTTTTTGATAATTTCAAGGGTTTTAAACGAAATTATAATAACATTTCATCCAAGGTATGCTTATTTAATGTCCATAATGTTCAATCACTGACGAACTGACATGACACATAGAAGAAAATTCTTCAAAAACCATCGTCCTACACATTTTGCTTGCACACTAGCGCCGTCTGTTATGCGTGTTGTGGAGTAGCTTGCATTTGCAGGGTTTTATACTGTAGGTTTTTTACATTTGCAGGGTTTTATACTGTAGATTTTTTACATTTGTATGGTTTTATACTGAAAACTCGAAGCAACACTCGAGCGCCGCGGTGTGGCCATGTTGCGAAACATGATTTTTTTTTTTAAATAAGTGGTTTTTGAATGGACGATGGAATTAATGCGAGTGTCTCGTTTGTTTATCTGTGGTTCAATATTTTCATCTGTTTTTCGATGAATACCTTAATGGTGAAGTCGCAGAAGGAAGCGGAACGGAAATTAGCTTAGGAGTGCGCATGGAAGATAGTAATGTCCCAGCACCTGATCTCCATTAGAGTCAAACGAGAAATCGGGTTGCTGAAGACCAACGAAGCTGCATACACATGGTTGCGAAACGCTGGTGACGGTTATGTATGGGTTATTATCCAAGAGGAGAAGAAGCTACCGGAGGAATGAACGCAAGAAGTGGTTTGTTCAATCTCCAAAACGAGGGATCGACTTCACTGCTGCAGCTAACGTGGCATAACGCTGGTAAACACCAGCTATAAGGTACTCTTCCAGATCCCGTTACACTGGCTTTCACCGATAGCACATGGTTTCGTAGGGAATTGCCTGGTGGGCTTCATGGGGGCTCGCACAACTACGGACCAAATTTTAACTATCCCACAGATTTTGCAGAAATGTCAAGAGTACAACGTGCCCACCCATTACATCTTTATTGATTTCAAAGCAGCATACGATACTGTCGATCGAGGCCTGCTATGACAGATGATGCACGATCACGGTTTTCCGGATAAACTGACCCGACCGATCAGAGTTACATTGGATCGAGTAATGATGGGACACCCTCGAGTTCCTTCGAGAAGTGGTGATGGTTGAGACAAGGTGACGGCTTATCCTGTATGCTGTTCGGCATCGCTCTTGAGGGGATGATCCAAAGAGCTGGCATCGAAACGAGAGCACAATTTTCACCAAGGGTATCCAACTCGTAGGCTTTGCAGATAACTTGGATATCATAGCCAGGAATTTTGCGACGACGGAGCCAACCTGCGCCAAACTGAAAGCGGAGTCTAGGGGGATTGGGCTAAAAATAAATGCGTCGAAGACCAAATACATGAAAGAAAGAAGCTCAAAGGAAAAAAAAAACGCGTGGCTCTCACGGATGGTAACTATTGACATCGACGAGCTAGAAGTGGCAGATGAGTTCGTGTATTTGTGATCGCTGGTAACCGCGGACAACAACACTAGGAAGGAGATCCAGCGGCGCATTCAAATGGGAAATTGAGCCTACTTTGTCCTTCGCAAAATGCTACGATCATGAGGCATAGGCCGCCATTCCAAGCTGATAATGTACAATTCTCTTATTAGACCGTAGTTCTTTATGTGGTGACTTGAAGTGGTGACGCTGGCCACAGAGGACACACGTGGCCTAGCCGTGCTCGAGCGGAACGTGCTGCAGAGTTTCTACAGTTTAAGGGCATTTTGCGTAGTTTTGATCAAGTCTTAGGTAAATCCAACCTATTTATTGGTAAACTCATTTAAGAGTACACTTAAAGTTTGAAAATCGTATTTTGGAACCAACAAAATGGAGACGCACCCAGTTTTATTCCTCTGGTCTTGTAGATAAGAATCGAGCCATAATAAATCTCAAAATAGGAATAAAACTTGTAGTCAAGGTATGAAAGGAGGAAGGCAACTAGAAAGAAGCGTCCAACACAGCCCAAGCCCCTATACCCGTTACACCCGGAAATCCTTCAATTTGTAATTGAGTTGCCAGCCGAGCTAGAAGTCGCGGAGTTGTGTGGTTTTCGGCTTGTAATCTTACAACTGTAGTATAAGGCAAACCATTGAACTACACGGCTTTATTTTCGTATTATCCGCATATTATTTAAACTAATATTTTTGGCAGTTGGTTGGTAAATAAATCATTATATATATGAGAACCGTTTGTTACGGGAGGTGCGCGCTTTCTTCCTTCCAGCCTGATTTTAAGAAGTTAAATGAAATTTTTGGTTCCACTTGATTCCTTGGAATTCTCTCTGTGGTTCACATACTGCGCAGGTAGTCTGGCAGATGACAAGAAAAATTATAGATTAATGTAATCATAATTTGCCAGGATGCTTTCAATTCAAGAATTGGCTGAGAGTCATGTGGTTGTGAAAAAAAAACTGTCCAGAATAAATAGATAATAGGAAAACTAACTTGCATTTCAAAATCTCAACTAATATTTCTTAAAATTTTTGCTCTGCAAAGTATTTTACAATTTTTAAAGTTTACAGTAGTTGTTAACAGAACAACTATTTCAGAGTACTATGAGAGAAAATCGGATGCAAAAGTTTAATGTTACGAAAACAAAATCCAACAAACATTTAAACTTCTCATAATTATCAATTAAAGTCCGCGAACGTCTCGTGCTAGCGGCAAAACCCCCCCTCTTCGAATGACTTCCGATTTGCACGTTCCTCCTATTGAGCAAGCATTACTATTGAGCGGAAAATTTATATCATCAAACCGAACCTCAACGGACGCGGACGACACCGACACAGGCGGTCGGCGGTGGTGGTGGTGGTGGTTGGATGAATCAAGGGAACGAGTCTTCTCGTAAATTGTTACTTTTTAAACAAAATTTTTTCCTCCACCAGCAGCGTCAACGAAGAATTCAGTGAAGCAGGAAGTGAGCTGGAAATGGTGGAAGTCAAGAGAAGCATTAACCACCGCCGCCGCCGCCCGGCCCGGATGTTGCAAGCCACCCGGACCCGCCGTAGAGAAACGATCCATTTGGCAGGGGCACTGAGTCGTTTGATGTGTTTCATTCCGGATCAATCAATGAGGATGATTGAAAAGTGAGAAAGAAGAAACTTTTTCTTCGCGCGAAGCGGGGAAAACATTTCCCGCGGGATAAACTTATAAACATAAATATAAATTGTCTCGATACCGACGAGAGCGACCGAACGAAAAGGTATACCATTCACCGGCTAGGGCGTTTCGATCATTCTTAAAAAATTTTTATGACGGATTGCTTGACAAGCGTGTCGGAAGAATTGTAATTGTAAAGCTTTGTTCGAATTCAGTGGAATTCATAAAGTAAAACTTTTTCTGTTACATAGACGTTATTGTAACAATAATTCAACTGTTTGACACTAATTGCCTGCAAATTAAAATAAAGCAGTAAGCGCTTCCTCAGATTATAAACTTATGGAGACGCATGATTATCTGTAAATAAGTAGAAACTAGAAAGTTCAAATTGATTACCTCGACCACCATGGTGGTGATTACAAAACCTTCATTAGAGGAAAACGGTAAAAAGAACCAAAGACAAAGTTTGTACGGTGTGATCAGTCGTCGAAATTGGAAACGGTACAGAAAAATGATGGTTTTGCGTTCGGTGATAGCATTTGCAGGTTTATTGATTTCCAAACGTGCGCACGTGCTGCGACGAGCGGTGGTGAAATTTCCCAGTCCCTTCGGCACGGTCCCAGTCTAACGAGTTATCACAAAAAAAAACCGCCGCCGTTTTATTGTTAAGTGATGAAACAATTAGATTGATTTCTGTCATGCATATCTGTCCCGTTCCCGATTGGCAGCTGAACGAAATTCAGCACTGGAAGTTTCATCAGAGAGTATTTTTTTGGATGCCAATTTATACTGACAAAGTTTCATTTCAATTTGGATGTTGGTATGGCTGACAGCTACGCGATATTTACAGCCAGAAAGGCATTCCATTTTTCGAAACGCGTAATTTCATTGGCAAGAAAATTCGAAATAATTAAAATCAAAATTAACTTTGCTCTTTCGTGCAGAAGGAAAATCGATTGCCACTTAGCAACAATGTATCATCAAGTAGCAATTCATGGGAAAAGCTTTCCGCAATCAAAGCCCAACAAACTTTCAGCCAGTTTGCAAAGCCATTAAATATGCAGCAGTGTTTTTTCGTAAATCGTAGCAACTTCTAGCTAGCTAACACCTAGTCAAGTCAGCTCCGCGCTACCAATTGCTTTCCTATCGGAAGAGCCAAACGCGAACACGAAGGAGCCTGAACAAGGTGAGAAGCGGAAGTGCGGCTCGACGAAAGCAGGAATTACATACATTCCACTTCCTGGCCGGGGGCGCGTCGCATCCAGCTCGCCACGCACCTTCCGCCGGGACCTTCCGCCGATATTGTTCGTCCTAGTGCGAGTAACGTCTTCGTCAGTCTGCTGCTAACTTTTAAGAAAGCAATTTAAGTTTCCCGCACAATGGCTACCATCCCCGGCCACTCACTGGCGCCGTTTGTCGCCTTTGGCTTACCGCATCAGGCCAGCCGGCACACACACGCGCTTGCAAGTAAGTACTGTCGTGCGAGGGCTTTTCCATTTCTAAAATCGTCTTCCGTTTTGTCAGGAGGGAAATGGAAGACTTTTTTACGAGCACGAAATGCACTGCCAGGCATGGGGTTTTGCGTCGTTGGCGACTGTTCGAAGCTGGCGCCGTCCGTAGCACTTGCAGGATAAGGTTTGGAAGTGAAACCTGTGTCGGTTACCCGGGGTGATGGCAATTTTCACCTCAACTTTGAGACGTTTCGAATACAAACTAGTTACAGTTGGCGTGTAATACTGCGAAAGTAACCCTTTGACGGATGCAACAAAAAAAAAACGGACACCTTCCAATCAAGTAAACCGCATTTCAAATCTGTACTGACGGTGATTGTTGATTGTAAAAAAATATGATACTTTTTTAGGTATTATTTTTTTTGTAATACTAGCTGACCCGACAAACTTCGTATTGCCACAAATTGAACTGTGTTGTACATAAATCATGAATATCGGATGATCTTTGTCACAATCTCGAGTTTTGCAAGTTTCTAAGGAGTTCAACCTTAGATGATTCATTTTGGCAGTTACATAACTATGAAAGCATCCCAGGTAACCAATAAGCACCATAAATGCTATTTAAATGCAAGCCAATAAGCATTTAAGTCGCCTTAAATGCTACTTAAATGCTATTTTGGCAAAATATACAGCTACTTTACTGTTAATCTTCTTATAGTGCTGACAATGCTAATTTGCAGCTAACTGCTGACATGAAGAATTTGAATACAATTTTGGATGCCAATTTACAACACCTATGCAGTCAAAAAGCTAATATACCTACAACAACGTGCAGTATAAAATGCCAGATATGCTGATTTGTTGCTTATGTTAATGCTTATTATTTACCTGGGATGGGTAGTTTAATATCCAAATTTGCAATTTTTCCTCACAGTACTCCCCTGTCCCCTCATTGCATAGCCAGAAAAAGGATAGCAATATTCGCCGTGATTGTACAACATTTCGCCAAATACCATTTCGCGAAAAATCTTATGTACCATTTCACGGAAACCTTTTTCGTGGAAAGCCTGCAAGTCAGAGGCGAAATATGTTTCTTATTCAACATCAATATGCACCACCAAAATTTTTACCGAACTTTCGGCAATTTAGATTTCGGTAAATTTTACCGAATCGTTTAAGTGTGTACATCGGTAAAAGTGGCAATTTTGCTTCTAAGCTTTTTTAAAATATTTACAAAACCAGTCAAATTCAGATATCGAAAAGTCTAGACAACCCCCAAATAAATTTGAAAGTTTTCCACAGTGACACACGGAGAAGCGATGTTATGAGCAAAAGTCTCCCTTCCGTGTTTTTATCGCATTAAACCACAAAAATATCAACAACTTCATCGACGCGCATCTTAGAACCTACAGCACTCTCTGCATTCGGCATTGTGCTGTGCCATCATGAAAATGTAGCTAGAGGTTGCCAGGTGTGGTGGTGAAATATTTGGGTTGAGAGCATGCATGAATTCTGTTTTTTTTCGATTACCGCTTAATTTCAAACACATTTCCAATTTTTACTGAAAGTAATCTTGAATAAAGTTTCCGAAAATTCACATTTTTTAATGTTAACATAATTTTTTAAAAAACTTCCTCTTGCCATTAGATATCCTAACTAACAATCCGATAGCAAATTTGTTTTATTCTATTCTTATGGTAGTTTTATCAGGGCGGAGTATGTCAGTTTTTATAATGATTTTATTCAAGTGAGTTTTTCTCATTTGATTAACAGTTTTAAAGTATGACTGAAAAACACTTGAAGAAATACCCATAAAACTTCATTATTATTACGAAAAAGAAGAAAAATAGATGCCTGAAAAAATAAAATTTTGTCTTCTTTTTCTTTTTTCTCAAGCTGTGTTTTGTTTACAAAACTGAAAAGTTATAAAAGTCTTTGCCAAGCTACTACCAACAAAACAAAAAAAAGTTTGTTCTAATACGTTGTGTAGTTTCTGAGAAAAAGGTACATAAAGTTTAAAAATCATCGTTTTTCAGGAGCGGCGTTTTATTTCGTCGAGGTTGTTCCACGCCGCACTGGAATGCTTATGTGTATGATCGTTTTTCGGCCACTTTCCGTGGTCGGATCATTACAAATTTAGTATCAAAATAAGCGGAAAAGATTGCAGAATCAAAATCTGATATAAAAAATAATGATTTTTTCAAAATTTTTGGTCGTTCATGTCCCCTTAAGAAAGAACATTCTAGCGTAAACAAATAATCTTTCAAAATAGAAGCAAAAACCTGGAGTGAGTCGCAAAAATATGTTCAATATTCAGAAGTATTAAATTCTTCATATGGACAGTCAGCGAAGTTGTAAAACAACCATAAAAGTCATAAAAGTGACTTATTTCGTTGTAATAAATCAGCAGCAATGATTCTTATGGACTTGACGCTTCATTAACTAGAAGGACGTTTGTTTATACTAGAAGGACAGAGTTTATGGTTATCCTTGAAAAAATTGGTTACCACAAAGAATTCAAACAAGTTTTATTCAAGCGTGATTTGTCTTCTTCAAGAATACAAGTATAGTTGACCTTATCACGCTCTTGGAAAACTCTTCTTTGTCTTGAGGGAGAAATTCTCGCTGAAACAGGGCCACTACGAGGCTGACACGAGGTCTTCAAATATTAGAACTTTTGTACTTAATTGGTTGGAAATGGTAAAAAACTGAGATTTACAGTTAATAGCTCGAAACAGTGGACCCCTCGTTCGCCAAAGAGCTTGACAGTTTAAAAATATGTGGAATTTTTAGCAAACCTTGAGATCCATATCATGTGATATTTTCTAAACTCACCATGTAGCAACTAACAAATGGGACGGTTCTGTAAAGAAGAAGAATCTAAGCAACAAATCATCTATAATGGAGTTTCAACTATTTCGGCGGATTTAATTGACCATCTTCTAATCAAAATACATCAAATTCGAGGTGAAAGCGTTTATAATTCGGTGTGGTGTTATCTCGAAAATGCATGCAGTAAAGAGCATATAAAATCAAGTAACAAAATTGGTCTGTTGAGCTATATTATATCTGCCATCATTTTTCTCAAAAATGCAGTCTTTGTCATATTTATCATTGTCATCAAAGTGCATCGCTTGAAATATTTCACAATATATTCCTGTCATTTAATACTGTGCATCGTATACCGGTTGGTTGCTGCTACGGCTGATCATCAATTCGTTTTGTTGTCAATATTTAGTGCGATTTCAGTGGAGTGTCACAGAAAACCTCAAGGGTCAGCGATGTCCGAGGATGCAATTATTTGCGTTATTTGCAAAAAAGAGGAAAAGGAAGCCAAGAGAGTGATTGAATGTGTTTATTGTCATAAATGTGCACACTTCGGGTGTAAGAATGTAATTGGTAACGCGGTGCGTAAACTTCGCAGTGAACCTTATTATTGCTCCACGGAATGTCATGAACTTTACCAGCGAACAACGAACACTACTGCGGTTGAATCCCAAGTATTAACGCAGATCCAAGCTGTTCTGGCGGAGGTACGTGAGTCACGGGCTGAAATGCGCGCCGTGCAACAAACGGTTAGTGAGATGGAGAAGTTTCAAAGTTTTCTCTCCGATAAATTAGATACGCTACTATCAGAGGTAAAATCTCTGAAAATCGACCACAATACATTAAAAACAAACGTCGAATCACTCGCTACTAAGCAACATGCGATGGATGACCGTGTCGACGGTCTTGAACGAGAGTTGGATCAGCTTAACCGAGCCGCTGTGTCAAAAAATGCCATAATAATAGGTATGCCCATGAAAAATAATGAAGACCCTATACAAACGGTATACAATGCTGCTGCTGTTGTTGGATGTCAGTTGCCTAATGGAGCGATCGTGGAAGCCAAACGTTTGTTGCCGAAGAATTTTAACCCAACCGATGCGAGAGCTCCCCCGATCAAAGTTTGCTTCAGTGACATATGCTATAAAGAGGATTTATTCGCAAAAAAGAGGAGCCGTGGTTTACTTTTGTCCACGGATATTGACTCTTCTATTCCGCGCCCAGGAAAGAAAATTACTCTGCGGGACGAATTAACAGCATTTGGCATGAAATTGCTTAGTGAAGTAAAAGAGGCGCAAACATTGTTGGAATGTAAATACATCTGGCCGGGACGGAATGGTGCAATTTTAGTTAAGCGCACTGATAACTCGAGGACTGAAATTATTCGCAGCCGTAAGGACCTAGAAGAGCTGGAGAGATGTACCCTAAAAAGGCAACTTAATGCCAACTCTACCTCACACTCGATTTCTATTCAGGAACCCGCTCCGAAGCGTCGGCAGTAAGAAACTAAATTTAATAAAAACAAAATATGTGTAGTAATAGATTTTATAATTGTTATGAAGATTGGATATTAAATAAAAACACATCTCTCTCTCGTTTGAATTTTAAACTGCTGCAACTAAACATTCGAGGCATAAATGATTTATCAAAATTTGATTCCATTAAAGAGTTGTTGGAAAGGTGCAATGAGCGTGTGGATGTTATTGTGCTCTGTGAGACCTGGATAAAGGATGATCGGACTCAATTATACAAGATAGACGGATATAATGGGACGTTTTCGTGCAGAAGCGACTCTCACGGGGGGCTAGCTGTTTTTGTTCGAGATGAGCTGAATGGGAGCGTATGTGTGAACAGAACTGTCGATGGATTCCATCATATTCACTGCCAATTTAAAACCTATGGTAAACCGATTGATTTGCATGCTGTCTATAGACCACCTGGATTTGATGTTAGAAGATTTCTTCATGAGCTTGATAATATGATCTCAGTAGTTCGGAGCGGACATAGATGTATAATTGTAGGGGATACCAACATTCCAGTTAATATTAACTCCAACAATATTGTATGTGAATACACACGACTGTTGGCGTCGTATAATTTGTTAGTTACTAATACAATTACCACGAGGCCTGCGAGTGGTAATGTACTCGATCATGTTGTATGTTCCGATTATTTAGCTGATTCAGTTATCAATGATACTATTGGCACCGATCTGAGCGATCATTATTTAATATTCTCGTCATTTGATATGATCTGCCAGACCGCGGAAAAGCTTTTGACAAAACAAATCATAGACCATAACCGATTGAATGAACTTTTCCATCAATCGATGTTGAACTTACCGCTGACAATGACTGCTAATGAGAAGTTGGAATATGTGATTGGTCGTTATAATGCTCACGTTAGAGACTGCACAAGGACGGTTACGGTACAGGTGAGAATCAAAGGACACTGTCCGTGGATGACGCTTGATTTGTGGAGGCTCATACGCATTAAAGACAACCACCTGAAAAAAGTGCGAACTGATCCGAACAATATACGTGCAGCCGAGCTGCTGTCCCATGTGTCGAAGATGCTGCAAGCGAAAAAAGCGCGTTGCAAACGAGAATACTACCTGAGGATGCTTAGCGGGAACAATCAAGCTAATGCTTGGAAAATAATAAAGCAAACTATTGGAAAATCTGATACAAGAAACCAAGTGACTGCAATTCGGGTAAATGGAAATATCACCACGGATTCACTGCAGATTTGCACGGCTTTTAATGAATATTTCTGTAAAATTGGTACTGATCTGGCTTCTTCCATCACGAGTAATCGCAACATCCACCGTTTTGGAACTATGCCGTCGTCTTCATCATCTATGTTCCTAAGACCAGCCTCCATCAATGAGATACTGCTGCTTATTAACAATTTAGACTCCAAAAAATCTGCTGGAGCAGATAAAATAACAGCGAACTTTATTAAAACCCATCACGAGTTTTTCGCATGGCTATTAACGGATATTTTTAATGAAATCATACAAACTGGGCAGTATCCTGACTGTTTAAAGATAGCCCGCGTAGTTCCTGTTTTCAAATCAGGAGACACGAAGGAACTCAACAACTATCGACCAATCTCAACGTTGTCTATAATCGACAAAATTGTTGAAAAGCTCATTGTAGCTAGGTTGGTTGAGTATACTTCCCGCTTCAACTTGATCTACAACCATCAGTATGGGTTTAGGAAAGGCTCGAATACGCTCGCAGCTTCAAGTGACTTGGTAGAGGATATTTATGATTCACTCGACAACGCTAGCTTTGGTGGAGTTTTATTTATCGATCTGAAAAAAGCATTCGACACTGTTGATCACATGTTACTGGTGCAAAAGCTTGAATCCTATGGAATAAGGGGAACGACCAAGATGCTACTGGAAAGTTACCTGACCAACCGTACTCAATATGTGTCTATTGGAAATTGCTCCAGTCCTCAGCATCCTATATCGATTGGGGTACCACAAGGCAGCAATTTAGGTCCTGTGTTCTTTTTACTGTTTATCAATGACCTATGCAAGTTGAAGTTGCACGGGAAGGTCCGATTGTTCGCTGACGATACTTCTGTATTTTACCAAGCGCTCGACTGCAGAAAGATTGTAAGACAAATCCAGGAGGACGTTACGCTGCTTATGGAATTCTTCAATGAAAACAAATTGTCTCTCAATCTCAGTAAGACCAAATACATGCTGATACACTCCATGCGGAAGCAGTTACCAGACCTTGTGCCTGTCTCAGTCCAAGGTGTAACACTTGAAAAGGTTAACGTATATTGTTATCTGGGAATGACAATCGATGCTACAATGAGCTGGACTGCGCATATTAGCTCATTAAAGAAAAAGCTGAGTTCATTATGCGGAATATTGCGAAGAGTCTCACCGTTCTTGCCGCTAACTTGTCTTAAGATGATGTACTTCTCCCTAGTGCATTCTCGAATTCAGTACCTTGTTGCGAATTGGGGTTCTGCGAGCAAAGCGAACTTGCGAGAACTACAAGTACTACAAAACAGGTGCCTGAGAATTGTTTTTAAAAAGCCATTTCTGTATCCTACCAACATGCTATACTCCAATGTGAACGATTCGGTCCTACCGATAAGGGCCCTCTACGAACTCCAAATATTGGTCAAAATGTGGAAAACTGTAAATGATCCCCAGTATCATCACAACTCAACATTAATTAGACACCCACAAAACCGCGCTTCTCGACAAGCTGGGAATTTCATACTCCCTCGCCCCAGAACAGAGTATGGTCGCAAGAAGTTTACCTTCATTGGAAGTAAACTTTTCAACCAGTTGCCGTCAACTCTGAACGAATTCAAAACATCTGTGAAGAACTTGTTCAAGATGAGAATTCAACAGTTTCTGCATTAATTCACTCGCTACTAAAACTGTATCTCTATTCTGCTCTTATATTCCTCCACTAGCCGCCGCCGCCCATCGACATCTACTGCCACCACCCACCACCCACCACCTACCAAACCACCATCTGCTACCCGTAAATAGTTTAGAAGATCATTGGTAAATTCAAACAAAAATTGTAATTAAAATGAAGTCAATAACCTCACGAACTAGATATTAAGTAGTTAAGCACTTCCTTAAAAGAGCATGTCGCTCACTGGAAAGTGCACACCACTGTATTCAATTTGAAAAGATTGAAGGTTTTGTGCCTGTCGGAGAGGAGGCTTAAAAGGAGTTTCACTCCAACGGGCTTTCCTTCACTAGCGAAAATAAAATTAAAAAAAAATAAAAAAAATAAAAAAAAAAAAAAAAAAAAAGAACTGTGCTTTCAAGTAAAGTGAAAAAAATTTTAGGCGGCCATCTTGGATTTGGTTACCATAATGGATTTCATCATAAAATCGCCGCTTTCGTTATGATCTCCCCAACTGATTTCAACTTTACCACTATTAGAAAGCTGGGAAATATGCTACATGAAACATTCATAAAATTAGGTGTGCGTTGGCAATTTGGCATTAACTAATTAAAACAACCAGTTATCTGTAGCAAGGTTCACAATTTTCATATAATCATTGTGATACTTCCAAAATTTGTTGTGAAATGATATATTGATATAGGGTTGTGGTAATAGTTTAATTGCCTAAAACACTCGGGTACCAACCGAGAAAGTGTGGGTTGGAGCCCCACTTACCATTGAATTAGGGGATTGTCCCCTGTTGTGAAACGGCCCCGGTTGTGAAACACTGGTTATTTTTAACGTTTTTATTATCCTAGACTAGTGCTTTGAAGTTACTGCCAGCATCTAGTCTCATAGTAATGTAACTTTTGCGCAAACAACGGTCAAGCTTCAACATTTACAATGCTTGGTAGGAAAAGTGTTTGAAAAAACATCCAAAAAAGTTTTTTCGCGTGTTTTTCAATTGATTATTTTGTGTACCAAATGGAATAGAAAAGCTCAGGTAAAGGCATATAAGCTTAGTTTTGGACCTCTATTTCATTTCATCACACAGACAAATTTTAGGTGAAATAATTGACTCAAAAATTATTATATAATTTTTTTTGCAATATGGCCACCGGGGCGGAAACAGTCGAGTTTTCCGGTTGTGAAACATCTATTAAATTAATTATTTTATACTACAATGATCATACATTACTTCAATTGAAGCATTACGAGTCTTTATGGCAGCAGGAATCATTTAGGTTTAGCAAAAACTCCATTCCTTGTAACATATGTAACAGGCCAGTGCATTTGAAATACGCCGCCCAAGCAGCAATGTGAGTTTTATTGTACTCTTATTGCGGTTTTCAAGACCAATTTTGGTCTTAAATGCCATCATAAGAATATAATAGAACCCAAATTGTTACTTGGGCAATATGATTGCTTGCTTTTTTACATGCATTCATTGCGATTCAGATTTAGATGATTGAACGAAGAAATTGATTAATGATTTTGTATTTTTAGTATTTTTCATGAATAAATAGTTTTAATTTTTGATTTTCCTTCGATATTTCTGTATTTCCTTTTCTTTTCTAAGGATTTCCCGAGGTGTTTCACAACCGGGGACACTTTTTTTAGCCACAAAAAACCATGTTTCGAAATTTTGCTATTACTTTTCTGTTTTAAACAAAAACCGTACACTTCCTTTTAGGTATACGTTTAAACTTTCCAATGCTTCAAAGAGATTTAAAATTGGATGATCCGATCAAAAGCTATGGCAAAAAAACAAAACCTGTTTCATAACAGGGGACATTCCTCTAGATCAATATCTTTTTGGTCTCATCGAAATTTCCCAGTTTCATCCAGTCAACCATTCTTCTCACCAAACGCTCCTCTACCTTGCTAAAAAAGAGTTTACGTTGAACCACGTTGGACCAATCAGAGAAAAGTAAAACATCTACTGTCTTAAATCCTTAGACTGCTCATTGGTGCTTTCAATCTTCGAATATTGCTGGCAATGAAAACATTATCTTCACAATTCACATCCCAAGCAGCAATTAAGGCTTTATTACGTTCCTCTGGTGGTTTTCATTGGCAAAAAAAGCTAAATTAGTCAGCCAGTTTCGCTAATTTGAAAGTATATTGCCGTGCGAAGATAAGTTAAAGTTTTACCGTCAGATCATCCTGATCGATTTGGTTTTATAGCGACCATAATAAAATAGTCGATAAAATAAATAATAAAATTTCAGCAGTTTCCGTTGTTGTGCAGCATATGCGCATTAAATTTTATCATCATAATGATATGATAGGTGGGTAAAATCAACGTGCCATCGGAGGAATGTTCTCCCTTTGAAAAAGTAGTTATTTTAACAAAATAAATCTACCCAATTAGTCAATTTCAATTTCTGGTAAAATCGTTCTTAGTGCTTGCTGTGACCGATTGATAGTAATTTATGATAATGATAATGATAGTTTATTTCTTTGCTTTGATAAATTTTGGATGGCGGATTCATATGGATACGGACTCAAAACATCAAAATATGCCAATACGGCCTCGTATAAAAAATGTTTTTGGAGTTGAACTCCAATATTCTTCCAAATAGCAGCAATAAATCTGTTTGGTCAGGGTGTTACCATATTAGCAGCACTATACAACTAACAGATTTATTGCTGTTTGACAAGTAATCGAAATAAGATCGATTTTGTATAGACACGCCATATTGTATTGCTACGTTTCATTTATACGAAGTTTGTAAGAGGTTTCCAGCAGCCAACTAGTTTTACCATAGAGATATAAGTAACCACAATAAAATTGCTTTATTAGCAGTTTTATTCTGGTTTACTAGCTAGCTATAAGTGTGTTTTAACTCGTATCCGTTTGGTATTGGCTAACAGCATAATAAAGCCAGAGGTAATGATCACTACCGCAATAAAACCTTTATAAAATTCAAGTAAAACCAGGTGGCTTTAGAATTGTTACTTGGGATTGGAGTTGACAGAATCGAAGCTGTACAGTGGAGATTTGTGCGCTTTACTCTTCGACGCCTTCCTTGGAGAGAACCGCTTGGGCTGCCCTCCAACGCAAGGCGCCGCCAACTGGAAAATCTACGCACTCGCATCATCGCAAAGTTGGTCGTGCTAAGTGCCGTGTCTTGGGGCATGAAATTAGGCTTTTGATAATGTCAACAAATAAGTGATTTAATCTTTTAATAATAAGTTTCAGCTATGGTATAGGAACAGTAGGGGCCGCATTGCATTGGTGTGGAAACTCGGCTAGTCGCTAGTTGAAAGTTGACTAAACTGGACAGTCACATCTGAAATAGTCACATTGGTGAAAGACACTGCGACATTCGCTGGTTTTCTATCATAGAACATCAGCTGCCTATTCCTTAACTACATTTTGAAGCTGTAAAAATCATACCATGCATTCGGTATTGTGCTACTACAAAGGATGATAGACACAGCGACACTCGCTGGTTCTCTTTTATCAATCATCTGCGGGCATTTCTTCAGTTATGTTTAGATTCCCGAATCAACGAGAAAGTTAGGGGAAATATCCCTTTAATTCTGCTACAATAACTACTTGAAGCTTTTTGTAGTGGCATTTGGGTACAGCATAACTATAAGCACCTTATTCTGTCTGTAACGAAAACCAGGCCCCTAACAAGACAGCATATTTTCGTCGCAAGAATCTCGCAACTCGCTACCTAAATGGTTTGTGAACAATTGAAATTGATAGAGTGATTTATCCATTTTGGACAATCGTTACGCGCACTCTATTTTGGACATTTATGGCAATGAAATTATACAAAATACAGTACACGCAACACCTGTCGACAATAGATAAATCACTTTGCACGTGCCACCTAAACTAGAGCTGATGCGAGTACCTCAGAACACTTTGTCATCTGGGCCAGAGTTTGTTGTGTGTTCAAAAGAGAAGGGATGCAGAATTTTTTTTTTTGGTTTGATTATAGTCACTTTAACAAGCTTGGGTCATTCGTGACTTCCACGGGGTTGGGATTTGTACCCAGGTCCTCGGCGTGAGAGGTGTGATTGCTAACCACTAAACCGCGATTGACCCCTGTTGGGTGCAGAATTTGTGTTGCAATCAACATAACAATACAAGACACAAACAAATTATACCATATTGCAGTCAAGACAAGGATCAGTGACGTAGTTGCATCTCATAGAGTTAGTACATGGCACTAGAGGTACATTTAAGCGTTATGTTCCCTTACCACAAAGCACGATTCAAAAGAACTTGACAACGGCCCCGAAACACACGCGTAGCGCATCAGCCATTCTCGTGCAGTATCTGCCATAACTTTTTGCGCTCGACTGTATCATATGCTGCCCTGAAATTCACGACATTTTTGTAGGATTTGTCGCAGTATTTTGGTGTTTTAGTACTGTAAGTCTGAAATATGACAAACCCAAGGGAACGTGAAAACCTGTACCAATATAGGATTCTTTCTTCTACAATTCTGATTGATTTTCGATTAAAATTGAGGTTCAGAACCGGAAAATTTATATTTGCTCAAAAACTAAAAATGTTCAATACTAGTTTTTTATCCAGATCGATTAGGTCGAAGTATTTTGGGGTTTTAGTTCCGCATGTTTGAAATATTACAAGCCAATGGAACGTGAAAAACTATACCAATATAGGATTTTTGCGTCTACAATCCTGATTGATTTTAGATTAAAATTGAGGTTCATAACCGGAAAACTATATTTGTTCAAAAACTGAAAATGTTGATATGTTCAATGCTAGTTGTTTATCCAGTTGGATTAGGTCGAAGGTCTTGCATGTCAAAAGTATAACAATGTCGTTCATTAAAAGTCATAGATATGCAAACAAAGCACAGTTTTACTTGAATCCTTTAATAGACAAGCAATAGACAGTGATTTTGTGGTAAATCATTTGTATTTCGATCGAAACAAATTTGTAATTTGTTTCATAAATACAAAACGTCTGCTTAGACGTCCATTCCCTTTTGGTTGGATCTGTAGCTTTCAATAATAAATTGAATCGTTTCGTTGGAAAAATATCACAGAGCGGCAGGAGAATTGTTTATCGTGTAAACTTACTTAGCTTCTATTAAACTTGACAGAATAATTTATTGGCCAAAAGATATATTCTTCGGGTCAACTATTGCCGCCATCCAGTAATAAAATCCTACCAGCTTAGACACAACGCAATCTCTGGACAACCTCGGGAAGCGGCATTTTTTTCTCTTCCATTGCAAACACAATTTCCAGTTCCCTCACCCGGAAAGGTTGCAGTGTGTTCGCAAAGGAACTTTTGCCGGCTGATAATAAAGTACGGTGCCTGTGCCACACGGCGATGGGAACGGTACGGTTCGGGGAATCCGTCGGAAATCTAAACTATACTCGGAGAAAATGCTGCCTGTCGCACAGAATTGACAGCGAAAACGATGTTAACTGCGAGCGGTGCTAAAAGCTTTCCGATGTTGGCAGCTTCTTTTGCCAACCATCCTGAATGAAACGGCAAAAAAAGGAAGGAAGGAAGCCGACCGAGAGGAAAACACGCAAAGCAAGAACGGTTCCCGAAGGGGAAGACTGTACAATCAATTAGCTTCCATTGCCTCTGCCAAACCGAGGAAAATGACGGTTGACATTGAAGCCAGACACGATTCCTCTCCGGGGCAGACTGCTGCCGGGACCCGGGAGTGATGACGACTACGGCAATTACTGCTGGCGGTGATGGTGGTCTGGTAGCAGTCGTCGTTCAGTCAGTCGGGTCTCGGTGAAGCCGTAGTTTCGTACTTCCTGCGTTTCGCATCTTCGCATTCAACTAAAGCAGTCGCCCACGAGAGTTCGAGCGAGTACATTTTCTCTTAATTATTGAAATCAAAGCTCGAGTGTCGCGGGTGGTGGTGTTCGGGGTGGAAAAAGTGCAACGGCTTAATTGAATTTTTATTAGTTATAATTGCATTTTCTCAGCTCTGCTAGCGGGAAGAATTCTCTTCTCGTCGGGCGATAAGAGCTCGCGGAATTATGGACACCTTGCGCCAAAGCGAACGGAACCAATTAAAACAAGGAGCTTTCCATTTGCGAGAAATCTTCAGAATATAATGGTAGAATAGAATTGATTTGATGAACATTTCAGGTTTGATCCTTTCGCGTTAGCGTACAGGGAGTGATTCCAGAGAGTGTTTTGAAATGGAAAGTTTGTTATCCGCAAGTTTCAAATCATTTACTTAAAAGTTTTCCATTAAAACTTAGTTAGGTATAGCAGTTTCCAGAGAAATCGACTAGAATTAACATGGAACCATATATTTTCCGTTGCTACCGTAACTGATCGTTAGCTCGGAATTCGAAACAAGTATCAGGAACCATTCTAATGCAGCTGAAAAACAATGCACTTTTTGTCACCGTTTCCAGTGCTGCAAAAAGCATGCACTGCTTGGCACTACAGCGCAAATGAGGTCTATGAGGTAGAATGTAGCGTTTTTATTACTCTTCATTGTTTTGGTTTAATTTAGTTCATCAAATCATTATATTAAAACTAAAAAAGCCATGTTTGCGGTCATTGCAGTTCATTTTCATCAAATCACACATTCGTTAATGAAAAACATTGTTTGTTTGGAAAACCCAAACATAAAAAGCGGTTTTCGTTGTACGACAGCAGTCGGACGATCATAACGATGCAGTTATGGAAACGTGACGAATGGATTTAATTACCGATTTCAGCCAGTAGGTATATAATGCAGCAAACAAGGGTTGCTTTGTTTTGCCGCAAAGAGGAAAAACAATTACACTCGTCTTTTCCTGCTCGACCAAGAATGCCTCACCGACTGGGTGTGAAAATCATGGCACCGTACTGTCTCACGCAAACGGTCCCAAGGGAAAATGTTGAGCGCTAAATTGATTGATTATATGCTTACTTCGAGAATTTTCCGTCACGGTACGAGCCAGGCAGGCAGGTATCCGTCGGCAAACCACACGAACGTGTACACTGTGCAAAGCTGCGATTAATGCAATAACAATAACATCAATAACATGATGTGCATAGAGCGAATTATGTATCTATCGATGTTCCGGTTTGGCTACTACCGACACGACGGAAGCCCTCCTGGCGGCAGTTTCAGCGTTGCCAAATGTGACAAACAACCACCACCGCCCGCCAGGGAGGTAAAGGGAGGCGTTGAAATTTTCGATGGTGCAGAAACTCTTCCGGCCTGTTATTAATTTTCCGATCAACAACAGACCGAAAACTTTCGTGGTCGCAGCAAGCTAAAACGGAAGCCCTGGTTTCCGGCCTCGTTGTTGTGTATGAGCCAGCTGCCAAATCGATAATGTTTGGGCTAACGAAAACCGTCAATATTGGTACACTAAGCTGGTGAAGACGGTAGGTGATAAAGTTTTGTTACAGAATTTATTGATTTTCTCGGAAATTTTCGATACAGGTTATCCTATCTTATTCTTGACCCACTCACCAGGTTGTTCGAAATACTGTTAACTGTTGGTCTGTGGATTCCACGGTCACTAGACAAGTTCTGGTAGTACAACTTGCAGACTTATCATCTGTTCGTGGATTTTAAGGCGGCGTACGATTCAGTCAAGCGTTTCTGACGAAACTAATTACCCTGATTCGTGCGACGCTGGATGTGCATTTTGCTTTTTGTAGTAGAGAATACCACTGTTTAAATAAGTTTCGACAATAATACAATGCTCTCCCTATCGTAGTGAGAATTCTAAGAATATAACTAAACATATATTTGTTGGCCTCCCCTGGAGAAGCATTTATAAACAATGCACAGCTAAACTTTCTCGCCAAAGTTGGACTTAACTTCCCAATCCACAGAATTTGACTTATGGTCCGTAAATAGTTTTGACCGACGTTCATCATAAAACAAAAATATTTCTTTCCTCCCGCATTGTTTGCACGGAGGAGGCTAACTTTCATCGGTGAGCTGTTCTTCCATCAACCGGACGGATAGGCGCTTTGCGGGAACGAAAGAATGTGGCTTCTTTCCCGAGCGTCTTCACCAATAATGGTAGCAACGGACGAAGTTTACGCTGGTGGTTTTAAATTATAATCAAGCAGCGGAAAGTTATGACACCGTTAGTAACCAGTTTGCTCGACCCTTCGCTTTTTCCCAGTCCGTGAAATGAAAACGAAGCAAAATTTCCGTCCAAACCCAAGCTTTGTTGCAGTCGAGGAGTTAGCCTGAAGAGAACATCCAACTATTTTAGGGTGATTTGTGGTCCCCCTGGGCCAAAGTAACCTTGGTGAAAAAGAGGAGAACATTATGTCCGGTTTGCAGTCAGCAGTCAGACAGTTTTGGAGGATTTTATTAGAAGAAAGGAAAGACACCCAAAATTGTGACTGTCCAAAATGAAAATAAGAAAGTATTAAAATGATCGGGACGCTAATAATACCAGGAGCCTAAAAATGGCTGAGATTAGGAAGTTGATTTTCCAATCGCTTTAGATTATCTTAAATCAAATTCAAAAGCACAGAGTATAGCCAAAAGAAAATAAGAACCAACTGAACTTCATAGTTTATGGATCCGGCAAAATTGAATTTGATTTATTTGAGAATTCACTGAAAACGAGATCACGACTAACCTATATGTGCCGGAAAATGGAACGATCTCTGGAATTCAACGTTTGCACCGTTTATAATGTTAAGCGGAATTTATCCTGGCTTTGCTCCATTGTGCAGAGGATATTCCATTGTCCATGGTGAACGGTTCGGTTGCATTTTTCCTCCATCACAGTCACGTCTTATGATGTAGTGCAGCAGGCCCCCAATGCCTGGCAATGCAATGGTTGTTCAGCACAGAAAAACCCATCCGTATTTATAAAACGAGAACCGGAAGAGCTGCGACGACGATGAGGTGCGGCAGCATTTCCGCGCTCACTTCCACCACCGCACCGGCTAGTGGTCCTTGGTCAGAGGATATCGAGTGCGGTGGCGGAAAAGTTAGGTAAATAATGGAACACCTTTCGAGATTCGCTTCGGTTCGGAGGAACGCCGTCGGGATCCGGCAAAGTGCATTGCATTGCAAGGAAAAGGCAAACAGAAAAGCGCCGGCAACCAAAGTAACTACAGTGCATATAGTTATGATATGAAATATATCGCAACTTTTTCGAGTCTCCTTGACAGCAGCGGCAGGTCCTGAAAACTCGATTGAAGAAGCGCAAAGCTCCGGCGAGAAGTGAATGAATCGTGAAGGAAGTAAGCACTCTAGATTCGATTATTTTCTCCGGTTGCCGGAGAAAGTTTTCACGCTTGAAATTGTACTGCAGCACTTGTAAGTTTATAACAGCGGGATAACATAAAGGATTGTGCTCCGTTCGAAAACGAAGAAAGCGTCATCGACCGAAGTGGATGCTTCACAGTGTTCACATAGGCCCAATGAAGGAAAACTGATAGTTAGAAAAGTTTCTAAGCCTACGATGAGTTAGCTCATCCAGTAGCTGACAATCCAACTGAAGTCGAAATAAGGTTGTTACGTTACTTAAAAGTTGACGGTAAGTTTGTCACAGGACGAAATAATTTTTTTTGCAAGTTAAATTTTGAATTTTAGAAAATAGGAACAAAAATGGTTTCTAACCGTCGCTCGGAAAATGCTTTGATATCCATCCGAACGACTTTACAATCATTATTCCACATAATCTTTTGGGAAATTGTTTCCAGAGCAACTGCCTATCCGAAAATATCCCGGTGCCTTTTGTTCGGGTTTTCGATAATCTAGGCCACCCGCCATCCGTGTATCAGCAACGGAGGCATCCGTACCAACCCCATTTTCATTCTGAGCTTTGTGTTGTTGCTGCCAAAGGTTATTGCAAAGATGGATTATACAATCATCCGCAGCTTAAGAGCGTTCTCACTTGTGGGCGCAATTTCCTACATGGTTGTTCCGATCGGAAGCTCCGAACCTGTTGATGTGAAATATTCTAACAGGATAAAGTGTTTAGGAAACCACCTAGTTAATTCCGGGAGGTGGGGATCACTTGCGCTCCGTAAGTACCGCCTGTAATTAAGCTCGTTTTGTGTGTATTAATTTGAATACAGATATGCGAACGATTCAGTACAGGCTACAGGATTCAAAAAATTTGCAACATTCGGAATGTTAGACCCAAATAGGGTATCATATCTGGATTGTAAATAAATCCAAATAATCTTCGAAGGAAATGGATTTCCTTACCAGGAAAGCGGTTTCCTCTTCAAATTGGCTGGCATCTCATTTGCAATTGTAATTCAATTAAACTGAAGTGAGACGATTGAATTTGTCCAGTGCTAAACGATTCGTAAATATTTATAACCATATAAATGTTTTTACTACAATACGCAAAGACCAGACTGGGACTCTGACACACAGGCTGATTTAACTTAGCAGGAAAACACTGGTGTTGTGTTGTGCCCTAAATCATTAAAGTCGACTAGAAACGGAGTTGCGACCCGGTAAAAGTTGTTGGACGGACGTAGTCCGACACGAGAGAAACTTTTGCTTACATCTGTCGGACGTCGTACGACAAATTCTTACTGGAAAGTGGCAAGCCACATGCCGGTATAAATAATTCCTGTGCTTGTGAGTTGTGTCTTCACTTCAACCCGTGCAGCCTTGAAAATATTACAGCATGCATAATTCTCTATTCATACACACGAAGCTGTAAGAAGATTCACACGAAATGCCTATACATATAGTGGTGTGAGATTTGTCACTTTCAGCTCCGTTTGTAGACAGATGGCTGCAATTTTGCTTTTCTTTAGGAAGGTATTCGTTCCCAAGTAACAATTCTAAAGCTGCTTAGTTTTAATTAAGCTTTATAAAGGTTTTATTACGGTGTGAATCACCACTGGTTTTATTGTGATGCTACGCAATACCAAGGTGCAGAAAGGAAGTTATTATTAATCGATTTCCATGTCAGAATGCAACTGGAATGATTTTTCCAGAACCTAATATGTATTAATCGAATATATTTATTTAGTTTAATGCGCATATGCTGTACAACTACAGAAACTGCTCAAAATTGATTATATATTCTTTCGGATATTTCAATATGGTTTCTGTAGATCAAATCAATCAGGATGATTTGACAGTAAAACCAGAGACAAACCGACGGAACACTCGCATTAATTCCACCGTCCATGCAAAAAACCACTAATTTTGTTTTTTCGAAGAAGCGTGTTTTGCAACATGGCCACACTGCAGCGCTCGAGTGTTGCTTCAAATTTTCAGTATAAAACCGTTCAAATGTAAAAGCCCTACAGTATTACAATATACACAACAGAGGGGAGAGAGGGTGCTAGTGTGCGAGTAAAATATGTGGAACGATGGTTTCCAATGGTCTTTTTCTTTCTACATGTCAAGTCAGAGCGGTCTTATTGCTGCTTTCAGCAAAGTGTGTTGAACCTTCCAGAACTTATAGCCTGACTATTCAAGAAGTTATAAAAAATTTCCGAAGAGTGGGCGTCTTGGTCGGAAAGAACTTTTATAGCGGTCATCCGAAGGTTCTAGCGAAGCTCATAGTTTTATTAGCGGTTTCATGAAATCGTTCATGGCCACTAGAGGAACGTATTAAAACTTAAATTGCTGCTTGGGGTTGAGTATTGGAATTAGAGCTAAAACTTATGACTAATTAGCTTTTTGGGTGCAATCAGTCAGTTTTCAGTTTTTACTTTGCCTCTAGAGCGGTCGGTATTGGACCGTTTCGATGAAAATCGGTATTTCGGTATTGGTACAGAATATACCGGTGGAACCGCTGGCTCTCGCACGTTTATTATTCCTTCCGTCGTACCCCAAAAAAGCCAGCTTGTTCAATCAAAGTACCTCTCGAAGACGCGAAAAATATTCCGCAATCTTCCTTTGAAGGTATTTTGATATTGTGTATAAAATTGTTCAACAAAGTGAGAAGATTTCTATATTCGGATCATTTACTTAATTCGATTTTTGAGAGTTTCTAATAGCACAGACAAACAGACGAGACACTCGCGTTAATTCCATCGTCCATGCAAAAACCACTTATTTTTCAAAAAAGCATGTTTCGCAAGATGGTCACACCGTGGCGCTCGAGTGTTGCTTCGAGTTTTTATATCCGTGAGCAGAAAAGTGAAAATTTTACTGTCAGATCATCCTGATCGGTATGATTTATAGTGACCATAATAAAATATCCGAATGAGTAAATAATAAATTTTCAGTCTTCCGTATTTTTTTTTGTTAGATTATAGTCACTGTTAAAGCTTAGATCATTCGTGACTTCTGCGGGGTTGGGTTTTGAACCCGGGTCCTCAGCATAAATGGTAATCACTACACCGGGACAGACCCCGTGTTTTCGCAGTTGTTCAGCACATGCGCATTAAATTTTATCTTTCACATTGGAATAATAAATGGCTAAACATAATGCATCGTCAAAATTTGACAATTTTTGAGAACTAGTCATTTAAACTTTGTGTAAACAAAATAATATATTCGATCAGTCAATCGGCTAAATTATTCTGGTTGTATTCTGACAAGAAAATCGATTAATAATAACTTCCTTTCGGCAAATTAAAATTTGCTTTAGCGAATTGTTGTTTGGCGACCAGAAAAACAAAATGCTAGAAAACAAAAACATGGTCTCGTATAAAACAATAATTTCGGTGTTGAATTCTTTATAATATTCTTTATAATAGCAGAAATAAATCTGTTTGCTCACAAGCAGAGCCGTAACGTGACGTTGTGTCGCCCTTGGCGAAGAAGCAATTTTGCGCCCCTTCGTATGCTAAATCAGTGTTCCTTCCAAATTTAGCGTTTTTCGAGTTGTACAATCGTGCACAATTCGTAGAGTGTCCCTTACAGTATAATTCGTTATACTTAACGTGTGCATTTAAAAAATTAGCCGATTTTAACCATTTTTCATGCGGTTACCCTGCCACCGTAGCAACCCTGTTGTGTACAGAAAAAACAGCGTTATCAGATGATTTGCAGCTGGTATTGCAAAAATTTTTAAGCAACTACGCTCGATACTTTATTCGTACTGCCAGCTCCACTCCGGAGCAAATAAGTTTGATATCGTGTGGCACTTCTTGTTTGGCGAATCCGTCATTTACAACATTCCCTCCTTTCTAGAGAAAGGAAGTCTGGTTCCGGTCGCCCAAGCCAACGGTGAATTGCGATCGTAAAGTACAGTCGAAGCTTAAAAAAGATCGTGAGCAAAGAGGCCTTATCGTTCCGCGCCTTGGGCCGGGAAGTCTGAGTAATCCCCCAAATGGTGAAGAAATTCCTGACGAAAATGGACATTCTTATGTGAAGTATCAGTCGAGGGCTTACGTTTCTGAGCAACAAGGAATTACCCAGTTGGAGTGGCGTAAGCAGCAAACATCTCCGACGATGAGGCGATGTAGACAATGCCGTCAAATAAATCTCGCACAACAAGTTTTATTCTGTGGCTGACGATCAGCAAGAATGGAATGTGCAATCCGCTGTTCTATCCTTCGGCTTAATGACTTAATGAACGCAGGATTTAGGGAAAAATTGATCCATTGCATTATCTTTATTAATTTCCTAATTCTTCGAAATTAATTCATTTTTTAATGCATACCATTTAATCCAAAATTGGTCATTAAAACCGCCATAAGAGTATAATAAAGCTCACATTGTTGCCTGGGACGCCCCACTTATAGTAAGGTTGTAAGAGATGTGTCGAAACCATCTAGTTTTATCGTGGTAATATAACCAGCCAGAATAAATTTACTTTATTAGCAGATTTATCATGGTTTCTTAGCTAGCTATAAGTAGTTTTTGACTTGTATTATCTTGGTATTGCGCAACACCATGATTAAACCAAAGGTGAAATGATTAATATTTAACCTTTGTAAAGTTCATATAAAGCTAAGCGACTTTAGAATTGTTACTGTTACCACAGACAAATAAACGAAACACTCGCCTTAATTCCATCGTCCATTCAAGAACGACTCATTTTTCAAAAAAGCACATTTCGCAACTTAGCCACATCGCGGCGCTCGAGTGATCGAGTGACACATTTTGCTTGCACACTAGCAGCTTCTGTTATGTATGTTGCGGAGTAGTTTATATTTGTAAAGTTTTATATTGTAAGATTGTACGGTTTTATACTGAAAACTCGACCCGGAAAAAAATAACCATAACACGATGATAAAAATTATGGTAACAGTAGGATACAAAATACTGTAAAAACAATAAAATTTATTGTCCGAAAAGATAACTAAACTATCTAACGTATTGTTGTGGACCATAACTTTTATAGTTTTCAGAGATTCTACCATACAAATGACGGGTTGTTAAGTATCGCAACCATAAAAAAATTAGTTTTTCCCGAGCAAAAATTTTCATTTACAGTAAAAGTTATTGTCCTTTTATGGTATTTTTTTAGGCGAAAAAACAAAATATAATTAAAAAAGGCAGTAAATTTATGATGAAATATGATTCTATAGCGTAAAATAAGAAACAAAAACATTAATAAAATTTGAATTTGAGGCACTTTTACAATAAATTTACCACAAGTTTCAATGTTCACAATAAAAACTGTTGTAGATGCATTTTTTCTACTACAAAATTTAATGTAAATTTTTTTTTCGGGGAAACAACGCTCGAGCGCCGTGGTGTGGCCATGTTGCGAAACATGCTTTTTTGAAGAATGAGCTATTTGTGCATGGACGATGGAATTAATGCGAGTGTCTCGCTTATTTATCTGTGGCTTAACTACAGTACAGTACAGATATAAATTATGTGTCACAAGAAAGCGTGAAGCCGAAGAGGTGGTAAACACGATTGAAATTATTACCATAAAGATTGCACTCGAAAAATATGTAATAGTTTTTTTTTGTGTTTTTTGCTACTTGGATGGATGGGTAAAATTGATGAAATCTTGAGTAATACTATTTTAGAGTGTAATGTTTACATGTGCAAAATTTCGTCACAATCTCTGTCAAGTGGTTATTGAATATTGAGATGGCTGCTAAGCAACAAGTGCTTCGACAAAGAATTCTCGGGTAATTTTTCAAATAAATAGGTCTATGTGACAATGCGAGATTCTCTTCCAGATTCGATACTAATGGATTTTAACACATCAGGTTTGCATGAATCGGTTGCCGGGTTCACTAGTTAGCTAAAAGTTTTGAAAATTTTCTTTTCTATGCATTTATGTAGCCATAAACAGCGGATGAGAGGAGATACGAGGAGAATCTCGCATTGTCACATAGGCCTATTTGAAAAATTACCCGAGAATTACGGGGGGTTGGGAAAAATCCAGACCCGTCTTACAGGTAGATTGCGAAACAGTTGGTAATCGACGATTCGACCGTATCTCGTGTGGTAAAACCGTTCAAGAAAACCCAGATGACTTAGCGGTTAGCTGGCAGCGGAAGAAAAGCGAAGACGACCGATCCCGTAAAGGCAAGGAAGGCGAGGGATTATTTCAAGCACAATTCGAACCGCTCGATTCGGGACGTGGTTAAGAAGTTTAATTCTTCCATCTGGTTCGTCCAGTAGACAATGAAACGGGTCCGACATCATGTCTTCAAGGTGACGAAGGCACCTAACCGAACCGATAAACAGAATACGGTGGCTAAATTTCGCGCCAGGAGGCTGTACCGCAAGTGGTTGGTCCAGCCGAAAAGCATCGTTATGGACAAAGGGACGTAGATTAAAGCGGACGCCAAGCAGATCCTCGGCCTGGAGTTTTCGTCGGCAAGTCCCGCCTGGGTGTTCTGGAGAAGTTCCAGAAGAAAAAGGTCGACAAAATGGCCAAGAAGTACTTGGTGTGGCAAATTCAGCAAGCCAAATATTTTTATTTTTTTTATTTATTTATTACTAGCTGACCCGACAAACTTCGTATTGCCACAAATTAACCTGTGTTGTACATAAATCATGAATCTCGGATGATCTTTGTCACTTCTCGAGTTTTGCAAGCCCCCCAGTGGGCGGCGCTTCCGACGGCTGGTCACCGGCAACACTCGCGACCGGCTCGTCCTGAATGATCTAGTGTTACTATAGATAGTTTTTGTGGTTTTGTTATTGATTAATGTTTTATGGAAGAGTCTCGAATTTCTCGAGTTGGATTAGTTTTTGAGTTTCGCAAAAATTTCTGTTTTATTTGTATGAGAGTCCATATCCCCCTACCACAGGAGGGAGAGGTCTCTAACTATCATAAAATAAATTCAAGACTCAAAAATCTCCTACATGCCAAATTTGGTTCCATTTGCTTGATTAGTTCTAAAGTTATGAGCAAATTTGTATTTCGTTTGAATGGGAGCCCCCCCCCGCTCCTAAAAAGGTAAGAAGTCCTAATTCATAATGGGAAAAATGGTTGCCTCCAAAAACACCCACATGCCAAATATGGTTCCATTTGCTTGATTAGTTCTCGAATTATGAGGAAATTTGTATTTCATTTGTGTAGAAGCCCCCCCTCTTGAAGTGTGGATCCTTCCCCCTTGTGGATTCACCGTAGAAAATATTTTTGCCTCCAAAAACCTCCACATGCCGAATTTGGTTCTATTTGCTTGATTAGTTCTCGAGTTATGGGGAAATTTGTATTTCATTTGTATTGGAGCCCCCCCTCCTAATGTGGGAAGAGGTCCTAATTCATCACAGAAAAAATTCTTGCCTCCAAAAACACCTACACGCCAAATTTGGTTCCATTTGCTTGATTAGTTCTCGAGTTATGAGGAAATTTGTATTTCGTTTGTATAGGACCCCCCCTCCTAAAGTGGGGAGGGGTCCCAATTCATCATTGAAAAAAAAATTGTCTCCAAAAACACACATATGCCAAATTTGGTTCAATTCGCTTGATTAGTTCTCGAGTTATGAGGAAATTTGTATTTCATTTGTACAGGAGCCCCTCCTCTTAGAGTGGGGAGGGGTCCTAATTCACCGTAGAAAATTTTCCTGCCCTCGAAAACCTTCACATGCCAAATTTGGTTCCATTTGCTTGATTAATTCTCGAGTTATGAGGAAATTTGTATGGAAGCCCCCCCTCTTAAAGGGGAGAGGAGTTACAATTCCCCTTATAAAGAGGGGGGGTCTCAATTTACCATAGAATAAATTCTTGTCACCGAAAACACCCACATGCCAAATTTGGTTCTATTTGCTTGATTAGTTCTCGAGTTATGAGGAAATTTGTATTTCATTTGTATAGGAGCCCCCCCTCCTAAAGTGGGGAGAGGTTCTTATTCATCATAGAAAAAATTCTTGCCTCCAAAAACACCTACATGCCAAATTTGGTTCCATTTGCTGCATTAGCTCTCGAGTTATAAGGAAATTTGTATTTCGTTTGTATAGGAGCCCCCCCCCACTTAAAGTGGGGAGGGGTCCCAATTCATCATAGAAAAAAAATTTGTCTCCAAAAACACACATGCCAAATTTGGTTCCATTTGCTTGATTAGTTCTCGAGTTATGAGGAAATTGGTATTTCATTTGTACAGGAGCCCCCCCTCTTAAAGTGAGGAGGGGTCCTAATTCAACATAGAAAATTTTCTTGCCCTCGAAAACTTTCACATGCCAAATTTGGTTCCATTTGCTTGATTAGTTCTCGAGTTATGTGGAAATTTGTATGGAAACCCCCCCTCTTAAAGGGGAGAGGAGTTATAATTCCCCTTATAAAGAGGGGAGGGGTCTCAAATTACCCTAGAATAAATTCTTGTCACCGAAAACACCCACATGCCAAATTTGGTTCTATTTGCTTGATTAGTTCTCGAGTTATGCAGAAATTTGTGTTTCATTTGTATGGGAGCCCCCCCTCTTAGTGGGGGGAGGGGTCTCTAACCATCACTAAAACCTTTCCTGGCCCCAAAAACCTCTACATGCAAATTTTCACGCCGATTGGTTCAGTAGTTTTTGATTCTATAAGGAACACAGGACAGACAGACAGACAGACAGACAGACAGACAGACAGAAATCCTTCTTTATAGGTATAGATTAACCAGTAGTATAAAGATAAATCTTTTTAAATTCACTACCTTCGAAATTGACTTTGTTTATACGTCCCAAATTTACTAATTAATTTTAACCTATTCTCTCAATCACGGTTCCAGAATCGCAAACAGTCTCTCCTAAATATTGCCTCCGATGTAGTATATAAAGAAGAATACCTCCAGAAGCGCCTGCTACCCTTGCTCCGGTCCCACGAAGGTAACACTCTGTTTTGGCTGGATCTGACATCGTGCTGTTAGTCGAAATCGGTGATGGAATGGGACGAAGTTAACGATATTATTTTTATGACGAAGGAGAAATATCCATCAAACTCGTCAGAACTTCGCCCAATAAAAAAATTCTGAGTGATTATGAAGGGAAAGCTCTGACAAACAGGGAAGGTCTTCAAAAACGACAAGGATTTAAAGAAAAAGTGGATAAAACTGTGTATAAGAAAGATGGCGCAAGTGTTGCACAGGATTTAATGGGTAGCATTAAGTCCAATATGCGGGCATTTAGCCTAGTTGAATAAACCAACTTTGTAAAATCATAACCACCCAAGCAACACCGCTTCCCAAGTAACATTTTTGTTGTAGAATAGCTTATTAAACTATTGTACCGCTCATTCCCGTGAAATAAGTGCTTGATAAGCTACTATACAACAAAAATGTTACTTGGGTTGTTATAGAACAGTATAATCTATACCTATAAAGAAGGATTTCTGTCTGTCTGTCTGTCTGTCTGTCTGTCTGTCTGTCTGTCTGTGTGTCCTGTGTTCCTTATAGAATCAAAAACTACTGAACCAATCAGCGTGAAAATTTGCATGTAGAGGTTTTTGGGGCCAGGAAAGGTTTTAGTGATGGTTAGAGACCCCTCCCCCCACTAAGAGGGGGGGCTCCCATACAAATGAAACACAAATTTCCGCATAACTCGAGAACTAATCAAGCAAATAGAACCAAATTTGGCAAGTGGGTGTTTTCGGTGACAAGAATTTATTCTATGGTAAATTGAGACCCCTCCCTCTTTATAAGGGGAATTATAACTCCTCTCCCCTTTAAGAGGGGGGGTTTCCATACAAATTTCCTCATAACTCGAGAACTAATCAAGCAAATGGAACCAAATTTGGCATGTGAAAGTTTTCGAGGGCAAGAAAATTTTCTATGTTGAATTAGGACCCCTGCTCACTTTAAGAGGGGGGGCTCCTGTACAAATGAAATACCAATTTCCTCATAACTCGAGAATTAATCAAGCAAATGGGACCAAATTTGGCATGTGTGTGTTTTTGGAGACAAAATTTTTTTCTATGATGAATTGGGACCCCTCCCCACTTTAAGGGGGGGGGCTCCTATACAAACGAAATACAAATTTCCTTATAACTCGAGAGCTAATCCAGCAAATGGAACCAAATTTGGCATGTAGGTGTTTTTGGAGGCAAGAATTTTTTCTATGATGAATAAGAACCTCTCCCCACTTTAGGAGGGGGGGCTCCTATACAAATGAAATACAAATTTCCTCATAACTCGAGAACTAATCAAGCAAATAGAACCAAATTTGGCATGTGGGTGTTTTCGGTGACAAGAATTTATTCTATGGTAAATTGAGACCCCTCCCTCTTTATAAGGGGAATTGTAACTCCTCTCCCCTTTAAGAGGGGGGGCTTCCATACAAATTTCCTCATAACTCGAGAACTAATCAAGCAAATGGAACCAAATTTGGCATGTGAAGGTTTTCGAGGGCAGGAAAATTTTCTGCGGTGAATTAGGACCCCTCCCCACTCTAAGAGGGGGGGCTCCTGTACAAATGAAATACAAATTTCCTCCTAACTCGAGAACTAATCAAGCAAATAGAACAACATTTGGCATGTGGGTGTTTTTTTTGGTGACAAGAATTTATTCTATGGTGAATTGAGACCCCTCCCCTCTTTATAAGAGGAATCATAACTCCTCTCCCCTTTAAGAGAGGGGGCTTCCATACAAATTTCCTCATAACTCGAGAACTAATCAAGCAAATGCAACCAAATTTGGCATGTGAAGGTTTTCGAGAGCAAGAAAATTTTCTATGGTGAATTAGGACCCCTCCCCACTTTAAGAGGAGGGGCTCCTGTACAAATGAAATACAAATTTCCTCATAACTCGAGAACTAATCAAGCGAATTGAACCAAATTTGGCATATGTGTGTTTTTGGAGACAATTTTATTTCAATGATGAATTGGGACCCCTCCCCACTTTAGGAGGGGGGTCCTATACAAACGAAATACAAATTTCCTCATAACTCGAGAACTAATCCAGCAAATGGAACCAAATTTGGCGTGTAGGTGTTTTTGGAGGCAAGAATTTTTTCTGTGATGAATTAGGACCTCTTCCCACATTAGGAGGGGGGCTCCAATACAAATGAAATACAAATTTCCCCATAACTCGAGAACTAATCAAGCAAATAGAACCAAATTCGGCATGTGGAGGTTTTTGGAGGCAAAAATATTTTCTACGGTGAATTAGGATCCTTCCACACTTCAAGAGGGGAGGGCTTCTACACAAATGAAATACAAATTTCCTCATAATTCGAGAACTAATCAAGCAAATGGAACCATATTTGGCATGTGGGTGTTTTTGGAGGCAACCATTTTTCCCATTATGAATTAGGACTTCTTACCTTTTTAGGAGGGGGGGGGGGCTCCCATTCAAACGAAATACAAATTTGCTCATAACTTTAGAACTAATCAAGCAAATGGAACCAAATTTGGCATGTGAGAGTTTTAGATGGCAGAATTTTTTTTCTGTGGTGTATTACGACCCCTTTCCCTTTTAAGAGGGTGGGTTCCCATACAAATGAAATACAAATTTCCTTATAATTTGAGTACTAATCAAGCAAATGGAACCAAATTTAGCATGTAGGAGATTTTTGAGTCTTGAATTTATTTTATGATAGTTAGAGACCTCTCACCCCTGTGGTAGGGGGATATGGACTCTCATACAAATAAAACAGAAATTTTTGCGAAACTCAAAAACTAATCCAACTCGAGAAATTCGAGACTCTTCCATAAAACATTAATCAATAATAAGACCACAAAAACTATCTATAGTAACACTAGATCATTCAGGACGAGCCGGTCGCGAGTGTTGCCGGTGACCCGCCGTCGGAAGCGCCGCCCACTGGGGGGCTTGCAAAACTCGAGATAGTGACAAAGATCATCCAAGATTCATGATTTATGTACAACACAGGTTAATTTGTGGCAATACGAAGTTTGTCGGGTCAGCTAGTATTACATATATCAGAACTTCTCTATTACCTGAAAAGCGCGAAAAATTGAAGTCTAATGAACCAAGAATTGAAAGAAGTATGTATCCGGTTATTTCATACCAATTTAAAACGTTATTATAGCATAAGCTACAACTTGTTCTTCCAGTAGTTTAAATTTAGTAATGGAGACACAATTAAAACCTCGTGTTGACATGTTGACAAAACAAACATTATACATTTGATATGAGCTGTTAAATAAATTCATGTTATCCCAAAACATCTCAAAACCTTAGTAATAACGACATATGTTTTCAAAATACGTTTATAGTACTCTTAAGCGACTACTTTCCACGAATATTATTTTATAACTTGTTTTGTGTGTTACTTGGGCAATAAGCATTATCAATACTATTTAAATGCAAGCCAATAAGCATTTAAGTCTCCTTAAATGCTACTTAAAAACTATTTTGGCAAACTTACTGCTAACCTTCTCAAAGTTCTGACAATGCTTGTTTCCAGATAATTACTGACAAGAAGCATTTGAGCGGAATGTTTAATGCCAATTTAGAACAACTATGCAGTCAAAAAGCTGATATACAGCAACGTGCAATTAAAACGCCAGATATGCCAAACACCAGTTGATTTACTGGTCATGTTAATGCTTATTGGTTACCTGGGTAGCTAATACGTGTTTATTTATTCCTTGAGAGTTTCAAAAATATCCGACCAAAAATGAATTTTTGGTGATCATTTTTGTCTGCAGCATTTTTTTCGAGTACGGTAAAAGTCGCGTGATCGTAAGTTTCTAAGTGCGATATTGATGTTTAGCAGGGACAGAATTTCTGAAACATCGTTTTCTGCCTTCAATAAATGGGCAACAAAGACAGCTCTAGCCTCTCTTCTTTTGATCAAGGTGTTACTATTCAGCAGTTTACATCTAATAACTTGTTTCCAGGCGCAATCACAAAACATCACAGAAGTATATGAGGAAAAGTAATGGCCCTAAATTACTTCCATGTGGAACGCCGGACTGATTGCAAAATTCACTCGACTCGGTAGTGCCCAGCCTCAGTACTGATAGGGTACGATTTGTTAAATATGTGTGGAGCCAGCAGCCAGATTCGTTAGAAGCTCGCAGTCGGTTCAGTTTATGCAGCAGAATTTTATGGTTTATGCCATCGAAAGCAGTTTTAAGAGCAGTATATTTAAACACCATCCTTCATATGACGGAGACGGGACCATATAAGTCATGTTGTTCTATCAAAGTATATGATTTCACTTTACTGAACAAAAGTTCGCAGACAGTCTACCGTATTCAATGAGCCAATTTTGCAGCCAAAGTGCTCTAATACGGCCTAAACTGGTTCGAGAGCTTCAATTATTTGACTGGCTGCTTCATATTCTTCATCGCGCGTTATATTTCGATTGACCCTTCAAAAGCCTACAAAGTTTTTTTTATATATCCTTCAAATTGAAATATCTCTTTAGCATTAGCAGCAATCTGCTTTTTCATCAAACTTAATTTTTCATCAAACTTTTTTCCGAATCGGAGCAGATAAATTTTTGAAACAAAATTTGAAGAGTTCAGAAAAACGGGATAACAAAGCGGCCTTCAAAAATTTCCATCAATTAAATCGCCCTATTTACCTCTCATGCGCTTATACGGAAATCTCACAACACAAGGTCTACTTCCCAAATTCTTCTTCTAGATGAGTTCGAAATTCAATAAATTCTGAGGAATGAAATGGTTAGAAAGCATGCAATGAAATATTAAAAACAAATATCCACTAAAAAGTTGTTGTTGTTGTAAAGTAAAGCACGCAGGAAATGGATTTTTTTTTGTTTTAATCATACCCAATTACTTGTCGGCACAACTAATCTATGCACGCTTTGAAAAATTACTTGCCAGGGGTAAAACGCAATTTTCTAGGAGCCTAATCAACTTAAAAATGAAAACTAGCTTTTAAAGCAAAGTGAAATTTTAAGAAATTTCTAAAAAATTCAGAAAAATTTACTTTTGGTTACGAATAGCTGTTGTAAATTGAATTTTTGAATGCTAAAATTCTTTTCAAACTTAAAATTTCACTACGATTTAATCACTTTGTCACCTTAGACAACCAACAGGTTGCCTCCGGTGACGGCCATTGAATAACTGAATCAACAAGTGCGACATAACCTTTAGTTCATCTATTAAAATTTACCTACAACAACGGGAGATAATCCAAAATAACAAAAAAAAAAAGTGGAAGAGAAAACTCGCCATAAATTCTATAATTTACGACCACTCTACACAAGCAAATAGATAGTAGCTAGCTTCGGAAAGCAAAATTGACCCGCCTCAGTGCGCGACGGCATGGCTTCCGGGAAGAATCCGCGCCAGCCAGGCATCGATCAATGGTGGCTCCCCACCGAACATCCACAAGTTCGTCCCTCCACCTGTTTTTGCGGGTAGCGCGTTATTTCGGTCGATTTTTGTTTTTCATATGCCTCCACGCGGAAGTATTCCGCCAGCTGGCGCGTTCGCTCGCTCTCTCTGTTCGTTCGTGCGTTCGTTCTGTGTTCGGTGGTCATGGACGAAAATATACCGCAATGAAGTACAATTTCCCTTGGCCCTTGCGCCGGTCACCCCCCCTCAATTGGCGTCACGGAATTCCGCTGCAAGACACAAACCCCAAACGGTGGCCCGTGGTGAGGCCGCCGCGGCTGACGTGACATAGAGCCGTCCGCTGAAGGCGAACGTCAATGATTGATGAATTCGGAAGAACACCGGGATTGACAGAGTGTGTATACACGAGATGGTCGTTTTCCCACAGGGCTTCGACTGACTGGATTGGTCATGATTAATTTATGAGGTTTCGCTGACATACGTCAACCGTTTGCAGGACAGGTGACGGCACTGTTTGAGACTGAGATAGCGAGTTCGTCGGTTGGTACAATCAGGTGTTTATCGCGAAATAAACACGCTTGACGGAGACATGGTGATGCGTTGGAATTTTCCCTACCGTACCCAGAAAGTTCATCGTTTCTTGAGGCGCTGTCCGGCACTAACTGCTAGCTGCCGCTGAAAGACCCCGTTTTGGTTGCTTAGCTACGATGACACTTTGAAACCACCACCGGATATTCCCTTCTTCTTAAGGGCAGGTACAAAAATACTCACTCGAAAAATAAAACTCGCTATATTTCACTTATAGAAAATGGCCCGTCGAAGGTACTTTCGAACGCACAACTTTATCACAATGTTTCAGTCACGAAATTCGCAGTCATTGCTTGCGGTGGCAGAATAAGGCTGTAGTCGAGCGCGGCTGTCACAGAACGGCTGGCTGCGGAGGTCTCTTGCCCCTGCTGGTCTGCTATTTACTGACGCACTGTATGCACTGAACTAAAACTTCAAACCATACCCGCCGTAGCAGCAGGACGCAGCAGTTGCCGATTGCTGACCGATTTGGCCAGCTGCCAGCTTTCGTTCGGGTCCTTTCTCTCTCTTTCTCTGGCACCAACAATAGAGCAGGCTCGAGGGATCAGCTTTCTCCCGTTTATGGGACACAGCGTGTCCGTACACGTGACTTCGCACGCACACCATTTCACGTACTGTACGTACATGACGAGGCTTTTCTACCGAACGACCGAACGAAACATCGAACGAGGTAGGCGCATGCTCGGGAAATCGGCCCCGTTGTTTTCCATGGCACACTGGACTGGAAGGAGCTTTTCCATGGCACACTTTCCATTCGGTTGTTAATCCAGCGGTCGTCGTCTTATTGGGCGAATGATAAACTACACTAAACACTCGCTTATCACCGTCAAGAGCCCGACTATGATGCAGCAGCGGAGTTCGGATCCGGTGACAATTTTGTGCGGGATGCGGATGGGGTAGAAATTCATGCCGCCAATGGAGCGGGAGTTCACGAAAGAATCGAAGGGGAATCCATTCGCCCGGGGGTACCCGAGACGAGGGTCCACTGGACGGGGGGTGTGTGTTCGGTATTAAGCGTCATCAGGGATGAAGAGTTTACAAATTTTAAATGGGGTTAGCGTTCATTTCAGTGTTTTTTTTCGAGATCTGGAGGTCTGAAGCTTAATTTCTGTTAATGTAAACTCAACTTGACACTTGGAAAACATTATATCCCGATGATTTGTTACCTTGCTTGTTTCTTCTATAAGTAGAATTAGTAGCCTTCCGTTCATTGGTAATCGATGATCTGGCAAGAAAGCTTATTATTTCATTATTTCTTTTGAAAAAACTCAAAAACAAGGAAACGATTCCGCCAGCAAAATCTTTCCGCGATATAGCATGTTTTGCAGGCCTTACAAGCCGTCAGTAAAAATATGGACCAAGATAATTTGCATAAATATAGGCTACGCAAACAGAATAACGATTTCTGGGTAATCCCCAGTAGCCACCCAGTTAGCTGCGAGGTACCATGCTGGTCTAACAAGCCAGTCGTCATAAGTTCGAATCTCGACTGGGTGGCGCTACTACGATTAAGTAGGATTGAGCACTAACCCCGTAGTTGTCCTGTATGGTAATAAACTTTGCGTTTTTTGTCCGTATTCTTTCCGACTGATTGAGCAGCCCTATGGGCCTGGGTAAACCGTACAGTGGAACTTTCTCAGATCATTTTTCGCAGTCTCTCAACTAGCATTGTGAGAAGTTATTAAGCTGATTTTGGGGACGGATCGTCGACAACGGACCAAATATTTGTGTAGCGCAGATCTTCTAAAAATCGCGAATATCAAGCCACTAGGTATCATCTCTTCGTCGATTTCGAGACCGCACATGATACTATCGACCGTGAAGAGTTATGGCAAATACTGGTTGGCTTTCTCGGGAAGCTAACAAGACGGATTAGGACCACGATGTTGTGAAATATCGCATAAACGCGCTCATTGTTTACCTTTGCCGATTCCACCACATCAACCAAGGTCGTTTGTGTTAACCGTCGCAACAGGCTGTGTTCAAAGTAACTTGATTCGAGGTAGCTCACTACTGTGTTCAACGTATCTTAACTTAAGATGGTTCATCACGACAAGGGGTTGCTCACTATGGAGGGTGCTTGCGATCACCGCGCCAAACCGATCAAAGCGACTGCATCATGCATGGATTTTTGCGAGCAGGTTAGTCATGCGAAACGTGTACGATTGAACTCGTCCGTGATCCATGAGCGAAAAAAGTGCGTCATGTTGAGGATTTAATTTGTCGTCCGTCGGTCAGGCAATCTCTTCAATGTCTGCCAACCACGATGAGGCATTAGTGATTTGAAGCAGACCATCTTGGTTAACGGTAAGTAGATGGAACAGTTTGCTAAGAAGATCCATGAGACTGTCTCTGCACCACTAACCCTCTAAGGGTTGAGGTTGGCGAAACTCCGATTAAACGTTGTCGTGATGAGCGCTTTTGGGTTGTCAAGCCGTTCCTTGAAAGTACGAAGCCATTGACTTCAAAAGCCGTAAAGACTGTTCCTCCCCCGAACGTATTATTCTTGCTGTACTTGTCCAGAATTCACCCTAGTGTTAAAACGGCGTTTTAACCGATCTGGTAAAGGAATGTTTGCAGTGCGGGACTCAGCACTGAATACGGGAGCTTAGCCGCAAGGTCTTCTCTTTAGGGAGTTTTAGGGTGACATCTCAAAAAACTTTTGGGCACCATCAAACGGCCTCTCATCGCTTACCAATCCACGAATCATACCAACTACAGCGACGATTTCGGATCCAGTGGTAGCTCCAGCCTCCAGGATCTGACGAGCACCACGGCCACTCCACTTTCGGTCGATCGGATGCTGGGATGCAACTTTCATGGTATTATGGAGACTTCTGTTCCCTCTGCCACAGCCGAACTCTTCCTGCCAACGACCACCAGTCGTCTCGGCCCTGTACGCAGTTGTACGGAACGAAGCCTTCATAACGCAAACCCTGGTAAGTATCAGTGTGATTATTTTCTCACTACCATTGATACACACTCTGTTTCTAGCGCCTCACACATCGTTCTCTCCATGAATCATGACCTGCTTGGCGAAACACACCACTCTAGGCAGCTCACAACAACTCTACCGACATCTGAGGCTATACCGGGAGATACAACGATTTCGGTATTATGGTAGCCTCCGACCCCCCAACCGCAATCGAGTCATTCCTACCAGCGAACAACAGTCGTCCCGGTCCTGCGTGGGGGTGTACAGAACGGGGTTCCCAGAATTCCAGACCTGACAAATGCAATAACTCCTATAACAATACTCCCGAAGACGCAGTGCCGAAACTTCAATCCGCTGCTGATTTACTACCAGAACGAGCGCGGACTTCGAACCAAAATTGATGACTTTTTTGATGTTGAAAAAAAGCTTCGATATAATCGTTTTAACAGAAAAGTGGCTTAACGAGAGAATTCATTCGCAACGTTTTCCTGTTTCCTTGGAACAAATGACCTCTGCTGTTAGAAACATTTCTAATGAAGTCGTCAACCTCAACGCTTCTCAACTAAAGAGATTGTCGACGTCGGAAAACTAAAATAATCCTTAGTGGCCGAACTTGTCGGTATTCCATTTTGCGTCCTGAAAAAATGTTCTACTGTTCTCGCCAAATCTCTCACGATTGACGGATTTCACGCCAAATCGACCAGAGGTTGGCATGACCCTTTCAGAATTTAATGAAACTTTGTGTGTGTAAAGAGTTCATGTAAATAAACATCTATGCATACTTAGTTTTTCGAAAATTGGTCTAGACTAACTTTTGGAAAAGGCTTAATTTTTTTTCTCTTTTTATTATAAAAAATATAACTCGAAAACTATAACACCTACCTGACCTGATGTATGAGTGACTGTTGGAAAAACTTCTGAATTTTCATAAAAAAATACTGAAAAAAAAAATTAATTTCTGCACTGAGAAAAAAGCATTTTAAAAACTAACAAAAACTTTTTCCGGAAAAAAAGATATTTCAGAAAATTCAGAAGATTTTCTTAATATCATAGATCTTTCTACAGTTGACGGAGGAAGAGGCACAATTTGTGTGTCTAAAAATACCCCAAAACCAGATACGTCGGTACATTAATAAGAGGGGTTGCGCAGCCTCTTTTTGTCCAGCGCCTCTATGGTTCAAAGGTACACGGGTACTAGCGAGCCACACGCCCTGGCGGGTGTTGTGGGTTCAAATCCGGTTATAATCTCAGATTATAGCTCGGTTCGACCCATGCACCTTCCAGCATTGGACAAAAGGTATTTCTTTAGACCACCATGGGTTTTTACAAAACTTTCAGTCCCTATGCATCTCGTTGATTTCGGCTCGTTCTGCCTGCGCAGCGTAAATGAAGGAGTGCAAATTGACGCGGTGTACACGGACCTGAAAGCAGCGTTTGATCGGGTGGATCACGGTATCCTTCTTGCAAGGTTTAAGAAACTGAATGTTTCCGCACCATTTTGCAAGTGGCTACAATCGTAACTAACACACCGGAGACTGAATGTGAAGATCGAATTCGAGTTTTCCGGTTCGTCCAGTAACATCTTTGGCGTACCACAAGCAGGGCTGTCTTGCACTGAGTGCACCTATTTTGCTTTTTTAACTGTAACACCTCAACCAAGCGAAATTCGAAAATGTTATGTATGGGGCATTTATCGAGACAATTATTATCACTAACATTGCTGAATTACCTGTTGCTCTATCTTAGGTATTTACGGCGCACTCTCACTTTACACTGGGCGGTGCACTAAGAGCGCTCTCTTCGCACCACCCAGTGTAAAGTGAGAGTGCGCCGTAATTACTTAAGGTAGAGCAATAGTTAGTTCAGCAATGTTATTGATAATAATTGACTCTATAAATGCCCCATACATAACATTTTCGAATTTTGCTTGGCTGAGGTGTTACAGTTAAATAAGAAAAATAGGTGCCCTGAGTGCAGGACAGCCCTGACCACAAGGAAGTAACCACGGACCCATGCTCTTTTATCTTTCTATGAATGATCTGTCGATCTTTTAAAAAAAATTACGGCATGCCTTGCGAAGTCTTCCATGGCGTGATCCCTGAAACTTATCGCCATATGAGGAACGTTGGCGCTTGCTTAATAGACGCAGAAAGAACTTCGCCAACACCGAACCGGGCTCTTCGCTAATGGAGTCCGCCTAGGTTCAACGGACCATGCAGTTCCCGATTCTGCTCCAGCTCCACGTCTACACCGCCAGTTACCGGGACGCACCGATTCTAGCTTTTTGGGAACTTCCGATCCCTCCGCCGTAGTCGCGCCTTTCCTACCAGCGTTCAACAGTCGCCCTGGCCCTACGTGCGGCTTTGAGGAACGGGGTTTCCGAAATTGCTCTCATGGCAAGTACAAATTTAATAGTTCTCAACACACTACTGACCCGTAGTACGCTTCCAGCCTACCGAACTCCGCCGTTAATGGGATTCTTCTGGATACAAATACTCATGCAGTTACCGACTTTTCACCAACTCCACCACTACTCCACCAGCTACCGGGATGCACCGATTCTAGCATTATGGAAACTCCTGACTCCCCGCAGTAATCGCGCCTTCGCTGCCAGCGTTCAACAGTCGTCCTGGTGCTACGTACGGTTACAGGGAACGGGGTTTCCAAAATTGCACTCAGGGTAAATACAAATTTACTTGCCCATATCGCACCACTGACCCGCTTTGCGTTTCTAGGCTATTAGATGCCAACGCTCCTGCCTTCCAGAGACGACGCAGAACTGCCGATTCCTTGACGACCTTAATCTCCCGCGAGTTACCAGACCGAAGACAGCGTGTGATCTTCTACCAAAGTGTAGGCGGCATGAATTCTTGTGTCACTGACCATCGGTTAGCCGTTTCCGGTCTGAGCTATGATATCATCGTCTTAACTGAGACCTGGCTCGATTCACGTACACCTTCTAGTCAAGTGTTCGGCTCCGACTATGAAGTTTTTCGCTGTGTCAGAAATCCGCAAAATAGCCGGAAATCAACTGGAGGGGGCGTTCTGATAGCAGATCGTCAGGGATTAAAAGCGACTGCTATAGACAACAAGGATTTGGACTGTTTGGAGCAGACCTGAATTTCAGTTGCGGTACATGATCGGAACTTGTTTTTATGCGTTGTTTACATCGCGCCTGACCGGACTCGTAACATCGCTCTTATCAATACGCACTGCGAATCTGTCTTCGCTGTGATCGAGAGGGCTGCTCCAGTCGACCAGATTATGATACTGGGGGACTACAAGCTGCCTGGCATAACGTGGAAGCAATCGCAAGGTGGTTTTCTGTATCCTGACCCAACTCTTTCTGTACTCCACACTGCACAGTGGATCCTCTCCATACAAAAGCTGGACAAAAATAAAAAAGTTGTCCAAAGATGCTGGAAATGCCACCTAAGGGTAATTTTGGGTCGCTGAATCTGATTTTTGCATCTAAAATGTTCTAAAATTATCATATGAACGTCTATGGTTGATTAAAAAAATATTAATACTGTAAATCATATACTTTATTTTTCTGCAAATACCTTTTATGTATTCTTAGTGTTTTGCAACAAACTGAACTACTAAAATTAAAATAAATTGGGCAAGCTCATGTTTCCAATACATAGCTGTGTTTAAATTTGAAGTATTATTTCATATTCACGTATGTTTTGAAATAGATTAAAACTGTTTTTTTAGCTTATAGTGTTTCTTGCTATCCTTGAAATTTTGAAGCAATTTGAAAGATATTGATGGATAACAAAAGTAATGACCTAATATGGAATCGACATATGAATCAGAGAAAGATTTCGTTCGATTTCAGATATTTAAGATGATAAAGAAATAATAAAGAATCATGCATGGCACAATCATTTTGATTCAATTCACATTCATTTGACAGTACCGTCTCAATCAAGCAGAATCTGAAAAAGTTATGTATGTGGCATTTGTAGAGCTAGTTATTATCTTCAAATTTGCTGAATAAAGCTAGGCTGTATCTTTTGTATTTAAGGTACCATATGGTTGCTACCCCGTTGGTAATCAAATGAGCGTTCACTTGACTACCAACGAGGCAGCAGCATTGTAGCACAGTGAATACAAAAGATACAACCCTGCTTTATTCAGCAAAATTGTAGATAATAACTAGCTCTACAAATGCGACATACACAACTTCTTCAAATTTTGCTTAATTGGGACGGTAGTGTCAAATGAATATGAATTGAGTCAAAGTGATCGTGCCAACCCTGTTCAGAATTCATCAAATTTGAGACCTTGGCGCAGAACGGCGCAAGATGCCACTATGATTTTTGAAAACTAGACAAAATTTCCTGTAAAATGAAACATAAGCGGTCGATGCACTAGTATGCACTCCTAAGTAGATGGCGTCCTACAGACCGAAACACTGTTTAAAAATCAAATAATAACGTGTATTTCATATTGTAACTTTTATAACAATGATGTTTTGTGAAATCTAAAAATTCCATTGGATTCCCAAGAAAATTTCCTATCAAAACACACCTTTACATAGACTGGTGTTCAATATTTTAAACTAACTAAAACGAATTGAATATCACAGGGTGTAAAGTTTTCGCATTGCGAATTTCTACAAATTTCACTGACTTTGGTATCTTCAAAAAATTCTACAAGCTTTAGTTTTTACTCGATTTACTTAAAAATTTGGCATATATATATTCAATGATAGTACATTTAAGAAAAAATATGAGAACAATAAAAATCGAAAATCGATTTTAGCATTTTTGTCCGGCCCGGCCCCTCTGTGCACTGGTGCTACCAGTATTCTCGACAGTTACAGTGCCGCCACCCTGCCACAAATCAATCACATCGTTAACGAGCATAACCGCTGCCTGGACCTTTGTTTCTTTTCAACACAAGATGCCGCACCATTCCTCTCAACAGCTCCACTGCCTTTAGTTAAAGATGTACCTCATCATCCGCCGTTAATCATCTCTGTGGAAGGCAACTATACTAGCGATCTTGACACCACCACCACTGCTGTTACGTACGATTTTTTTCAGAGCAGATCATCGCAACATCGCAGCCTGCCTATCATCAATGGATTGGAATAACATGATTAATGATCATGACGCCGATATTACCGCCCAAATCATTTCAAATGTTTTGTCGTATGTCATTAATAGACATGTTCTGAAAAAAGTAAGTCGTTCCGGATCACGTGCTCCTTGGCAAACGAGTGAATGGCGAAAACTCAAGTCACTGAAAAGAGCCGCTCTACGAAAGTTTTCCAGACACCGTACGCTCTCACTACAGCATCACTACGTTTGAGTAAATCACGAGTTCAAGCGAGTCACTCGTGTTTGTTTTCAGCAATATCAACGTAGGATTCAGAGGAACCTCAGGTCGCACCCCAGAGCTTTATGGAAGTTTATGAGCGAGCAACGCACGGAATGCGGGCTGCCCTCCTCTATGATCTATCGCGATGAAACTGCCTCAAATTTTACAGACATATGCTGCTTATTCGCTGAAAAGTTTGCTCGAACTACCACAACAGTTTTGAACGAATCGAATCCGTCCAGCGCCGCTTTCTGCGTTTTGCCCTTCATCGGCTGCCCTGGCGAAATCAGTAATACGAATACGGATACCGAGCTACGAAAATCGATGTATGATGATCCACCTAGATACTCTCTCTACACGGAGAGATACATCTAAAGCCCTGCTAGTCGCTGATACTCTGCGAGATAAAATAGACTGTCCTCAACTTCTAGAGCGAATCGACCTTAACGTGCAGCCTAGATCCCTTCGAAATACTGCTATGCTGAGGACGTCATACCACCGTACGAACTACAGCAAATATGGGGCACTCAGCGGTCTCCAGAGGACGTTTGACAAAGTAGCATTCATATTCGATTTCCATCTATTGCGCCAAACTCTTCATGAACAATTCAACCGCTTCTTCGGCCAGTCTAATTAACCTGTCTATCCGTTTAGTTATATTTATGTGAATTAATTACTATTTATACACTTGACCACTAGTTTTAGAGGTTAGACCATCATTAGGACCATGCAAGTCTGTTGATGTAATAAATAAATCTATACCTATAAAAATGGATTTCTGTCTGTCTGTCCCTATGTTCCTTATAGAATCGAAAACTGCTGAACCGATCGGCGTGAAAATTTTCATGTAGGGGTTTTTGGGGCTAAGGAAGGTTCTCTCGATGGCAAAAGACCCATCCCCCCATTAAGGGGGGGGGGGACCATACGAACGTCGTGTACTTAGGACCATCTTTGGCGAGATATGTGAGAACGGCGATTGGAGATGAAGGATGTGCCACGAGCTAGCGCAATTCTACGGTGAACTCAGTATTCAAAAATTCGCTAAAACTAGAAGGGTACAATGGGCTGGACATGTTGTGAGAATGTTGGACAAAAATCCTGAGAAAAATGATATTAGACAAAGTGGAGCAAGACCTAGGGAGTGTGGGACTTTTAAGAAACATGGGACAAACAGATGCAGATGAAATCCTATCGGACATCACACCAGGATAAACAAGTACAAGTAAATAGTTCAGCTCAGCTCACTTCAATTGAAAGAGGCTCGATATGATTTATAATTTTGTGAATTACAAAGCGACGTACGACGCTCAATACCTAAAATAGTTCGAATAAATTTTTACCTTTGCAAATGACAATCATCTTCATTTTAATGGCATTCAAGCTTATCAATCACTAAAATCACAAGCGTATTTGTAGATTTCATTACAATCGCCAGAAAATCAGCTTGGGAAACTTTTTCAATAGAATTCAGTTGGTTCAGAATTCCAACGGTGGGCTGCGGCGTTCCGATTGTTCATTTTCAACGTCCGGAAAGACAGCAGCCGTCGAGTCGGAAAGCATCAGAACAATTTCCGATTATTTCCACACGCTGGCATGTAATCAGTCGGCCCGAGCGAGCGCAGGGAAATTGCGGAACTGCTAGCAGTTTCCGCCAGGAAAAAGGAGAAATCATCCATTCCCGCATTCACCATAAGAAGCTTACGTCTGAAGGCATTAGTCAGCCCGCTTCCAGAGATAATAGGAATGCAAAACCGCATCGTCCGTATGCTCTCTTCCCACCCCCCGACCTATAGTCCCCACACCATCCACCCAACGTGCCTTTATTGGGATCATTATGGGAAAAGTGCGTGCCATTAGTCCCGAGCGGCCAAGAAATTCTTCTTCCTTCCTCCCGTCACTAGCAAAGCTAGAGTTATCCCTTTGCCAGTCTCACACAAAACTTTTTAACCTCCATTGTCGTGCTATCATCTTTCTATCTGCCGGTTTTCCTTTGCCTCTTGCTTGGAGTGAGCGCAGAAAGTGGCAGCAGAAAATTCCATTTTCCTCACGGCAGAAAGCCACTCTTGTCCTGAATCATAATAATAATGCTGCTGCACGGAATCAAATCTGCTAGGACAGGGGTGCCTTTCGCAGTCGCTGCAGAACGAGGGCGAAGGCTAACGTGCATGGTGAAAATGATGACAAAGATAAAGAAGCTGGAGATGATCCTTTCAACGTGCTTCCGAACGGCGAATCTCACATATATTCGAAGCATTTCTTCGTAAAGCCTCCCGCAGTGGGATTGGAAAGATGAAGAGTAATTGAGGGAATCTAACTTCCTTCTTGACGGAACATTTCCTTCCGTTAGACATTTCAAATGCTTGTGATTAATTGAAATTGTTCTGGTGGCAGATGCCGAGAGTAGTTGGAAGGGGAATTTGTTCTAGGTTGACACTGGCTGGCTTATGTTACCGTACCATGGCCCATTTGGGAGTGCAGTCGCCTTGGGGGCGAGCCATATGAATATCGCACTGTCATGTCAATGTATGACCGGCCGGCCAGTAGAGTACTGTCCAAGCCTGCCCGGGGTGAACACTGCCGGAGTCAGTCGCGTGCACAAAGTTCTGTTGATTTTTTATGCAAAATTGATTTTTTTTCCAAGGTTCGCTCGCCGTAGTTTGTCTCTGTGGGTGCACGATAGAAGGAAAAAAAAACCTTTTCACAGTTCGTGAAACGGCCGTTTCGAACAGGGGATTGTCCATCATCGAAATGCGTCAGCGTCATTTTTTTTTTGTGCTCGCTCGGCTGTACTATTTGTTTTGGCGCACAATAAGAGTAATTTGCATTCTGCTCCAGTTACAGCTAGGCAAACAATAGTTCGAATAGTTCATCTATTTTAGTATTATTGATCCTGCTATTTGATCACATGCGTCATTGGAGGTTCACTTTCAATTTATTCTTTAACTTTCGAATGCATACGTATTCGAATCAGGTTGTAGAAAAAAATTCCATTAATTTTTAAATGACTGACTTCACTGATATAATTGCCTGTTGTTTTATAATATCCAAGTACGGTCCCATGAAGCCACGCATTTGATGTATTACAGCATTGAGTAAACCCAACTCGGCAAGTTGTAAAAAACACCATTCTACCAAATTGGTCCACAGAGGAAAGTTGCTGGCGAAAACCGAGCCTAATTATAGAGCACAATGATATGCCCGGAGGGCCGGTATGTGTTCGTTAGCAGGGAAGGCCTCCTTATCTCCAACCCGAGCTTCAAACCGACGGTTGACAAAGCTGATATTACTGGTGACGCGGAGCTCCACTGGTACCAGGGAATTAATAAAACCAATAGATGGTGTATTTCTATCAAATACCAACCACAGGAAGCACAGGAGCTGGGCATAAAATTCCTCTACAAATACCTTCGAACGTCACAATCGCTTCCCCCTAGACGAATCATAGAAACTCCCTGAAGGGGTTTTTTCTCTCTCTTACTTCAGCATTGCTGGCGTGCTTTTTATGCTTTCCTCATTCGTTAGGCAGCAGAAAATGCAAAAGAAGAAATTCAAACATTTCCTGACCATAACTCTTGAGGCATGCAACCCACCAGCTGTGAGTCCAAACGTGTTCTCCGATCTGATTTCTGGTCTCGGCGATCCACCTACCAATCAATTTCCGTTCCGATGGAATGCTATCAGCCCCAGGATCCGATAGACATCGCATTCATTTCGAATCGTATCATTGCTGCTGCTGCTGCTGCTGCTGTTGCTGCCCGGTCGACCTCCTGTGGTGGAGGAGCTGGAAGGAGACATCCAAATTCCCTTCTGTAAGCCACGCACCGAACATGAGCCGGTATGGTTTTATGTGGCCTGAATGCTTGTAATTTTTATGATGGTATCGAAAAGCATCGGAGTGTGCGTGTTTATTGCCCGGGTAGACTGTCACGGGATCAGCGGGGGATATTCTGCACTGTCGGTGCGAATGCGAGTGAGCGGTGGATTTTATGCCCCAGAGCAAATATACGATCTGAAGAGCCGGGGGAGCTGGTCGGTAGGTTGATCAATCTTCTGCTGCATTAAGTTTTATCACGATCGTGTCAGAGCTCTATTGTCATGCCACTGTGGTTTATTTTTAATCAATACTGCATGTTGTTTATTGCATACTGGAAAACGAAAATGGCGATGCTTATCCGTAGGGACATGAATCAAAAACATTTGAATGATTTATTTGATTGGAAATTTTGCAAGTTGCTTTTTGCCACTTGACATTTTGTTTTTGCCTCACGTTTTACGGAAAAATTTGGGTCAAATATGTTTTCAAAAAATCCTATTTTGCAAATATTTTTTTTTGGGAAAAAACTGTCCGAACTTGTCGTAAGAATTTCACAGCATAGCTCCGAGAGTTTTGCAAATTTGGATTCATTATTCAATTCAATAGTAACTTCCAGCTTGTTTGTAACACACAATTTGAATAAATTTACTCCTTACAAATTAACATTCAAACCATTTCATTTCAACGAATTTGTGCTACTGAATTTTACACATGGTTGGATTTTTTTATAGTTTAATGCAAATTGTGTATTCCATCCCAATTCAAAATTAAATACACGTTTACTTGTTTTTAAGAACCGATGAAGATGCTTTTCTGACCTCATTTCCAGCCAACTGCCTTTTATTTGGAACTAGCTGACCCGATAAGCTTAAACCTTAAGCCCCCACATGCCAAATTTCGTTCCATTTGCTTGATTAGTTCTCGAGATAAGAGGAAATTTGTATTTCATTTGTATGGAAACCCCCCTTCTTAAAGGGGAGAGGGGTCATAATTCCCTTTCTAAAGAGGGGAGGAGTATCAATTCATCATATTCTTGCCTCTAAAACACCCACATGCCAAATTTGGTTTCAATTGCTTGATTAGTTCTCTAGCTATGCAGAAATTTGTATTTCATTTGTGTGGGAGCCTCCCCCCTCCTCTTAGTGGGAGGAGGGGTCTCTAACTATCATAAGAACCTTCCCCGGCCCCAAAAACCCCCACATGTAAATTATCACGCCGATCGGTTCAGAAGTTTTCGATTCTATAAGGAACATACCGACAGACAGACAGAAATCCATTTTTATAGGTATAGATCAATGAAGGGGCAGAGGCAATAAAGTTAGTCCACAAATTATGAACTTGTTCGTTAAGTTCGTTATTGATAGTTCAGCCTTCCACAGTTGGCTTCGAGTGCCGTATTTAGTGGTGGTCTAACAAGTTGGTATGTTCGACCGACGTTTGCTAAACCAGATATTTCTTACCGAACTTCGACAGTTTCATATACTTGATAATACCTACCGCCTTTCCCCATTCGGTAACCGTATAAAATGAGAGATGTTTGGAAGTTTGCCTTGGCGTAAATTCTCGTTGCATCACCACGCAATCGAATTTCGTCGGCATAGTCGTATACAGCTTCAGGAGTCGTGCCAAAAGATTGAATCTAGGCCAGCGGCATTTAGAGATATTGAATATCTAAAAACATTATAACCTTAAATTAAAACATTTTGGAATAAACACAGGACAATAATTATTTTTTAATGGAGAAAGCTAAAGTTTTTACAATTTAGTACACGTGCAGATATTTACTTCATGCCACACTTCAATCTTGAAATGGATCAGAGAATCTGTGAGTGACTTTTTCTCGTGAGAAATATCGATAAAGATAGAAATTTTATTTCTTCAGCAAAGTTGCTTGTTTTTACAATATTTACAACTTTACCGAAGAATCTATGTCTATATTTCCTAACACAAAAAAGTTATTTTTTTTTATTTTCATTATGATAAGCAATGACTAACTTTTTACAGTTCTAGATTAAGGGGGATATTCATACGAACAAAAGTGCTGATAAAATGAAAGTAAAAGACACTAGGAAAAAAGTTACGTTTTTCGTCCTTTACTTTACTTTTTCTGCAACAATCCCTTTATCGAATCCGAATTTAGGAGTCGTCTCCACGTTTATCTGTCTTGAACTGCCGCTCTCCAATCGCCAACGGGTACGGGGTCTTCGTCCTCTGCATGGTAGCCTCTGTCGGGTTTTCTGCTGAATATTTTGTTTGCTGATCTTACATCTGACAACCTTGCTGCGTGGCCAGCCACAATATCCGGCAGGTTTGTATATTTAGTAAATTTCGTAGTTCATGCGATGGCGCCATGCTCCTTCGTCTAATATGCCGCCAAGAATTGATCGCAGGATCTAACGCTCAAAAACACCAAGAGCACGCCAGTCGGCCGGGAGAATTAGCATCTTATACAGCGCGAGTTTTGTGCGAGGTTGCAGGCTACGTGACCCCAGTCGGCTACGTAATTCGTAGAAAGCCCTGTTGGCAGCCGCTAACCACGTTTTTACTTCACGGCTCATATCGTTGTCACATGTCACTAACGTACCAAGCTAAACAAATTTGTCAACCACTACAAAAATATCTCCATCTGTCACCACCGCAGCTCCAACATCCGAAGGGCTACCACGCTCTCTACCAGCCATCACATACTTCGTTTTAGTAGAATTTATGGTAATTCCTATCCTCGCAGTTTGCTCTTTGCGACGCGTGTACGCCTCTTCCATAGTTCTACGGTTAAAACCGCTGATATCGATGTCAGCCGCGAACCCTAGGAGCATGTGAGATTTCGTGACGACTCACCCGCTATTCTGCCGCTTGATTTTGAACCATAAAGGGTAGCACCAATAAGCCTAAACAGTTTGTTTGGAAAACCTTGTTCAAGCACAATCCACCACAGCTCATTTCGTTTAACTGAATCGTACGCCGTGTTGAAGTCTATAAACAAATGGTGAATCAACACGTTGAATTCCCGAAATTAAATATCTGTAAATATCTGTATGGTGCGCATTACAGGTTTTGATTATGATGCGCTGTTTGGTTGTGCAGGTTATTGTGAAGCTGAAGCAAACACTGGAGCTCTTTCAAGGCAGGTACTGGTAACACTACTGTGAGTGAGGACTACTGTTGTATAATTCGGCAGAGTACAACCACGGTTTTTAAAGTATGGCTTTCAGACAGCAGGTTTGGATGGTTTGCAATGGTTTCAGGCGAGACTTTAGTGCAGCTCCTCAACTGGAGATTTGATATTGTAGTCTAGATTGTATAAACGCGTGATACACATTAATTAATACTTTGGATGGTACAAACTAGGCTCGTGAAGTTATGGAAATTTAAAGCTTGACTATGCGAATAACTTAGCAACTTAAGGTCCAAGAGGTTTGCGGTCTTCTGCAAAAATGTGTGTTTTGAGTGCTTCAATAATTGCCTAGAACAATGTACACTTGTAAAAGGCAACTAACAAAAGCTAAGTATGAAAAACTAATTTTTAAAGAAGTTTCAAGGAATATGCTCTGTAGTTCAGCACTCGATGAAGATAGAAAGTTTATTTCTTCCCCAAAGTTGCTTGTTTTTATATTTTTTAACACTTTGCCAAAGAAACTATAACCATATTTCCTAAAACAAAAAAGTTATTTTTTCTATTTTTCTTATAGTAAGCGATGACTAACTTTTGACACTTTTATATTAAAGAGGATATTCATACGAGCAAAAGTGCTGAAGACTATAAATGATAAAACGTAACCAAAGGCACTAGAAAAAAAGTTCCACTTTTCGGACTTTTGGACCACTGTGCGACGGTATATACCTCGCGGCAAAGCAGCCCTCCTTGGTTAAACATTCGGCAGTTAGACAACGCACGGATGACCAAGAACTACGCACATCTGTTGGATGAAGCTCTACATCTCTCTGCCTCTGTGGAGCTAGGTGCTTCGGCCGTTAATGAGGCCGCAACCGCGGTGCTAGATGGAGAAACCTCGAATGCACGAAATGATTGGTTTGACGGGGAGTGCTAGCAAGCGATGGAGAGGAAAACAGAGCTTGGAAACTATCTATGTATTGCTACGCGGAACAATGTGGCTAAGTATCAACAAGCGCGTAATGAGTTGCCCACAATCATGAGGAGGAAAAACCCTTAGAAGGAAAATAAGTATTCCGGGCCAATGAGACGCGCAAGTTCTATGAGAAAGTGAACCAATCTCGTAAAAGATACACACCGAAGCTTGACATGCGTACACTCAGAAAACTTTTCGTACAGTTTCTATGTATCCCACATATAGATTTTTGCAATGTGCCCAGTAAATGATTTTTATGTGCCAAACAGTTATCATTTATGTGCAAGCGAAAAATTAGCACATACTATTCATGTGTGTATAATTGTTATGTGTATTTCTGGAAGGATCGTGTTTATATGCGGCTTATGATAAACATATGGAATCTCATATGGAAATTTACTATTAGTTATGTGTAGAATATTTTTAATGTAGGTACGAGGAGGGAAACCTGGTCACAAATGAGCGCGAGGTGGTCGACGGGTGGAAGCAGTTCTTCGAAGGGCATCTCAATGGCGATATAATAGAAGGAAACGGAACAGAAGTTAGCCTAGAAGTGCCCACACACGATAACAGCGTGCCGGCTTCCGATGTCGAAGAGATCCGACGAGAAATCCGGCAGCTGAAGAATAATAGAGCCGGCACTTCACTGGATAATTTCAAGGATTTAGGAGGAGGAGAAACAACCGAAGGTATGGTTTGTACCATCTGTAAAATGCCCAAGCAATTAAATTCGTTTCAATTTTTACTTTAGAAACAAACTTTGAAGTTCATATTTGGTTCAAATTTAGTCCCGTAGAACTTTCTTGCTGAACAACAAGATACCGTCAAACAGGGTAACTTGCAACAGCGGGGTAACATGCAGCAACCCTTTATCGATCCAATTTATTGTATTTTTTAATCTGTTACTTCAATTTTTAGTCTATGTCAGTCACTGAATCTTGTTGATAACAGTTCAAAGAAGCCTTAAATGCTGTTATCTTGATTTTCTGCTGTTTTGTTGATTTTTAAAAAATCCCCAAGCCACAAGCACTTCAAATAAAAGAAACCTAACATACATCTTTTATAGTAAAATGAGTAATAAGGAAACAAAATAATTGATTTATGATGACTAGTTCTGTTTATCCTGCTTGTTACCACATTATTCGTAAAACAAGTACTTAAACGGGGTAACTTGCAACAGCTGGTAGATATAAAAAGCTGTGTTCCGTTAACTTCACGAGACAAGTTTTAATTTAATTTTGCATCAAACCATACCAAAGCACACCTGAAGGGTGTAAGATACTTTCGGTAAGACGAAAATATGCCAGTTTTTCTTTGGATATACTGCAAATGGCGATAGAAGAGGTCAAAAAGAAAATATCCTCACTGAGAGAATTCGGCCAGCAAAATAATAGTGTCTAGTTACGATCAATCGTAACGTAATGAACATTCATACATTACGTAACTAAGATATCGACTCCCTCGCTCCCCTTCGTGATGTGATTTTGCATAGTGGATTTACGATGTGAACGCGTTGTTACACAACTCCCGCTCCCCTAAGTGCGTTCCGTAATACGTGAAAGGTCCTTAAAGAAAGCAGCTCTATCGGATCCAGACACGGAATATCAACTGCATGAATAATATAAAAAGTTTAATTCGTAATTACCGTTACGGGGTCATAAATTATTTTCACCAACGTGACATAGGACATTTATGCGTATATTCAGGGCAAAAGCATTAAAAATCGCAAATCGGATTATCATTTGCATATTCAAGTCAAAAGAAATCTATACAGTTTCCAAAAAATATTGCCTGTTGCAAGTTACCCCGTTGAAGGGGTTATTAGTAACAAACTAGTTAAAAAATTCTACAAGAGCCAATATTGACCGCATGTTTTTTCTCAATATGGGAAACTGTTCTATCCTAGACCAAATAACTTTGTATTAATTAAATGTTCTCAAATGTGCTACAGATAAGTTTTTACTTGCACTCATAGTAATGTTGCAAGCAGGCTTACCATTCCCTCACTCATTGTGCAAAAAGTGCAACTTTTTTCATTCAACACAATGAGCAGAATTGCTGTCACAAATGAGAAATACATCCACGCAATGAGAAGCAGACCAAAAATAAAAGGAAATATAAACAAACTTTAGATTCTCATTGTGCGAAAAATGAGAAACTTTCGAAATCGCTCGTACTGCAGCAAGCAACGGCACGAGAATCAGTAAAAAAGAGAAAAGTTCAAACAATAAATCGCGACTGAGTAAAGTGTGAATTTTTCTCTTCTCTTATTTTATTCTGAGGAGGAATTATCCGTGGTTGCAAGTTACCACGTTTGACGGTACTACATTTGAAAACCGAACTTCATTTTCAATAAAGTACCGTTAATATTTGCAGCAACTTGAAAGTCCAACTTGAAAGTTCGAATAATGGTGACTACGGAAGGTTAACACGCTTTAGGTCTATAGATCTATAGCTTGCAAAGCAGCTTCACTCGTAAGTAATTAATCGAACTTTAAAGTGGCTGTGAATTTGCTGCATAGAACGCTGAGCAGCTTCTAAAGCAACGTTGTCAAAAATCAATAAAATTAAATATTTGGTTCTATTTTTATACTTTGGTACCTTCTAAAGTTACCTATAACTAACTTCTGTAAATTCGTTTCATGCAATTAAAATAGACCATTCAAAAACCTTAAACTATCACATACCGCCGCTGGATTTGAATTTTGAACCCAAGCGTTCCGCGTTGGAAGCCTATCCTGATGCATTGCGCCATCTCTGAAGTGACGTGAATTTTGCCAATGAGTTGTTCTTGAGTGTTATTAGTTCGTTTCGGGGCTGCAGATCGCGTACTTCAGCAACGGAGCAGTGTGGTATGCATCTAGGTTACCGAAAGGAGTAGTCGATTTCAAATCCCCGAGCGGGGGTATATATGTGGTAGACTGCAAAACTAAATTCTGACGATCTTTCATTAAAAATAACTAATATTGGTTATCATCATTAACCGAAATAAATGCTTTAGTTGAGGAAATGTCCTGAACAAATAAATACAAAACAAGTCGAAATTTGCACCGAATCTCTTTTATTTTTAGAAGATTATTGAAGTTTTTTGGAGCTGAACAGTGTTATATATAGCACCTTAAGTGAACTTAACGCCCTGGAGTGAGGAGTGATGTTCTACGTGCGTGTTTCAGGGATACTCTTGAGTCCTTTCTAATCGCGCAGAGGGTTGTAGCAAGGTAATGGACTGTCCTGTATGTTACTCAACATCGCTATAGAAGGTGTAATCCGGCGTGCGGACATCTAAACAAGAGGAACGCTCTTCGGCAAAAGCAACCAATTCTGACCTGGGAAAAGCTAGAAATAGCTTTTAGTTGGTATTAAGCGCAGGGCTGGCTGTAGACAAGCTAAACAGTTTATCCACCCAGACCCTGTAGTAGTTAAAAAACCACTTAACTTAACGCGTAGGGAACTGCGCACAATTACGGGACTCCTCACCCACTGTCTCCCCTTGTCCCACTGGATGCTTTACCATTTTGTAATTTAGAACTAGAATGTTCAGCGCACTTGCTCTGCTCCTGTGGAGCTCTTGCGTCTTCCAGGTACAGCTTCTTCGGAAGCTACCTATCAACTCCATACTCTGTATGGAAACTTCATCTCAAGAAGGTTATTGGTCTAATTAACCATTAGTACCTAATTGGGGCCCAGTCTTACAACCCAGCTTAACTCCATCAACGGGTATGAGCAATCCGTAAACTGTGTACAGCAATCGGGGCTAACTTTTGAACCTAGTGGCATACAAAAAAACAAACAATTTTTGACCTTCGCAGACGGCTTCGCCATTTACAGTAGAAACCTTGGAACAAAGTAGGCAATCTACGTCAGACATAAGACGGAAGCGAGGATACGAGTAAGGAGATTGAGCGGCGCATTCAAGCTGGAAATTGAGCCTACTTTTCCCTCCACAAGACCCTTCGATCAAGGAGTAAACGCCGCCGCACAAAGCTGACGATGTACAAAACGCTAGTCAGAACGGTAGTCTTCTACGGACTTGAGACTGTAACTTTGCTTACGGGAAACATACATGTAGGTAGGGTAAGGTGGTGCAGAATGCACCGCTTAAGTAAAACATCATTTTGCAGAGCAACGACGTGTTTGTTCCACGTTTTTCAACTTCTAGAAGACCTTGGGATCTTTTTTACACCTACTCCTGGTGAAATTTCCTAACAAAAACCAGTATTTTTTGTTATTTTTGCCAAGAGTTAAACTCATTATGTGAGGTAGAACGCCAAAGCCCGTGGACGAAACGCACCAAGTTTGCCCAGCTAGACCCTAGGCATAGAGTGGCCCTAGATGGCTTGATTATTAATGAAAATAGAACATGAGAAAGTACATTTGGTTGTTTCAAATTTTAGATGTAATTCGCTGATTTTTTCAATATTAAAATATAATTTCTGCTGCGTGCTTAGCAGGAAAATGTCAATCTAGTAAACTATTCTAAGCTATAATTAAAAAATAAACAAGCTAATGCTGCAAATTTTGCAGTGGAAAATTGGAAAACTGTCACCGCAATTTAGCAAATTGGTTCAAGCAAGCATATCATGACGGGTTGCCGTGATTTTGGGAGTAATTGTAAGTCGAAAACGAAAATAGGTATGGGTATGCTTAGCGGCCAAAATCATACTCGGATCAGCTAGCTGAAAAATCGAATCTGTAAGTAGTTTTCTAGTGGTTTCGTTTCACGCTTGCTGCTAATGTGTGGAACTACAGTTAAAGTGCAAATTAAATACTCAACCACTAAACCGTTTGGTGGCACTCAATGCGAGTGATGGTCTCGGCTAAGCCGAGACACCAAGGACTGACGCTGCCAGGATGCAACCGATGCTTACCTATAAAGAAAGAAAGAAAGAAGGAAAAAAATGAGTCAGGTTTTTGCTGATATTTATTCGTTGTTTAACATATGTTGAATATTCAAGCGGGTTGTTTTCCGAAAACCATTTCCACTCGTGCGGGCTGCTCCCAACAATGGCTAACGAAACCAGAATTGGACTTTGTAGTGGAAAACAAAATTGAAATACTCTCTAAACCGGCAGGAAATATGTGCGGATTAAGCCGAAACTCCGTTCGTCCGTTCGTTTCTATGTTTCTATGCTAGCTACTACTATGCTAGTGTGGTGTGCTCAGGTTTTTTTGTTCGTCTCCTCTACCCGTTTACCTCAAAATGGAACAGCTGCAGATCGACCGTAGCTTTAATGGCGAACGGAAAAAGCTATCAAATGAATGTTTAGTAATAAACCATCGCGAAAAGGGTGTTGGAAATGAATAATATAAGAAAATAAAAACGAACGAACAAACTAGTGCTTACGTCAGTACGAGGATTCTCCTCGTGAATTTTCCCGGTGTAAACGATGGGAACTGTATATAAAATTTATTGAATTTTTCATCGTTTTCGACGTTTGTAGTTGATTGAAAATCATACTAAAATGCTTTCAAATATTTACAATATGTGATTGAATTGGTTTTCAACAAAGGCGGTGGTAAGTATTGCACTCATTTTAAATTGGCTGAAAGAAAGGAGGTGTTCCCAGAAAACACCGAAGCTGAATTAAAATGCTTTTGATTTGCTTACAGCTGATTTAACTCTGAATACAGGTGGTAGGCGCAAAAATAATTTTAAGTAATGGCCTCTGTATTCTATAAGTGTTTGAGCAGCTAACGAATGCGCTGTAAATCAGCTGCTTCACATAACAGTGTCACAAGCAGATTAGGCGCATCTTCAACCTCTACACAACCTGTAAAATATTCTCAATAATATTGCTATACTAGCTGAATAAACGATTTGTCATCTTAATAAAAAGCCCTCCCAAGAACCATTTATTCACTGATTAAACATTTTAGCAGCCATTATTATTTAGCTATGGCTGAATATGTATTGAACAAAATTTATGTAAACAATTCTACAATACTTATTCAGCCGAAAATGGAGAACTTATACAACCTATTTCGTTTGAGGCAGAAAAAACACTTGTTAAGCAATTATATCGCCCTTTATATAACCTCTGTGCGCCTTGTTTCCAGCTTTGCGCAAATTGATTTTTGCAGTCAAAAAATAATCTATTTTTAAATTTAAAAAAAATTGAAAGCGTCATATTTATTTTGCTATGGCGTCGTATGCTATATTTTGCAAGCTAATTAAAAATGCATGGCGTCATCTTTCGGGAATTGAACCCCCATCTTTTGAGTTTAAAAACTTTTTTCGAAAAATCTTGCACACTGGATCGCCTTAAACCAACTCGTAAACAGCAAGAGCAATTGCTGTTCACGAGTTGGTTTAAGGCGTTCCAAGCTGTATAAAGTAAGCACCCAAAAGGTGTTTAACCAAGCGATGTTTAAGCTACTTTAAATTTTTCCGAACCAGCTTTCATCCAAAGCTGATAAACAAGCTTAATAGCGAATTATTCTGCTAAACAATCCGCTTCTAGACAGCCATAAACATCAACCTGTTTTACGGTTGCTTAAAGGTGTTAAAGTGGCTTTATAAACCAGTAGAAGCTTTCACTAGGCTCACAGCTTTCAAACTACTTTAAAGCTGCTTAAGGGTGTTAAAGTGGCTTTACAAACTAATACCAAACTTTCATTCGGCTCACAGCACACATACTGTCAGATCATAGAATTTCGCAATTCGACTGGCAGCAAAAATATATGCCAGTTATCGACATTGTCGACTGCTTCAAATGTAAAGACGTTTTCACTGTCTGGTCTGCAGATGCAGATGGGGCGGATCATACGGTGAGTGCTTATGGATCAGAAGATGGCGGTTCAATTCCCGAAAGATGACGACGTGCATTTTTAATTAGCTTGCATATACGAATTCAAGTTATTCAACATTTAAAATATAGCATACGACGCCATAGTTTTTTTTTTTTCAAATTTAAAAATAGATTATTTTTTGGCTGCATAAAGTTTGATCAGTCGTTGATTAAGCATTGCAAAACTATATCTCCTTCTAAAAATAGAATTGACAGCATTGCGCAAATTGGTTATTTAAAAACACGCAAAAGCCTCTATTAAGCTCCATTGCAGCTTCGAAAGCAGCTACCCAAGTAATAATTTCAGGCTGATCAAATCAAACGTTTTTTAGCTGAACTGATTCAACCTCGGGCTCAACTATGGTTTAGTTTTAGAAATAAACACGTTTTTCAGCTCTTAAACATCTATGTCAAGCTTCGGGCTTGCTAATAGCTGCTTTGAAGCTGTAATATAGCTTAATAGAGGCTTTTGTGCGTTTTTAAAAAACCAATTTGCGCAAGGCTGGAAACAAGGCGCACAGAAACGACCTAACTGCTTAACAAGTGTTAACGAAATAGGTTGTATAAGTTCTCCAATTTCGACTGTATTAGTATTGTAGAATTGTCTACAAGCTATGCCTGAAATGGCTGATAAAATGTTTAATCAGCGCATAAATGTTTCTTGGGTTCTCATTTAACGCCATTTTCCTCCCAACTAATTAACATGTACGGGTTACGAAAAAAAAACACTCTGATTAACTAATCTTTAGCCATATCAATAAGCTTCAAATGCAATGCTACTCAGTCGTGCTCGGTAACCCAATCAATCGGCCGGTAGCCAATCAAGCTCAAGCTCAGCTTCCATCTGTCAGCAATAAGTCCAAATGAAGACGAAAATCTCTGACAGTCAAAGTCAACCGAACCGGAGCGACAACAAGGATTTCGAGTTTTTTTTTGGTGTTCGTTATTTCGTCGTGCTTTTCCTCCATCCACCAACGGATCGGTGAAGTGAAGTAGTGCACCTCAGGGGCCACCCTTGCTGAGCTGATTTTACCGCCCAGCATCCAAACGAAGTTCTTTCTGTTGGTCAGCACTTGATGATAGTTTTCCTCGTTGGTAGTCTTTGCAAAGACCGACCGTCCAATCTATCCTATCGACGGAAGCAAAGTGGAATCTTGTGCAATATAATTAAATTTCAGCTCGTAAGCAGCTTAAATTGGCTTATAATTAAAAATTAATAACAGTGACAGCTCTTAGCTGAAGCCAAGCTTGCGGCGGTCATCCGAGAAGATGGGTTTCTCTCTTTATCATAGCCTAATGAGTACCGGTGCCGTGGAAAACATGACCCTTGCTGGACACGAACGAAGGCTGGCGATGAGGGATCCCACCGGCGACACCCGCCGACTGTGTCGTACTCCCAATTAGTTACATTGAACTATATTGGGTCTGAAAAAGCACCATCTGCTTCTATCACAATATTAGTAACATCTATCAATATTTGATCTTATAAAAAGCTACTTCAGTGAACGAACGCAAACTGGTTGCTTCACCTGTGTACCGATATTGTGAAAGCATTCCGAGTTTTGCATTTAACCGTAAACGAAAGCGGGAGATGTTTTATACGTAGGTAACTTCTTTTTTTTCCTTTTTAAAACCCCTCTAGGCAGATTAGCAGCAATTCTTTCCTTTCGCGAAACCTTGTCATGAAATCCAGTTCTGGTCCGTTCGGCGTTCGGGTTATGTTAGCCGGTTCGCACGGTTTGGTGAAAAGTCGCCATAATTTTGCTTTTCCTCGCCATGGGAGAGCTCAGTTTCAAGGCTCATATATTTCGGCTCAGGAGCAATTTTCCATCCGAGCGAGCCGGAATGCCTTTCTAGACGTGTAAAAATCCTCATCAAACAGTATAATAAAATTCGTCCTCGTGGGAGGCGCGGTGTCACAGGTGCGGACGAGTTTACTGGAGACCGGCAGTCACCGGCTGGAGTAGTGCTCTGCTAAGCTAAGATGTCTCCAATAGAATCCTCGGGATAACGCTCCACTGCCGTGATCCGTTCGGATACGGTGTTCTACCCGCCGGATAGAGCGGAAAGTGTGGATGATGAAATAGGAACAATTTTGCCGACGACCGGGATTAGCAGTTTCGTTTTTTTTCTCTCTACGGTCGCTTTAGCAGTTGGGTGAATATCCTGAAATATTAAGGCACACCAACGACCGTGCTGCTGCGTTTGCTGCGATGGCTTTTTGACCGGTTCAAAGACATCACATCTCTATGAGAGAGAGAGAGAGGTACTTAAAGCTCTTAATAAATAATAAAAAGCAATACTATCTACTCGATGAACAGAGGTAATTTGTCATATTTATTACTTGATATCCACGTTGTTGCTAACTCGATGATGGATATAGTGACTATCCTGGAAAAGCCGTAGCGATAAAATTCCTGGTGGGGGTTTATCCAGTGGCTGCAGTCACAATTTGCGCAAACGACGATATATGGCAACATAAGGTAAATTCTTATTTATTTCTGCGCTGGTTCATGACATTATGTGGGGAGAAAACTTTTTCCAACAGCCGAGGTGTCGGTTGTATTTATAAACCTTTCGCAAACCAGTCACCAAACATGCGCTCCGTAAACACATCGTGGCATGCACAAGCAAGGTGTAGACGGTTCGTGTGAAAAAGTAGACGAGGTGGCTAATTAAGCTAATTTTAATTTAAAGGACACCACCCAACAAATGATGTTTTAGAGCTAGAAATTATATGAGTGATATTTTCTTTCTATTTCAAGGAATACGAAAAAACTTTCTGCTTTACGCTAAACAACGAGCTAGACTGTCGACTTATGAGAATGTAATGTCTTCAAATCGCGACGATAAACAAAACAAGCCAGCCAAACCACGATTCCGAAAGACGACACGATTCCGAAAGCCGACACGGATTTTGATTTTGATGACAATACCTATGTCAGGACTCACTTAAAACTGTGAAATTGTGAGGAACGTGCTGCTTGAGCCAAAGATGCTGATACCTGATACCACTGCAAACTGCCTCCTGAGTAGGAGTTTGATGCGGCAACAAGAAGGCAGACATTTTCAAGCATATGAAAATATTTAAGTTAGTCAAGAACTATCCGGTTTGGTAGTCTATCTATACCTGCGGCTTGACAAATCAACAATTTCATTACAATCGGTTCTATCAACCAGGAAACGTACGTGAATGAATGTCTGGAAAAATGTCTGCTAGCTTTCCTGAAGCAACACGTGATTGTTCCGTGCTGTTTTGGTTGGATTTGTCATCCTGTCACTACGGAACAAACGCCATGGAGTTGTAAGACTCCAACAGTGCTTAGAAATCTCATACTCAATTTATGCAATACGCCTAAGTTGATGCAATATACTGCTCATTCCTGACTCTTTATAGTACAGACGAAATGAACTCAGCATTGCCTGGCCTGAAGCCAACGATTCGAGCGAATCGCTTGATTTCGTGTTCGTGCTGTTCTCTATATTCATTCATTCTCGACAATGGTAAATGAAAACAAATGTGAATCATTCATTCACACATTCACATGCCAACAACGGCAAACGAAATTACAATAAACGTAAACATTGCAAGTTTTAATTTTTTTTTCAGTCAGGTTTTGGTTGGTTTTTCAAAGCAGCCTTTCAAACTAAGCCTTAAGATTTAAAATATCGAAGTCGAGCAATCATTCAGCAATTACTGCAGTTCATGAATGAATTATTTTGCAGGGCAGAAAAATGAGAAAGACAAACACTGTCAGCAGTTCAACAGCCATGTCCATGGACTGACAGATAAAAGAATACTACCAGGGGTGAAACAGTATGTATGCGCTCGGGAATGCGTTTTATATTCCCTTTCACGCGGGGCTGTTAATTTTTTCCAGGACTGGCCGCCAACAAAGTTCAGGTCTCAGGTGGTGCCAAAGACAAGAATCCTCCCAACTCGCCAGCAGAGCTCAGCCTAATCGAGTAATTATCGGTTCGTCGTCAAGTGGAACTTGAGAGAGCCCAAATCTACTCAATCCTGGGCGACTTCTTCGTTTGGTCGAGCCATCTCGCAAATTGGGTCTCTCTTTCTCCTGGCGCCAGTGGGGTTTTCGCCGCACTGTCGTCTGGCTGCTGTACGACGTGTCCGACAGACTTTCTTCAGATGTACGGTGGAAGCCTCTTCATGCACACCCTCGTAGTTCATGCTCCAGGGTTACACCCAAGACCCGTACATAATCCGTGAGCAGCGTCACAGCTTCGTGTCCATATAGAATTACGGGTCTAATCAGAGTGTTATATATGGTCAGCATCGCACGGCGGTGTGCGCTTTACGATCATAACGTCTTGCGAAGGGCGAGGTATGTAGAATTGATTTTCTGCTTGAATACGCCGCTGTACCTTGATACTTGTGTATTATGGTAATAAGCAATTCCAGATACAAGAACTCATCTATGACTGACTAGTTCATTTCCATCAACAATTACTATCCGTGGGAGGTGCGCGTTCGTATCTTTTGTGCCTCTTACTTTACTTACTCTTACGGCGACAATCCGCTTATCGAATCCCTGTCGAATTCAGGAGCCATCTTCACATTTCTCGGTTTTGGGCTGCCGCTCCCCAGTCGCCCATAACACCCGCTGCTCTAGCATCCTCGTCAACAGCGCTCATCCAACGGGTACGGGGTCTTCCTCGAAGGCTGGGTGAAAAGGGTCGGCCTCTGCCACGTTCTTTGCTAAATATGGTTTTTGCTGGTCTCTCAAGAAACTTTCAGAAAAACAAGATTATCCCCGAGAGGTAGACGAAAGGCACCACGCGATCCAATGCTGCACTGATTTACCGCGTCAGCTTGTCCAGCAAACTGCCTTCGTGCATTATCTTCCAAAGTGTATTAAGGTGTAATCGACTGTATCGTATGCTGCCTTAAAGTCGACAAATATGTGATTTGTAACGGCGTTTTATTCCCGATATTCCGGTAAGATCATGGTATAAGCTTTCTTGAAACCCGCTTGATAGTTTGCTACAAAACCTTGTGCTATTGGTGACAACCAACATGTTGAGATCTGGGAGAATACTATGTAGATTGCGTTAATCAGTGTTATGCAGCAATAGTTGCAGCAGTCGAGTCAATCACCATTTTTCTAGGTAGAGGGAACTAACAACCCCTTTTACAACAGGAGACAGGGGAGAGGAAACAACAACTCCTCCAGTTAGCTCCGGGGTACGACGCTGGTCTAACAAAGGTCAAGATAAAACACGAGGTTGGTCTAATGATTCACCTTTCAGTAGAACTTACTCGTTTCTTCAGCCCATAATTTCATTGGGTACTCATCCTTCTGGCGCATTTTTCTCCTCAAGATTGTAGTCATCTGTTTAAGCCTTGTTTTCGTTAGTGGCAATGCTCAGAAAATGTTGCCAAGTTTTTCTTCTACCTCAGCTGCATGTTGGCATTTCCCACTATGGCAATCACTTCGTGTACTCAAGAAAGCTTCATGTGGTGTTCACTTGTAGTATGACTACCCGTAAAAAAAATTACATTAAGTTTTGTAGTAAAAATAATGCGTCTACAACCATTTTTACTGCGGACATTGAAACTAAGGGTAAATTTATTGTAAAAGTGTCTCAAATTCAAATTTTATTCATATTTTTGTTTCTTATTTTATGGAATAGAATTGACCACATTGAATCACAAATTATTGCCTTTTTAAATCATATTTTGCTTTTACGTTTAAAAAAATTACCATAGAAGGACGATAAAGTTTACTGTAAATGAAAATTTTTGTTTGTTAGATTTTTTTTATTCTTAAGATGCTTAACAACCAGTCATTTTTATGGTAAAATCTCTAAAAACCATGAAAGTTATGGTAGATTACAATAAGTTTGATGGTATGGTTATCTTTTCTGACAGTAAGTTTTATCTTATCTTCGTGTTATGGTTATTTTTTTCCGGGTAACTACAGGGTGGTAATCGTGGACGTAAAAAAGGAACTTGTGATAAGTCTGTTTTTGAGCATTTTCAACCGTGTGATGTTTCGAACAAACTGAAGCCAGTTGGAATAAACGAAAGATTCGTCTTTCGTTTCACCAAGCGATACAAGGAGACCGGTTATTGGAAAATACTCACCAAACCTGACCGTAAACGTACTGTAAGGACACCGGAAACCATCCAACGAGTAAGAGCACGAATTCGACGGAAACCAGTTCAGCCTGGACGTTAGATGGCCAAAGAACTGGGAATTTCGCAGTCAACCGTGAAGAATATTTTTAAAGATGATCTTCGATTGATTCAATACAAACAACAATGGGTGCATGGTTTGATTGAAAAGCAGCAGGTTGCAAAAGTCGAAGAGAGTCTGCAGCCGTTCAAGTGGCACCACGGTGATTGTAAAATTCTGTTTTCGAACGAAACAATGTTCCTGCTACAGGATCACCAAAACCAAAAAAATGGTCGGAGATCTGCAGTACAAATAGTCAAAACTTCGGAGCGAATTGAAAAAGCCAGTTCAAAATTGCATAAAAGACTTAAAATGCCAAAAAGCACAGCAAAAATTACGAAACTAACAGTCGACAGATTCTAAAGTATGCAGTACAACTTTCTTATGTTGCTCGGGACAAACTGGTCGCTCAAAGGTTTCAGAATGTTTCCAGGGTGATGGTATGGGGATGTTTCGCCAAAAATTTGACGGTTCCTTTGCTATACCAAGAACCTGGTGTTAAAATCAACACGAAATATTACATCGATAATGTTTTAAAGAACCATTTGCTTCCCATCGTTAAAGAACACTACAAGAATGCACTATACTGCTTACAACAAGATTCTGTATCGTCTCACCAGGCAAAAGCTACACAGGCTTGATGTAAGAACCATTTTTCGGATTTTATTTCTTTGAAAGAGTGGCCTGCCTTTTTGGTCTGAATTGAATCCTCTCGACTTCTATGTTTCTTTTATGTAAGGGGTTACGTTGTAGGTAAACCTGGGAGTAAAGGGAATCAAAAGTCACGAATGCAGAACAGACAAAGATATTGTCCCTACGTCAAAATGTTGGGACAATATATGATGAAAGTTTATCACTATTGCATGAAAGTTAGGACAACAACAAGATGTCGTAGCTGTTTATCGTGGATACAGATGTTTCATGACAACCATGCTGTTGTTGTCCCAACAAAAGCGAACCCAATCATGTCCCACTGTGTCGGCAGCGGCAGTAGTTGGTAACTTACCAGTGGTAAGCATTGTACGCCCTACTTTGGGTCAAAGCAAGCTGGTCTTTTTCTTAAGTTCTTTGCCGTTTGTCCCTTTTGTTCAAGTTACTGATAAAGTAGTCCTAAAGCTTGGGCTTAACCCTGCTCAAGTTTGTCCTACTTGGCTTGGGCTGAACCCTGCTCAAATCGTTCCTGCTTGGCTTGGGTTTAACCATGCTCAAGTCTTTTCGCCTAGCTTGGGCTTCAGCTTGCTCAAGTCTTTCCGCTTGGCTTGGGCTTAAGCTTGCTCAAGTCTTTCCTACTTAGTTTGGACTAACTCTGCTCAACTCCTTCCTACTTGGCTTGAGCTTAACCCTGATCAAGCCTTTTCACTTGGTTTGAGTTTAACCCTGTTCAAGTTGTGTTTCTTGCCTTGCGTTTAACCTTGCCCACAAGTTATTCCGCTTGACTTGGGCTTAACCCCACTCAACTATTGTCGTTGGCTTATGTTTCACGCCACTCGAGCCTTTCCGCAGGTTTCTCGCTGTAGTAGTAGTAGTAGTAGTAGTAGTAGTAGTAGTAGTAGTAGTAGTAGTAGTAGTAGTAGTAGTAGTAGTAGTAGTAGTAGTAGTAGTAGTAGTAGTAGTAGTAGTAGTAGTAGTAGTAGTAGTAGTAGTAGTAGTAGTAGTAGTAGTAGTAGTAGTAGTAGTAGTAGTAGTAGTAGTAGTAGTAGTAGTAGTAGTAGTAGTAGTAGTAGTAGTAGTAGTAGTAGTAGTAGTAGTAGTAGTAGTAGTAGTAGTAGTAGTAGTAGTAGTAGTAGTAGTAGTAGTAGTAGTAGTAGTAGTAGTAGTAGTAGTAGTAGTAGTAGTAGTAGTAGTAGTAGTAGTAGTAGTAGTAGTAGTAGTAGTAGTAGTAGTAGTAGTAGTAGTAGTAGTAGTAGTAGTAGTAGTAGTAGTAGTAGTAGTAGTAGTAGTAGTAGTAGTAGTAGTAGTAGTAGTAGTAGTAGTAGTAGTAGTAGTAGTAGTAGTAGTAGTAGTAGTAGTAGTAGTAGTAGTAGTAGTAGTAGTAGTAGTAGTAGTAGTAGTAGTAGTAGTAGTAGTAGTAGTAGTAGTAGTAGTAGTAGTAGTAGTAGTAGTAGTAGTAGTAGTAGTAGTAGTAGTAGTAGTAGTAGTAGTAGTAGTAGTAGTAGTAGTAGTAGTAGTAGTAGTAGTAGTAGTAGTAGTAGTAGTAGTAGTAGTAGTAGTAGTAGTAGTAGTAGTAGTAGTAGTAGTAGTAGTAGTAGTAGTAGTAGTAGTAGTAGTAGTAGTAGTAGTAGTAGTAGTAGTAGTAGTAGTAGTAGTAGTAGTAGTAGTAGTAGTAGTAGTAGTAGTAGTAGTAGTAGTAGTAGTAGTAGTAGTAGTAGTAGTAGTAGTAGTAGTAGTAGTAGTAGTAGTAGTAGTAGTAGTAGTAGTAGTAGTAGTAGTAGTAGTAGTAGTAGTAGTAGTAGTAGTAGTAGTAGTAGTAGTAGTAGTAGTAGTAGTAGTAGTAGTAGTAGTAGTAGTAGTAGTAGTAGTAGTAGTAGTAGTAGTAGTAGTAGTAGTAGTAGTAGTAGTAGTAGTAGTAGTAGTAGTAGTAGTAGTAGTAGTAGTAGTAGTAGTAGTAGTAGTAGTAGTAGTAGTAGTAGTAGTAGTAGTAGTAGTAGTAGTAGTAGTAGTAGTAGTAGTAGTAGTAGTAGTAGTAGTAGTAGTAGTAGTAGTAGTAGTAGTAGTAGTAGTAGTAGTAGTAGTAGTAGTAGTAGTAGTAGTAGTAGTAGTAGTAGTAGTAGTAGTAGTAGTAGTAGTAGTAGTAGTAGTAGTAGTAGTAGTAGTAGTAGTAGTAGTAGTAGTAGTAGTAGTAGTAGTAGTAGTAGTAGTAGTAGTAGTAGTAGTAGTAGTAGTAGTAGTAGTAGTAGTAGTAGTAGTAGTAGTAGTAGTAGTAGTAGTAGTAGTAGTAGTAGTAGTAGTAGTAGTAGTAGTAGTAGTAGTAGTAGTAGTAGTAGTAGTAGTAGTAGTAGTAGTAGTAGTAGTAGTAGTAGTAGTAGTAGTAGTAGTAGTAGTAGAAATGGACTGTAATGAGCTGTACAATTTCGAAACAGGCCTATAACATATTGGGTTGTTGCCGCACTCACGCTCTTTCGGTTGGTACCCAAATGTTTTACTCACTTACAAATCACAATATAATTTAAACTTCAGCCAAAGCTTTTTAATCACTTAAAATCAATTTTAATTTCACTTTATTATCCTATTTGCGAAACATTTCACTACTCATGGACGTCATTACAGTTTTCAATGAAGTTTGATTTTCTTGACACTCAATACTTAAGTAACACAATATTTCAATTCGTACGCTTATAATGCATGGCTTACCACACGTAAATATCGAGTGGTATAATCCGTTCCCACAAGATCTGGTATGTATATAGAAGGTTAATTATCTTCCAGGTGTTATCTACTAGGGATTACAGTAGCAAACAAGAGTTTTGCCCTAGTGACCAACCTGAGAAAGCAAACGATTTTTTTCCCATCTTGGTTGGGTACATTTTCCACTGCGACCAGTTATTTGATTTATTGTGGCAAAGTAAACGATTACATTTGTTAAATATTTTGACGTTTACCAGCAATATGTGTTTAGAGGGGTTTTCCACGAGAATTTTCTTCTTTTGTCGACCTGTATTATAGAAACAACAACACCTGCTGGCGACGACGTAGCTGCCAAAGTAATTTGTGAAACAAACGTATTAAATCAAACAATCCCCCTTTCAATCTAAACAGCTTGAATAAGACGATAAACTTCAACATACAACTATTACGGTCTAACGTAGCAGACGAATAGCATTATACGGATTCTCCATGATACGGAACAACAGCAGAATCCTTTCCTATCCTTCCAGACGCCAACTATCCGCTGGAGGCGACCAACGAACAGAACACTAATTCAGTCACTGCTGCTGCTGGCGGTATCCGGTGCACCTGCGGAATCAACCTCCACCTTTATCATCATCATCATCTCCTCGACCAGGCCTGTATATTGACGTCCGGTTCCTCTGCTGTAAGTTTCATTCCGGTCCGGTCGAATCTAGCACTCGTTTCGTGCATATCTCTCGGGAAATCGATAGTATGCAACGGAGGTTCGAATTTGTTTTGATGTGGCTACCATTATTGAACTCTACCGATAGGTACACTGATTCGTTCATTTATGATGAAGTCATACCATCGAATAACCAGCCCGGATCTACCGGACGCCAGTTGTCCAGTCGGTGGTCTCGATTGCAGCAGCATATGGGTTTCTGTGGTTTTCCGACAAGTGGCAACGCGTGGACCACACATAATACCGAAACCGGTATAGGATGTCTGGCGATGTCGTTGGTTGAAATTAATATAGACGGTAATAAATGTGGAATTTATTGAATCTACCAATTATTGGTAAATGGAAGAGTCGAAATACCCATCAACTATTATTTCGTAAGCTAACCCAAAACCCGAGACCCAGTGTGCTGGATTTAAAACTGTCTCGACACAGTAATTTTCCAATGGGTGTAAATAAATAAATTAGAATATCGTAGAGATAATCCCAGTGTGTGACACTTCGTAACGGGAAAAAGGTTTTCAAGAGAGTGAATGATCCTTCAGTGGGTCCTTAAACTACAGCCATATCACCTTCGGAGCATTTTATTATCTCTTAACTCCTTTATTATACGAGCACCCTTTCGGTCTATCCTCGGTTGAGTTACCGTTTAAATTTATCACATGATTAAACGACGGACCTGATAAAGTGTGAAGTTGAGTATCATGCATCAAGTTTTTGGCGCACTCGAAAAGATTGGCTGACATCACGCCCAGCCGCCCAGGAAAGGGCCCCGGTCTGCCTTTGCCTTAAGTAACTTTTCCCGCCGAGACGGAGAGCATATTAAATTCGACGTGTACAAATCACCAACGGCATTAAATCGGACGCTAGGCATCGTGTAGGTGAAAAAGGGGCTGTGCCTGTGGATTTGTAAGATGTAGGAAAGGATGTGGCCCAAACCGAAGTCATAGGCCACGGCAGCTGCGTTGGGAGGAGTGCAATTCCGGGCAGATGATGAATTGTCGTGTTCCTTCTTGCTGGCCCCAACGCAGATTGAAAGCGTGTGCGCTAAGATATGGAGCTAATGTAGGAGAAAGTAATTCGGCGTAAATCTTCGAGGGTAGCACTGGAGCACGACTGTTAATGGGGATTGTTTTGCAAGTGCCGTTGGGAAAATAGCAGAACGAACAATGTCACGCTTTCGATGGGAAGTGACATTTCTTAAACCGTACCGCGGTTTGATTTTGAATATCCTTCATTCCTTCCTGTATTTCTATGAAATATGTTCTAAAATTTCAACCACCAACATCAAAGAAATTTTCAACACTGGTTAGAATGTGTTAAACACATAAAATGTGCACTAAATCAGCGGTTCCCAAATGGGGGTTCGCGAACCCCCAGGGGTACGCCAAAACTTTAATTCGCTTCAGAATAGTATAGGGAAATCCGTCAGGGGGTACGCGAACCGAAAAAAGGTTGGGAACCGCTGCACTAAATACAATCCGCTAAGCACATTCCACCGAGTGACTAGCAAACTCGTACCTACAGCTGTAATTGTCCTGCCCAACTTGTACAATCTCACTTTCTCGCTCCCCCGCTCCCCTTATTATTTTACCCGCTGCTTGGAGAGCATTCCTAAGTATACTAGGTCCGCTCTTTTCAAGGTTAGAACTTAATTGAATTCTTGTCCATCCGAAGAATGCTGCGTATGCATGAATGGGCACACCATTATTGTGCCTACATGTTCCTGGTGCGAAGCTACATCCGGTCTCCAGCATAAATGTAATTGAAATTGTTCGCTATGTGGTGAAGACAGGGCGATAGAAATAGAAAGCCAGACACCGAGCGAGGGGGAGACACCGGGTAAATGTTATTCTTCCGGGTCCAGAGCAATTATGCCGCCAGTTCAACATGAGCTGTAATTGTAGACTTAGTACAGTGTGCCACGTGTACACGAATTGCTTCGTGTCAATTTTCATATGACTTCACATGTCTTGTGTGGGTTGTGGATGCTTTCGCATAACGCGATAAGCCTAGCAGTGGATACTGCATAAGATTAAGGGGTTATGTACAGTTGGGAGGCCTATAAAAGTCGATTTTTCCAGAATTTTTCTAAAGAACTCATTAAATTGAAAAATTTTCATACATGTTACAGTAACTTTTAAATGTTTTAACATTTTATTAATCTCCTGAAACTTCCTAATTACACTTTCTAATTCAGTCAGTTACACGCTAGCTGCAACTACCTAAATCTAATGTGTAAACAACACACATTACACATTCCTTGTAAATTTTCTAATGAGATATAAATACCAGGATGCCACATCCTCCCCCTGCGTAAAATGAACAATTCAATATTATAAGATTTTCTTCCTGGTCAATTTTAGATTATTTACATTGTTGTTGCAGTTGTCAAATTATTCTTGTTTGTCATAAAGAAATTCATTAACTCTAATAGCCTGCAGAGAAATTGCTCTCCGTTTTGTGATACAGTAATGTTCCGATTTTGTCAGCCCCATGTAGCATTTTGGGCTGACAAAATCAGTAAACTGACAAAATTTCGCAATTTTTTTCAAAATTCATGGCTTACGGCCTTCCAATATCAATAACTTCTACTAAAAATTAAATTTTAACCCTTAATTTATCAACCGAAATCTCAACGCAAACTACCCGAAAATAAATTTACATTAAATTTTGGAAACAATGCATCTACAACAGTTTTTATTGTGAACATTGAAACTTATGTTAAATTTATTGTAAAAGTGCCTGAAATTCAAATTTTACTCATGTTTTTGTATCTTATTTTATGTCATAGAATTGGCCATATTTCATCATAAAGTTAGTGCCTTTTTTAATTACGTATTGTTTTTTCGCCTAAAAAAATTACCATAAAAGGACGATAACTTTTACTGTAAATGAAAATTTTTGTTCGCGAAAGATACAATTTGTTATTGTTAAGATACTTAACAAGCCGTCATTTTCGTGGTAAAATCTCTAAAAACCATGAAAGTTAGGGTAGACAACAATAAGTTTTATAGTTTGTTTATCTTTCCGGACGATAAATTTTATTGTTTTTACTGTATTTTGTATCCTACTGTTACCATAATTTTAATCTTCGTGTTATGGTCATTTTTTTCCGGGTAATCAACCGAGATGAGCACACTGGTCCAGAACCTTTTTTGGAGCGCATTAGAGTTTTGAGCGGGTTCTATCGTCTAGACTCCAGCGGAATTCAAATTTTAATTAATCGCCTTAAAAGTGCAATAAAACATTGTCTTCAGTTTCAATATAACACATTGACGTGTTCGGCAAAATTTTATAGTATATTATTACAAGAGTTTTTGCTGAAGACAGTAACCGTCTATCTTTTCAGTTAAAGATAGAAAAATCCTATTTCTCATATATGAAAAATCGCTGAAATCAGTTTTTCAATTTTATCTGCTTTTGTAGTTGTTGTATGACTTTTTCGTGTTTTACAAATTTGTACAACTAGCAAAAATACACAACATTGCTGAATATAGTATACCTGTATCTTTGCTTATTTAGGAACTGTAGAACTTTTAATATAAAAATACCCTAATTTTTTTCTTTCCAAGGAATCAGAATAGTTTCATGCATATTGAAAAGTTTCATAAAAGCACAAAAGTTAAACAAAATTTATGGGCTGTCAAAATCGGGATAAAAAGCTGATAAAAAATCGGGGGTAGACAAAATCGGGAACTGTCAAAATCGAAACATTACTGTATGTTAAAATGGTACATGTCCGAAAATATTTAATTCGGATTTGGCTATTTACTATATCTTGCATTTAATATTATACTTATACGAACCTTGCTGCTGTGAACAGGGCTTGAAAAGGGATCGCAAGTTGAATGTGACTGCCGTGAATGCGAATTTTCCGCATTCAAACTCCACTTTTTGAACAATCATTTGACTGTTTTTTGAATCCAGTCAATCTGCCGCTTGCGCTGCTGCCGTCTTACAATTCCTGCGGCTATTCTCAGCAAAAGCAAACAGTCGATCTCCCGTTTTGCTTTGCGCTTTGAGAATATAAACTGCAAACTGACTGGAAGCATACGGTGACGTATTTTTTCGTTTCTCTTTTTGTCTCCAAATCGGCTGCTCATAGTAATAGTTTGTCACCCGGACGTCGGTCCGACGCAAACAAAATATTCGTTTGTATTGGACGGAGTCCAACCGACTTCTTCCATGCACATGTAGTGGTTGTTTTTTTGTAGTATTGAATCATACGATTGTGCGGTTGCTTTTTGTTAGCGTGGTGATTGCCAGTCATTTGACTGTTTCGCAGTCATTTGCTGCTCCAAACGGTAAAGGCAACTTGATCGAAACGAAAATGTCAAAAAGTTTTAGAACGCGTTCGTTCTGCTGCGTGCAATCGGCGTTTGACTGAGCAAACTGCCAGTTGTGTTATGCATAGCGTTCGTATTCCACCTCTAAACGGACGGTGTGAACTTGAATGCGCGTTGGTGTGACTGCGGTAGAAAAAAAGGATCGGTCGAAGCCCTGGCTGTGAATTGCCATAGTCTTCTACCGATTCAAAGTTTTGTTCGTGTTGGCCCTTAGCTTTTTCCGAATCATTCTTTTCTGTTTTTTTCCCTTCATTTAGTCGTAAGCAAAACCGTTATATTTGAGTTTTATTACATTATTGGGTTAACAATTTGGGTTTTGTTACAATCTTATGATGGCATTTAAGACCAAAATTGGTCATGAAAACTGCCGTTAAAGTACAATAAAACTCACATTATTGTTTGGGTTAGCTTGGGCTCAACCTTGCTCAACAGCGTTGCCAGGCTTTGCTAAGGAAAAATCCGTAGTTTTATCACCCCAGAAAGGGTTACAATTTCGCTTCAAAATCAATAAAAATAAAAAGGCGAAATTTGATCAAATTTTAGTTCAAGTCAAAATTTAACTAATATTGATGCTTGATTTGCAGGTTTACTAGTATTGTTTGTTCGTTATTCTGAAAAGTGGAAAATAATTTCTATGTGAACTGCCCATTTTCTAATACACTTGCTAGAAAATGACACACAGTTTCTTTTAACATAGCTGAACTGTGCTTTCTTTCGCCTAAATGTGTGAACACTGTTTATTACATTATAGGCAGTTATAGGCATTATAGTTTTATAGGCATTGTTCTTGATTGACTTATATTAATTAAGGATGCTTACTCTCGACTTTCGTTAATTTTTTTCGTGTGGTTTTTCAGTTCGTGTTGGTTTGGTAGTTCATTCTTTACAACATCTGGTATCTTCACATCGTTATTTGCCTCTTTCCAGCGATTTAATGTCATTTTCTACTGTCTTTTGTGGCGTGTTTTGTTGCTCTTGATGATATCTTTTTGTCCTAATTTGTAGTCTATTTTGGCATTTCGTGTCGCTGTTTTGCTATGGCTTAATCGTTTTTACATCGCCTTTTCTGCGTCTATTTTTAATCTTCTCGTAGTTTTATTATCTTTTTTGACAATTTTTGTCACTTTGGCGTTTTTTCCGCGTCTTTTCGCCGTATTTTTATCGTCTTTTGTCTTTTATTTTCATCCGTTTTGGCCCTACTAATAGTGATGTTTCGTCATATTTTTGCTGTCTTGTGGCTGTCTTTTCGCCGCCTCTTCGTCATCTGTTTACTGTCTTCCGTCGTCGTTTTTATGTCGTCTTTTCGTAACCTTTTTGTTGCCTTTTTGGACGCGTTATCACCGTCTTTTTGTCATCTCCCTGTCGTATTTTTGTTCGTCGTTTGTTGACCTCTGTTTTTGCATTCTTTTTTGCTTTTCTCTACATTTTCTATCATTTTTGTCACCTTTTTAGTTGTTGTTTTAGCCCGTTTAGTACGGCATCGCCATTTTGTCGATTTTTTTCGCTTTACCTTTGTTATGTTTCTATCTTCTCGATCATTATTTTTGTTGTCATTTTGCCGTTTTTTGTCTTTACATTACCTTTTCTCGTTGTCCTGTTTGTCCCCGAAAACAAAACAACCATAATACACTCAAGTCGCTTTTTACGCGCAGGATACGTCCCGCGTAAATCAAAACCGCGTAAAAAAACCACGTAAATTCCGAAAACCGCGTAAAAAAAACCAAAATTTGTGGATTACAACACTACACGAAAAAATAGACGTTTTGAGCACATCCGCGTAAATTCCGAAAACCGCGTAAGTTCCGAAAATCGCGTATAAAAAAAAGCGTAAATTCCGAAAACCGCGTAAATTCCGAAAACCGCGTAAAAATAGTCGCGTAAAAAACGGCGTAAAAAGCGACTTCGGTGTACAAAGATAAAAATTATTGTAACAGCAGGATACAAAATACAGTGAAAACAATAATATTTATCGTCAGAAAACATAACCAAACCATTAAACTTATTGTTGTCCACCATAATTTTAATGGATCTTAACAATAAAAAAACATTTAGATTTCATTTACAGTAAAAGTAAGCGTCATTTTATGGTATTTTTTAAGCAAAAAAACAAAATATCATTAAAAAAGGGAGTAAATTTGTGATGAAATATGCCCAATTCTATTGCATAAAGTAAGAAACAAAAATATGAATAAAATTTGAATTTCAGACACTTTTACAATAAATTTACAAAAAGTTTCAATGTCCGCAATAAAAACTGTTGTAGATGCATTGTTTGTCGCCTCCCAGTTGGCCTCGAGGTATGATGCTGGCCTTATAAGCTAGTCGTCGTATGTTCGAATCTCGGCTGGGAGAGGCTGTTGGAATCAATAGGATCGTAGCAACTGGCCCTGCAATTGTCCTGTAACAGCTGACAGCGAAGTCTGTCGTATAAAAACAGAAGGTCAAGTTTCGATAACGGAATGTAGCACCTAGGCTTTCCTTTTAGATGCATTGTTTCTACTACAAATTTTTTTTCAGGAATTGTCAAGTCATCCAAAACTGCATACAAAAAAAAACAACCCAAATTATGTTTTTTGACTCTCATTTCGTCGTCGATTTTTTCGGTAGCTTTTTGACGTTTTTGTCGTTACTTTTGTTGTTGTTTTCTCATATTTTTGTTGTCATTTGATCACCTTTTCTTCGTTTGTTATTGTCATCTATTCGTCCTCTTTTGCCATCGCTTCGCCATTTTTTTGTGGTCTTTTCGTCTAATTTTGCTATTTTCGTCGTCCTATTTGTTATCTATCTACATCTGCTGATAGTCATTTTATTTCATTTTATCTGTCTTTTTTTAAGTTTTCTGTTGCTACTCTGGCTTTTTTTTCTGCGACTTTTCATTGTGCTTTTGCCATCTTTTGTCTTTTTTTCATTTTTTTTTCGATTTTACATGTCTACTCTGTCGCGGACCAACGTAAATAATTTTTTATTAAAAGTGGAGGAGGTGAGGAAGAATGGTAGACTGGATGATACTGCGAAACTTCGACGTGGGGCAAAAAATGAGTAATTCTCGTTAAAATTAATTGTTTCGTTTATTTAATGCCACTACACATGTAATTTGATGAATGTTTCTTACAGCATTTTTTCTCAGCTTTCTGATGGAGGTCTTAAAATGACAATCGGTTGTGGGGCTCATAGTGAAAACGGCCATTTTTTTGATAAAATCCAATATGGCCGCAAAAAAAGTTTTGCTCCATTTGAAAGCCCTGTTCTTCTTCTTCACAGAACCGGGCCATTTGTTAGGTATTTCATGGCAAATTTATGAAATATCACATGATATGATATCTCAAGGTTTGCTCAAAATTCAACTTTTTTTGAACCTGTTAGGCCCGTTGGCGAACGAGGGGTCCACTATTTCGAGGTATCAAAAGTGTAATTCCTATTTTTTAACTATTTTCAACCAATTAAGCGTAAAAGTTCCAACATTTGAATACCTCGTGTAAGTAGTGGCCCCGTTTCAGCGAGAATTACTCAAATATATTGCGTAGTTCAATTACTGACTGGGACTCTATCTCACACTCTCTCGTTTTGTGCCCAAGTGTTTTGACAATTAAACTATCAGTACACGCCCTACATTAGATAATCTTACATATAGTTTCGTGTATGATGTGAGTTTATCTACTATAGTGTGTCATATACTGATAGTTTAATTGTCAACACACTTGGGCGCAAACCGAGAGAAAGTGGGTTAGAGTCCCACTCTATAATTGAACTATGCAATACATCTTTGGCCCCACATCGAAGTTTTGCAGTATCATCCAGTCTACCATTCTTCCTCACCAAACGGTCCTTCGCCATTAATAAAAAAAAACTTCAATGTTTTTTCGCCGCCTCTTCGTCGTCTTTTCATCATCTTATTGTTGGCTTTTCGATACCTTCTCGCCGTTCTTTTATCATGCCTTTCTTCTTCTTCAGCAGCTTAGAGCCGGGGTGGCTCGTGCTGTTTCAAGCACTCGTCTCCATTCAACTCGGTCTTGGGCCACTCGTCGCCAATTTCCTAGTCGTCTCAGAAGTCTCAAATCGCTTTCGACCTGGTCGACCATCGTGCACGTTGGGCCCCCCTGTTCCTGGTGCCGGTAGGGTTGTTGAAGAGGACTATTTTCGTCGCACTATCGTCCGGCATCCTTACGACGTGTCCGGCCCGCCGTAGCCTGCTAACTTTCGCTAGGTGTACGATGGGAGTCTCCCCAAGCAGTGCCTGTAGCTCGTGATGCATACGCCTCCGCCACTCTCCGCTTTCAGTTTGTACTCCGCCAAATATCGTCCGCAGCACTTTCCGCTCAAATACGGCAAGGGCGCGTATGTCCTCCATAAGCAGCGTCACGGCTTCAAGTCCATTAAGAACTACCGGTGTAATAATGGTTTTGTACATTGTTAGCTTCGTGCGGCGGCGTATGCTTCCTGATCGTAGCGTTTTACGAAGGGCAAAGTAGGCCCGATTTCCCGCTTGGATGCGCCGCTGGATCTCCTTACTAGTGTTGTTGTCCGCGGTCACCAGCGATCCCAAATACACGAACTCTTCTACCACTTCTAGTTCGTCGCCGTCAACGGTTACCGTCCGTGGGAGGCGCACATTTGTTTCCTTTGAGCCTCTTCCTTTCATGTATTTGGTCTTCGACGCATTTATTTTTAGCCCAATTCTCCTAGACTTCGCTTTCAGTCTGGCGTAGATTGTCTCCGCCGTCGCAAAGTTCCTGGCTATGATACCGAAGTCATCTGCAAAGCCTAGAAGTTGGCTACCCATGGCAAAAATCGTGCCTCTCGTTTCGATGCCCGCTCGTCGGATCACCCCCTCAAGAGCGATGTTGAACAGCATGCAGGATAAACCGTCACCTTGTCTCAACCCTCGCCGCGTCTCGAAGGGGCTCGAGAGTGTCCCAAAGATGCGTACGAAATACATCACTCGATCCAATGTAGCTCTGATTAGTCGCGTCAGTTTGTCCGGAAAACCGTATTCGTGCATTATCTGCCGTAGCTTGTCTCGATCGACTGTATCGTATGCTGCTTTGAAATCAATAAAGATGTGATGCGTGGGCACGTTGTACTCCCGACATTTCTGCAAGATCTGTCAGATGGTAAAAATTTGGTCCGTAGTTGCACGAGCCCCCATGAAACCCGCCTGATAATTCCCTACGAAACCTTGCGCTATCGGTGACAACCGGCGTAACAGGATCTGGGAGAGTACTTTGTAGGCGGCGTTTACCAGCGTAATACCGCGATACTTGCAGCGGTCGCGTCGATCACCCTTTTTGTAGATGGAATAAACCACTCCTTCCATCCATTCCTCCGGTAGCTTTTCCTTCTCCCAAATCCTCGAAATAACCCAGTGTAGAGCCTTTGCTAGCGTTTCTCCGCCATGTTTATAAAGCTCTGCCGGTAGGCTGTCCTTTCCAGCGGCTTTATTGGTCTTCAGCAGCCCGATTTCTCGTTTAACTTCTTGGAGATCAGGTGCTAGGACATTACTATCTTCCATGGGTGCTCCTAGGTTAATTTCCGTTACCCCTCCTTCTGCGACTTCGCCATTGAGGTGTTCATCGAAGAACTGCTTCCATCTGTCGACCACCTCGCGCTCTTTGTGATTAGATTCCCTCCCTCGTCCCTACACATTTCAGGTTTCGGTGCCCTTCCGAGTTTGGGTCACCTTCTCATAAAACTTGCGCGTGTCATTAGCTTGGAATAGTTGTTCTAATTCTTCACGATCTCTGTCCTTGTTTTGGCGCTTTTTCCTTCTCAGGATCGTGGTCAACTGGCTCCTAGCTCGTCGGTATTTGGCCAGCTTCTCTCTAGTGGCAATACTTAGATAATTTTTCCAAGCAGTTTTTTCCCCTTCACCGCTTGTTGGCATTCCCCATCAAACCAATCATTTTGTGTACTCCAAGGCCCAATACCTAGTGTACTATCCGTATTCTACCCTAGCCATGCACCTCATCATGTAAATAAATATTATGCAACAGGCAAAACAAAATAGACAACTCCGACCGTATTGAGACACACGGCGGGCACCGAACGCAAGCACCAGCGCCATGCATACACTTCACAAGTGCACGCATTCTGCTGAGCTGGCTCTCCGACCCGTCGGTGGCCTATGTGACTCGGTGTAAGGATTCGAATTACTATTTCAGAACCAAATGTATCGAACAAAGAATCTTTCTGTCCCAGTAGTCTATCTCTTTTTAGCTTTAAGAATGCATTTAGAATAAGGAAAATATCGATATGCATTACCGATATTTTCCACCAAAATTTAACTATAAAAGCAAACCCTTCAAATAATAAAGCAAGCCATTCTGACTTCAGACTTAGAGTACTCAATGCGACCCCAATCGGGCTATCGCCGACGGAAGAAATAAGTCCCTTGAGCAACCCCGAGATCCGTTGATCTACCACGGGCTATTGCTAAACGTCGAATAGTTATAGTAAATATCGGTAAACCGTCCGCTTCGGGAAATGTAAAACGAGTAGTGAACAGTGTACTTTATACTAGTGCCTTTCTGACGGCCGCACGCATACTAATGCAAACTACGCGGAATTCACGTAAATAGTACGACAAAAGTTGGATGGAAAATATTCACATAACTTTTCCCGTAATTTCGACGTGAAAAATAATTTCAAGTGTACTTTTCCTTGCGGTTAGCACCACTACACTGGGGGAAAAAGTGAAAAGTGTGATAGTATGCTTGAATTAAGTAAATTTGAAGGTGGATATAATATACTTCGAGTTGATCGACATTCGATCGCGTTTATCCGCCATTGGTATCTCCGACGGTCAGGGTTGCCAACTGGTTTTTACGAAAATCTAGCAAAATTGAATACAAAGTTCTGGCAAAAATCTAGCAGTCATTTGGTCTGAGGCAGAGAGGAAGTTTTAGGAAAACATCTTGGAGGTTTTGCTCAACCCAGATGTCAAATTTTACATGAAATGGGAGTTGATGACCTATTCGCGAAGCACCGGGAAGGAAATTGTCAAAATCTGAAAGATTTGGAGCTTGTTTTTTTGTTTTCGTGTCATATCTAGCAGAAGTCTGTGTAATTCAGCCACCTAGTCCGCGCTGACAATCAAAGTCAGCCGGGGTAAACCGAATCTAACAAGAGGGGTGAAGCAAAGCAAAGTCCTAGCACTACATTACGTATTCGAAATTTGGTCCTCTTATTTTTTTGTTTATTCGACAGACTTTGCAACCAAGTGTTAGTAAACGGGACCGTTACGAGGCTTTAGTGCTACGGTCCTATTGGTTCTAACTTTCTCTAACAGTCTCTGTCAGTCAACGTTTGAACATACGACGACTGATTCGTTAAATCACTGACGGATTTGGACGAACTGACGGACTGTCGGTTTTCGTCGGCAGCATTGTAGAACTGAATTTATTGTGAAACTTTGAACCAGGATTCCATAAAAAAAGACAAATTTGAAAGTTCCTGCTCTAACTATCTGTAACAACAACAACAAATTAGAAGGTAGGGAACGTGCTCTAGCGCACTCCACACTAGCAACGTCAGTAGTAGCAAATCTAATTAAGTTGAGTTCTTCATCATTCGCACTATTTATCCTCATCAGCTCAGAATTAGCCGATGATGTACCAGTTTCCCATTCAGTATTTACATCCTACATCAGAGGCAACCGTACAGCAAAGGGCATTTTAAGCTCATATTGACATAATCCTACCAACCAACCAATTTGATGAGTGCTCTTATATTTATCGTGCAGTTTTGTATCGGTCAATTCCAGTTCAGCACTAACGAGGAATTATTTGAACAATTCATATTTTTTTGCGTAGTTGCACATCAACTATGATAAATATTTAACCACAATTAATCCACGCCTAGTCAAGCTAATTAGGATTCCGCTAATGATAATTACATTACAAACCTAACGATTTTGTGTTTCTTTTTTTTTCAACTGAATCTAAATGCCAGTGCATGCTATTTTATGCATCATTCTTAAACAAATTAATTCTTGAAACAAAAACAGCAATGGCCAGCCAGCCAGCCTTTTGTATCGAAGTTTATCGCACATAAACATTCCCCTTTCAGTATCGCCATTGCCTTGCTTGCTGCGCTGCTACGACGAATTCAATTACTTAATGGTGTCGCCATCAGCGCCAAGGATCGTATTCGAAAATTTATACCAGGTAGTTATGCTCCGGGTCTCCGGGTGTCCCGGGCTTGGCACACGCCAGAGATGCTACAATATGCGCCATCGTCTCGGGAACGAACTAGTAATGGCACAATAAACTACTTTAATACACTGCTTGGGCCATCCGGCAAACACCCGGCTTGGCCAGGTATCGGAACAAGAACCGTAAAGCTTTCCTGCAGAAAATTGATGCAATTGGTTGTAAAATGGCTAGTAGCGTGTGCACTTAGAATGTTAGAGCCAGCGGAGTGCCATTCAATTGCCACGGAGTCGCACACTTTCGATTCGCAGCTGCAACTCGTGTACGACAAAACGGAAACTTTTGACGTCATTCCATTTCCCTTTAGCATTTCTTTGAGGACGCTCAGCAGCCGGATCCAGTCGAACTCATTGGCAGTGCAGTATGTGTGCATTCCTTCAACCCGGGAGGTTCCAAATCTCCCGGTACGGTGAAGGTAAAGTATCGTTCCGTTTCGAAAGTGCCACTTACATCTTTCACGTTTTGTGCCAGCCAGTTGTCTCTTTTTAACGAACCATCCCATCGCCGGCAGACGACGTTCTACACCGTATTGATTTATTTACTTAGCTTTGCATATACATACACTTCAAACTGATTGAAACCCCGTCAAGAACGAATCCCGAAGTCCCGAGCCCTCGGGAAATTTATCCATCCAAACTGGGGAATGTATTTTTTTTTTATTTCTGACGAAAATTTTCCGGTCCAGTCCGACGGTTAATTTGGAATATAAACACACAATTCGAATATGTACACCAATCGGCTGGTTCTGCTGGCTTTCGATTTTTTTTTACTCGGAAAACACTTGCGAAAGAGGTTCAATCACGGTTTCGAGTTCACTTTGTCAAGTTGATCTTGTGACATTTTTTTTTTGCCTTTTCAATTACCCAACCAATGTCCCAAATAGTGGGTAAGCAGGATGAATGTGGGTTGAAAAGGTAGAACGCTGGCACAGCTTTTCTTTGAAGTGGAAGCGCATTGTTCGGATAGAACAAAAGTCTGTAGACGACCGGTTGGGCCCGTCTCGGTTGCCTAGTTACAAGCAGTTAATTTAATTTAAAGACAAGATATTGGTTCGATATAAAGAAAATCGATAACGAATCAATACCTAGATTGTGTTTCACTTTTGACTCACAATTTTCCTTTTAAAACAAAATAACTGAGCTCGACGCGATCCATTGTAACAACCCAAACAAGGTAGAACAGGTCACAAAATGGAATCCCTTAATTTAATAGTCAAACCTATCCAAATATTTGTCCAACTGAATTAAAATACTCATTTGCGTGGAGTTTAGATTATTCCAACCTTTGTTGGGCCCGAGCACCCTCCGAAAATGGCACCAGGCAGCAGAATCACTCACAGTACACTCCCACCACCTTGCCGCCTATCGCCATAGCTTCCTTCCTTCGTCAAGCGCTCGTGGGTACGACGGATTCGGGAAACTTTGCCAAATTATATTATTTAATTTTAATCCGACCGGTGTTGTCCCACCCACTTCCAGGGGGTCGGCCGGCTGTTGAAGCCGGAGCAAGTCTTCTACCGGGATTTCCTATTCGCAGGAGTTGTTTTTTTTTGTTGTACCGCTTCGTTACCAACGGCAATTTTGTCCATGCTGTCTGTTGTAGTGTTGCTGACGGTTCGAGAGTACCTTGTGAAAAAAGCTAATCAAGCTAATTTGTACAATAATTACCGCCTCGGAAGGTGTCATCCTGACTTCGCATGTGCTCTGCTTCTCTATGTATCTGCGCGGGTTCCTATAATAATGCGACGGAGTTAATGAAACCAACAAGCGTGAAATAACTATAAATATCTCGGGAAATGAACAGAACGCTTCCATTGCCTTCATTCGGAGTTGACCAACTCCTCGGACCCAGGTCACGTTCGTGGATCAGAATCAACAATCGCGCCGTCCGGTCCGCTGGCTGCTTCCTCCACCGCATCCCACCATTTTTGTCGTTTCAATTTGCGACCAAGCGTAGTTTTTCCTCCGTTCGACACCCACCCCCCCCTGCTTTGAAACCAACATATTATAGGTGCACCTCTCTCGACGGTCACAAAGTGGTAAAACACAACACTAGCTAATCTATCCCATCGCTCCTGCATGATGACAATGATGAAACTGGCTGCGAACCGGCCCTTTTGTGTCGCCACAGTTCGTCCTCCTTGTGTGGCTGGATGGAGAGAAACTAGAGCAAGGCACAAATATTTGGGATGTAATTGAAACCCTGTAAACAAGGAAAGTGGCTTGGCTTGAGTTTGAGCTTGAGGGGCTAGTGGCGCTTTTTCTATTTATTCATTTCATTTTGATTTGCTAGATTGTAGCTAAACATCAGTTATGTAACTTGTACATCCATTGAGGCGAAAGCTACCGATTGTACCTTTGCCGGACTATTTGTTTAGGTGAGGAATTTAACAAGTTGTTTTTTCTAGTTTGCAAATATTTCAACAGTATAATTGAATCAGGAGAATAGAAATCTTTGTACATATTTTTCAAAATTATCTTATAAAAAGCAGCCGAAGTGTTGCAGTACTTTAAAATTTGTGCTCATTTTTTAGTGCTTGCGCTGACAGTAGGGACGGGAAATATCCATCGAGATGCATATCGATGATTATTGATAGTTTTTCTCGTTGTATCGTCTTTATCGGAAACAACTCACAGAAAAACAATATGATCTTAGTTTATACATTCTTAAATTGTTCTCCGCGGAAAGGTGAATTTACCTGGTTTTAAGTACCGGCACTGAATTTGAATACGTAAAGTCAGTAATGGGGTCAGTAGAGGAAGTGCCGCAAGGTAGCCATCTGGGGCCATTGCTGTTTGTATTGGCGATGAATAAACTTCCAACTCTATGTTGTCCAATGGTACAATTTTAATATACGCAGACGATGTAAAAACATTCTTACCAATCAAGACATACGCTGATTGTCTCAAATTACTTGTCATTTGCTCGAATACTTACTTTACTTTAGTGGCAACGGTCCGTTACCGATCGTGCGCCGAACGAATTATAGTCCTCCAGTACCGTCGGTCCTGGGCTGCCGTTCTCCAATCCCCACGAACACCAGCTGAACGTGCATCGTCTTCGACAGCACACACCCACCGGGTGCGGGGTCTGCCTCGGAGTCTACGGCCTCTTCCTGGTTCTCTGCTGAAAATAGTTTTGGCTACTCTTTCATCGGGCATTCTGGCCACGTGTCCAGCCCACAGCAGCCTGCCACATTGCACTACCGTCACTATATCAGCATATTTGTATACTTGGTACAGCTCGTGATTCATGCGTCTGCGCCACACTCCATTTTCCATTTTGCCACCAAGTATAGATCGCAGAATTTTACGCTCAAAAACCCCAAGCACTCGCCGATCAGCTTCCTTTAGCGTCCATGATTCGTGTCCGTAAAGGGCCACCAGGAGGATTAGTGTTCTGTAGAGCGCCAGTTTTGTGCGAATTTGCAAACTACGGGATTTCAGCTGGCTACGTAATCCGTAGAAAGCCCGATTCGCGGCTGCAACTCGTCGTTTCACTTCGCGGCTTACATCGTTGTCACATGTCACGAGTGTACCAAGGTATATAAATTCCTCCACTACTTCATATCGTTCCCCATCTAACTCCACCTCGGCACCAACACCACTTGAGCTCACACGTTCCCTACCAGCAACCATGTACTTCGTTTTGGCGGTATTAATGGTAAGTCCCAATCTCGCAGCTTCCCTTTTAAAGGGCCTAAAGGCCTCTTCTACTGCTCTACGGTTGATTCCGATGATATCGACGTCATCCGCAAAACCAAGAAGCATGTGAGATTTCGTGATGATAGTTCCATTCCTTTCCACGTTTGCTCTTCGTAATGCACCTTCCAAGGCAATGTTGAATAGCAGGTTAGAGAGTGCGTCCCCTTGCTTCAGTCCATCCAACGTTACGAAAGCAGCTGAGGTCTCACCCGCTATTCTAACGCATGATTTGGATCCATCCAGCGTCGCACGAATCAGCGTAACTAGTTTCGTCGGAAAACCATGTTCTAGCATTATCTGCCACAGCTCATTTCGTTTAACTGAATCGTACGCCGCTTTAAAGTCCACAAACAGATGGTGTGTCTGCAAGTTGTACTCCCGGAACTTGTCTAGCAACTGGCGCAGGGTAAACATCTGATCCGTCGTGGAGCGACCCTCACGAAAACCAGCTTGGTACTCGCCGACGAAGGACTCCGCTAACGGTCTCAGTCTGCAGAACAGGATACGGGAAAGCACCTTGTAGGCAGAATTGAGCAATGTAATTCCTCGATAGTTTTTACACTCCATTCGATGTCCTTTTTTGAAAATTGGGCAAATGAGGCCATCCAACCACTCCTCCGGCATTTGTTCTTCCTCCCAGATCCTGACAATGATCCGGTGGATTGCTTCGTACAGCCGCTCGCTCCCCGCTTTTAGAAGTTCAGCCGGGATACCGTCCTTCCCAGCAGCCTTACCGTTTTTCAGCTCACTGATTGCCTTCTTAACCTCCTCCTGTGTTGGTGGCTCCACAGCTTGACCATCGCTTACAATTTCTATCCTGTCCCTGCTGATCTCCTCATTTACCTCTCCATTCAATAGTGTCTGGAAGTGCTCCTTCCACCTGGCTGCTACCGCCGTTTTGTCGGTAAGCAGGTTGCCAGCACTATCATTGCACATCACAGGCATGGCAAAATTCCTGCTTCTCACCGTTTTATAGAAACTCCGTGTGTCGTTGCTGGCGTATCGCTCCTCTGCGCCGGCAAGCACGTGCTCCTCGTACTCGCGTTTCTTTAGACGATGGATTCTTTTTTCCGCAGCTCTAGTCTCTCTGTATCTCTCTCTGTTTTGACGCGTTGCCGCAGTGAGCATGCGACTCCTGGCCTGGTTCTTTTCGTCTGTCACTCTCTGGCATTCGGCATTAAACCAGCTGTTACGCTGTCTTCCACGCGTCGTGCCTACCACCTCTCTCGCTGTTGTTTGGATGGCACCATGGATGTTCCTCCACAGCCCATTTATATCTTCTTCTACCTGCTGTTCTGCGATTCGCTGGTGAAGCTTCCTGGCGTACTCCACTGCAACGCCGTCTGCCGTTAACCGCTGGATGTTGAAACGCAGCGTCCTTTCAGTGCGAGCTTTCGCCGTGATCGACAGCCTTGCGCGAATCTTACTCACTACGAGATAGTGGTCAGAGTCGATATTTGGTCCACGAAAAGACCGTACATCGATAACATCCGAAAAGTGTCGACCGTCAATCAAGACATGATCGATCTGAGAGCTAGAGTCTCCATTTGGATGCCTCCAGGTTTGTTTCCGAATATTCAAACGTGGAAAGTAGGTGCTACAGATCGCCATCCCTCTGGCCGCGGCAAAATTTATGAGCCTCAGACCGTTATCATTGGTCGACAGATGCAGGCTATGTCTTCCAATAACTGGACGGAAGAATTCCTCCCTCCCGATCTGCGCGTTTGCATCTCCGATGATGATTTTCACGTCGTGTTTTGGGCACTCTCCATAGGTCCTCTCAAGCTTGTCGTAAAACTCGTCTTTAGCATCATCGGATTTATCATTTGTCGGTGCGTATAAGTTGATTAGGTATAGTTGAAGAATTTGCCCTTAATCCTCAACACGCATATACGGTCATCTACGGGCCTCCACCGGATAACTCGTTGCTTTTGTTTTCCCAACACTACGAAACCGACTCCATGTTCAGCTTTCTTACCGCCACTGTAGTAGATGTGGTACTTAAAAGAAGTGCCTGCAATAGGGTCTACTGCACGGAACTCCCTTTCTCCGGAATTTGGCCACCGAACTTCCTGAATAGCAGCGATCTCCACTCCGAGTTGATACAGCTCTCGAGCAAGCAAGCCAGCCCGTGCCGGTTCATGGAGAGTTCGGACATTCCAGGTACCAAGTTTCCAATCGTTATCCCTTAATCGTTTCCTTGTCCTATACCGATTGTTCCGTCCTGAATTTCTTTGTTCGTTGTTCGTGGTAATTGAGTTTTCGGTATACTACCTCACCGGGGTCGCGATACCTACATCCCGCTGATGGGTCTGCCGTCTTAGGTATAGTTTGCGGGATACAGCATTTCATATTCAGCCGCCCGTTACGAGACAGACGCTGTGTGAGCCGCCCCTCACCTGGAGAACAGGCGCTCTAGTTCGCACCTCCTAGCTTAGCTGCTTCAGTAAGTACGTGAAGCATTTCCGGGTAAGGCCATCGACCGTCATCATTTGACTTAGATCTGCGTGGAGGCGCCAGGTGGGAGCTTGAGAGAGTGCTTGCTCGAATAGTGGCCTAAATATCAGTGCAGACAAATGGACGGTACCCTAGTAATACAGTTGTTATTAAGTTGTTATGGTAACTGATTATACGACTAATTCTGGTTATAAATAAGTCGCCGCAACTTGAAGTACCAAAACTGTGTAGCTTGAGTAATGACATTTTCTCTGAAAATACGGAAAATCGAGGTTCATTACTTTTACAACGGAATTGTCCCACCCCGCAAAGAAATTGTACGCGACCTAGGGATTACATTTGACAGTTCACGTTCTATTACAAATCATGTTATCAAGAACTACCTTCAATTATTCGCTCTCTTGAGGCGATACGGACGAGGCTTAAAGGACCCGCAAGCAATATTGGCAACCAAAAGCAAGTCCAGCTCCATAACATACGAGTTTTCAACCCGCCTCATAGAATTAGGAATTATTCTCTTCATGGACCAACGTACCGTTTTATGGAAGCAATTCCATGATCTAGAGCATGTAGTGGATATTTGTTGGTTTTTTCGTTTTTTTGGTTTTTATTATAGTCACTTCAACAGCTTATAGTAGCGGATATTACTTTGCCAGCAGCTACCATTAAAAATAGGCGTAGTTTACATTCAAGGGGACAACTGAATTCCTCTTAATCATTGAATTCATTGTAATCATTTGTCATTGTTAAAGGTGGAGAAGCGTTTGACGGGAAGAATGGTAGACTGGATGAAACTGCGAAACTTCGGTGTGGGGCCAAAAATATATCGCGTAGTTCAATTGCTAAGTGGGACTCTAACCCACACTCACTCGGTTTGCGCCCAAGTGTTTTGACAGTTAAACTACCAGCACACCACATCCTATATTAGATAGTCTCACATCTAGTTTCGATCATTCCAGTATAACCATTCGAACTCACCCACATACGCTCCACCCGCCGACGGTAATTATATTTTGTATGATTGCTCTTTCTGCTTCTACCCCTGAGAAGATATGACGCAATAAATTTTTGGCCACATATCGAAGTTTCGCAGTTTCATCCAGTCTACCATTCTTCCCACCAAACACTGCTCCACCTTTAATAAAAATAGATTACGTTGGACCGCGACAGAGTCAGACAAGTAAAACATAAAAAAAATTCTCGTTGTGTAAATATTAATTTTTTTTTGGGCAACGGGCAATAAATAAATAGATAAATAAAAATATGCAGAAGTTCTAACGCTAATTTGCGGATTGTCGGTTTGTTCAATGATGCGTGTTCATTCTTTTTACGCGATAATCGAAAACTATTGAATATTTAAGCCATGAGAAAACACTAAGTCTGAAATATGAAAAAAAGACAACGAAGAAACGTTATAAAAACGACAATAGTGCAATGAAAAAGTGAAAAAGTGATGAGAAGTTGGCGAAAATACGATGTGACGTTGTCAAAATGACAAGGAAAACGACAAAAATTCGATGAAAATAATATAAAATGCTTAGCAAAGATGCCAAAACAGTGATAAATAAAAAAACGCGACAAAGAGTGTTAAAAAGCGTCCAAAAAAATGACGGACCTTGCTAAAACAAAGATATTGTCTTGATAACAAAGAGAACGTTGATAAATTGACAATAAAGTGACGAGGACAAGTGACGAACAAAAAAAAACGGCGATACGACAACAACAAAAAACATAGAAAAGGCGATTAAATGACGACGAATAGACGCCAAAACAGCAGCAAAAAAGACGACAAGAATAGCAAAGAGCAAGTACGAAAATACGAAAGAGAGATGACAAAAAGATGGACAATTGCGTAGATAAGACAACAAAAAGATGACAAAAAGACGGCAGAAAAGCGTTGTTAATTTCCATGCAAAAATCTACGAACAAAAAGACAAAAACGAAAGAATTTTTTTGGACGATTTTCGGAAATTCCGCTGTTTGAATTTCCATTTCTATTTCATGCTAGAACCGTTAACTCAACTCGGACACTCATTTTTCAAGGTTTTCAGGCTGTAGAGCCCACAGACAATTGATTTAAAAAAAAAATTAACTCATATCCTACAAATTATTTTTTTGCCACCCGATTTTTCAAGCCAATTTCCAGGAGGGGGTGACAAAAACTTTTAAAATGATTTGCAATGGCCTTACATCCCACAAATTATTTTTTGCCCTTCGATTTTTGAAGCCAATTTCAAAAACTTTAAAAATAATTTGCCGGCTTTCGCTCCGCTTTGTCACCCGCTTTCCAGCTAAGCAAGGGGAGGAGTTGTTTACTACTTTATTGTGAGGGAAAATTGCAAATTTGTATATTAAAACACCCATACTTTCATAGTTACGTAATTGGTAAAATTAATCATCTAAGGTTGAACTCCTGAGTAACTTGCAAAACTCGAGATTGTGACAAAGATCATTCGAGATTCATGATTTATGTACAACACAGTTTAATTTGTGGCAATACGAAGTTTGTCGGGTCAGCTAGTCACGAATATAACCTCACCGTGAACGTCGGAATTCGTTCAAAAATTAAATATTGAAAATTGAAAGTGGACGATTTAACGGGTTTAGAATACCCGAGGACGCCGGAAAGTATTGAAAATAGTATCACTATGAAGTAGTGTTAGTAACTTTAGAAGCAGCTGAAGGTATTATTTCCCACTTTTGCGTGGCACACATTGGATCACCAACTTTAGACGAGGTTAAAAAAACAGCTAGAGAGCTGAAAAACGACAAAGCAGCTGGAAAGGACGGCATTCCCACCGAATTTTTGAAAATCGGTAGCGAACGGCTGTATTGTTCCATCCCTCAGTTTTTACTAAAGGTATAGACGGAGAAGGAACTACCTGCGGACTGGTTGGAAAGTCTCTTATGCCCTATTTTTTTTTGTTGGGGGATTTGACTACTTTGTTAATTAATTTGAACTTTTGAGTAACATTCCCTGTTTACAAAAAGGGTTATCGGCTCGAATACAGCAATTATCGGGCATGCATGAAAAATTCTTTCCCACGTCCTGTTTCATAAACTGAGGCCGTTGCAGGAAGCCATTGTTGGCGAAAACCAGTGCGGTTTTCGCAAGGGACGCTTTACGACGGACCAAATATTCACCTTGCGATTGATCCCCGGTAAATTCCGAGAATTCAACTTGCAGACTCACCATTTGTTTATAAACTTCAAGGCAGCTTACTATTCAGTTAAACGAAATGAGTTGTAGCGGATTATACTATACCAAATAATGGTTTGAGCACCCGTAACCGCGGATGGGCACTCCATTCCAATCGGTTTCACTGAGCCTGGCATCAACGTAAAGCCGACATATTATCGGAAAAGTATTCTGGAGTGTCAGAAAAACTCGGCACTGTGTCACAAAGCGCAAGTGAATCAAGAATGGTTGGAAAACAACGTTGCGTCTTTCGAATTCACCGGGCGCAAATCCAATGGATTATCCTCTCTGAGCCTTTGTGGAAAGTAAGATCCGAGCTAAAAATACATTAGACTCGTGACACCAAAATACCGGTAAGCTAAATTCAAGCCGTGATGCTAGTCATGGCAAAAGGTGCTCATATCTTGCCAAACTGAGTTGGTTATATATACTTTTAATGATTTTCACATATTCTGTAAAAAAAGTATAAGGGTCCATGCCTAGTGGCACGGGCGCAGGCTTGAAGTAGGACTACGAATGTAGAGCAATTCGTCTCCCAATCGTAACACCGGACAGAGCATTTCCCACCAATTTAACCCTTTATAAGGCAGTGGCAACTATATTGCCACCAACGAAAAATATTGTTTTTGCTTTTCTAACAATATCGTTTTAGCATATTATGTACTCAATATGTTCTGATAGCCTTTGGCAACATTCTCAATGTTTTTAGATCGCTGAATTTGCAAAACTGGTAATTTACGAACCGCTTTTATGAAAACAAATCTTGGTTTTTGAGTGTCAACAGTAACTTTGGTTTAAATTCGTAGAAAAACCATTAAATTGGAAACTTTTTGGATGGTAATATTCAGTTTACGGCGTTTTGTGACAGATTATGCGGATTTACACAAAAACTTAGAACTAATATTCGAGAACATGGTTTTTGGGCTTAACGGGCTACGGCAAACATATTGCCACCAACGTTTTGCGCTAGACGGGCAGTGGCAACTATGTTGCCACCAATTTTTTCAAGTTTTCCAGCTATTTTCCAGCAAAAAAAGCTAAATGTTAACGAATACTTCGTATAGTTGTAGTTTTAAATGGTAGAACTTGATCAGTTTCTTAAAAGTGATCCTGCGAGAGGGTGGCAAAAATATTGCCACCAACGCTTTACGCCAGACAGGCAGCGGCAACTATGTTGCCACCAATGTTTTGCACTAAACGGGCAGTGGCAACTATATTGCTACCAATTTTTTCAAGTTTTTCAGCAATTTTTTCAACAAAAAGAATATAAATGGGTTCTACCGAATGTTAACATTATGTTTTGCTGAAGTTTGTGTTAATTTTACGCGTAGTTGCCACGGCCTTATAAAGGGTTAAGTCGTTCTGCTTCCGCGACCAAAATTTGGGTTTTCTAGCTTATTTAATACTAGCTGACCCGACAAACTTCGTATTGCCACAAATTAACCTGTGTTGTACATAAATCATGAATCTCGGATGATCTTTGTCACAATCTCGAGTTTTGCAAGCCCCCCAGTGGGCGGCGCTTCCGACGGCGGGTCACCGGTAACACTCGCGACCGTCTTGTCCTGAATGATCTAGTGTTACTATAGATAGTTTTTGTGGTCTTTTATTGTGACTAATGTTTTATGGAAGAGTCTCGAATTTCTCGAGTTCGATTAGTTTTTGAGTTTCGCAAAAATTTCTGTTTTATTTGTATGAGAGTCCATATCCCCCTACCACAGGGGTGAGAGGTCTCTAACTATCGTAAAATAAATTCAAGACTCCAAAATCTCCCACATGCCAAATTTAGTTCCATTTGCTTGATTAGTTCTCGAATTATGAGGAAATTTGTATTTCATTTGTGTAGAAGCACCCCCTCTTAAAGTTGGGAGGGGTCCTAATTCACCATAGAAAATATTTTTGCCTCTAGAAACCTCCACATGCCAAATTTGGTTCTATTTGCTTGATTAGTTCTCGAGTTATGAGGAAATTTGAATTTCATTTGTATAGAAGCACCCCCCTCCTAAAGTGGGTAGGGGTCCCAATTCATCATAGAAAAAAATTTTGTCTCCAAAAACACCCACGTACCAAATTTGGTTCCATTTGCTTGATTAGTTCTCGAGTTATGAGGAAATTTGTATTTCGTTTGTATAGGAGCCCCCCGTCTCAAAGTGAGGAGGGGTCCCAGTTCATCATAGAAAAAAATTTTGTCTCCAAAAACACCCACGTGTCAAATTTGGTTCCATTTGCTTGATTAGTTCTCGAGTTATGAGGAAATTTGTATTTCGGTTGTATAGGAGCCCCCCCTCTTAAAGTGGGGAGGGGTTCTAATTCACCATAGAAAATATTCATGCCCTAGAAAACTTTCACATGCCAAATTTGGTTCCATTTGCTTGATTAATTCTCGAGTTATGAGGAAATTTGCATTTCATTTGTATAGGAGCCCCCCGTCTTAAAGTGAGGAGGGGTCCCAATTCATCACAGAAAAAAATTTTGTCTCCAAAAACACCCACGTGCGAAGTTTTGTTCCATTTGCTTGATTAGTTCTCGAGTCATGAGGAAATTTGTATTTCGTTTGTACTGGAGCCCCCTCTCTTAAAGTGGGGAGGGGTCCTTATTTATCATAGAAAATATTCTTGCCCTCGAAAACTTTCACATGCCAAATTTTGTTCCATTTGCTTGATTAGTTCTTCAGTTATGAGGAAATTTGTATTTCATGTGTATAGGATCCCCCCCTCCTAAAACGGGGAGGGGTCCCAATTCATCATAGAAAAAATTTTTGTCTCCAAAAACACCCACATGCCAAATTTGGTTCCATTTGCTTAATTACTTCTCGAGTTATGAGGAAAATTGTGTTTCTTTGGTACAGGACCCCCCCCCCCTCTTAAAGTGGGGAGGGGTCCTAATTTACTATAGAAAATATTCTTGCTCTCGAAAACCTTAACATGCCAAATTTGGTTCCATTTGCTTGATTAGTTCTCGAGTTATGAGGAAATTTGTATGGAAGGAGTTATAATTCCCCTTATAAAGAGCGGAGGGGTCTCAATTTACCATAGAATAAATTCTTGTCACCGAAAACACCCACATGCCAAATTTTGTTCTATTTGCTTGATTAGTTGTCGAGTTATGCAGAAATTTGTGTTTCATTTGTATGGGAGCCCCCCCCTCTTAGTGGGGGGAAGGGTTTCTAACCATCACTAAAACCTTTCCTGGCCCCAAAAAACCTCTACGTGCATATTTTCATGCCTATTGGTTCAGTTGTTTTCGATTCTATAAGGAACATACGGACAGACAGACAGACAGACAGAAATCCTTCTTTATAGGTATAGATTCTATTATAGCAGCTTATTGTCAATTGCAAGTAAAATTGTACCATCCAAAGTGCGATATCGCTCATAAAAGTGCTATTTTGCATTAAATCGTTTCGGTATCTTCGGCGCACTTTTTCGTTATCTTCCAAGCAATAAGTGCGCCGAAGAAACCGAAACGATTTAAGCTAAAATAGCACTTTTATGAGCGATTGCACACTTATTGATTGGACAATTTTCCTTGCAATTGACAATAATAGATCGATGTTTCGAATCCAACATGGTCGGCGTAATTTACACTCCACACCAAACAATAACCGGCTGCTGCCGAGTTTTACCACCTTTGCCGTGTCCGGAAAGGGAGATAAAATCGTAACTCTCATTATTATTTGTAACTCAAACAACGCGAAAATGATGCCGTTCGCAAAATCAATTCAACTGCTTCATATACTTATTCAGTAGTTCTTAAAAGAACTGATTGTTTTCTACCAGCTGTTAGTAATACGAATCGAAGAAATTTACTGCTTGGCAGCAGCTTTTTTCGGACCGCATTCTCCGTTAGAACTTCTTTTAGCTTTGGAGTTTTCGATACCTTTGCTATGGTCTTCATTGACTTAGTAATCTTGCTTCTCGCTAGCAAGTTTGGTAGGCGAACGAACCGGAAGCGCCAGTTCTTTGTTTGGACCAGCTTTCTCTTGTTGAAAACTAACTTCAAAGCCTTTTTCACGAATGTGTTCAACTTTGAAACGTCACAATTGTAGCTGGCGGCGATATACTTCTAGACGGCTTGCAACGAAGATCCGTTGACTCTTCGGTTTATTGGCGTCTCGCTTAGTGAATTTGGATGTCTTCGTTGCCTTATTCCGGGGAAGTAGCAACAGCTGAAGCTCAACGATTTTCGAGCGGATTCTATAGAGCGTAAATTAAATGCAATCTAACTTTGATCCCTTTGATTCAAAGGGAATTTAATCCATAGCTCTTCTCCTATATATTAAAGCAACGTCATGAGTTAGAAGACCGCGAGTCACCACATATTTAATGTTTTATAGATCAAATCAGTAGAAATTCTTCATAATTTAAAGAATCAGCGACATTTGGAAATTTAATTAAAGAAATTTAGTATACAGAAAATTTTCATCTCTTCATAAACAAATTTGTTCGTCCTAAAAAGGACGGGTTGTGGTAATTTATGTGGTTGAAAATCCGGCCAGCAGAATGGCTTGAATGTTTCAAACAACACCTCCCAGGGCAATGGTGACAATGGTTACCGGACAGAGCATTTTCCATTGATTCAAGCTCTTCCGCTCCCGCAACCAAATATTCTAATATAGCAGATAATAGATCGATGCTCCGGTACCAACGCGTTCGGCGCACTCTACACCAAACAATGATCGGCTGCTGCTGCTGCTGCTGCCGCTGCGCTGCGTTTTACCAGTTTGCCGAGTCCAGTGAGGGAGATATAATCGCAACTCTCTGCTTCTGCACCGTACCCATGCCAATGCGAAAATGATGCCGTTCGCCGGCTTACTTCTGATTATATACCAGAGCAAACGGCAGCAAGTTGTAACAAAGGCGGATCAACGTAGGGCAGAGAATCATAGACACGAAAGAAAGGCGGTACAACGTACAACGAAACCGTACATTGTTTGAACAAAACCGGTGTCCGGTGCTTCCTTAATGAAGAGCTACCAGTTTCTGCAGAGCAACCTAATATGAAGCATCGACATCGTCTTCATGCCACCGAAAATCAGTGGAAAGGCCGCAAAGCGCGATAGGAAAAAGAAGACAGAAATATTCTTCGGAAGGTTTGTCTTAATACAGTTTAAACATGTAATTTCTGACGGGCTCCTACTTCGAACGCTCATACTAAACTGCCAACATCACTTTAAAATGTGAGAAAAATCAATTTAACTGCTTCGTATACTTTTTATTCAGTAGTTCTTAAAAGAACTGATTGTTTTCTACCAGATATTAGTAATGCAAATCAAGGAAATTTACATCTAGGCAACAGTTTTTTTCGGGCACCTTCTCCGCTGGAACGATTTCCTTTGACTGGGGCTTTCGGTGCTTTTGCTACGGTTTTCATTGGCTTAGTAGATTTTTGTTCGGGGCACCCGCATATTTACTCCAGTAGTACAGCTTTAATCGGAGCCGCCTTTGCAGCAGTTAGCAAAGATATTGTTTTCGTCCGTTTTATCAACCTTGAACAAATCGGAAGCGCCTGTTCTTTTTGTTTGGACCAGCTTTTCGACAGCTAATTTCAAAACCTTTTTCACAAATGTGTCCAACCTTGGAACGTCACAATTGTGGCTAGCGGCGATTTACTTCTAACGGCTTGCAGCGAGGATCCATTGATTTTACTGGGTATTGATAGCAGCAAAAACCGTACCGTTCGCTGGCGGGCGAGTCGGTTACTTCTTCGGTTTGTTGGCGTCTTGCTTGGTGAATTTGAATGTCTTCGATGCCTTATTCCGAGCAAGCAGCACCCACTGAAGCTCAACAATTTTCGCGTGGATTCTATAGAGCGTAAATTAAATACAGTTGGATTTCGATTTTGGCAACAAATGCGTGTCGCCTATGTTGCCAAAATCGAAACTGTGCCAAAATCGAGACCCTTTTTCGATATGAAAAAATTTAATGTAAATGGATCGAAACTGTGCCAAAATCGAGACCCTTTTTCGATATGAAAAAATTTAATGTAAATGCTTTAAAAGTTGACTAAATATCATTAATCACCGATTGCAACCATTTTATGTTTAAAAAGTCCGACAAGAGCTATCCGTCCGGTGCAGATAAGTTATTGACATCCTGCGGTAAGACGTAGTCCTACGACAATAAAAATATTATTGTTAGAAACCACATAACTTTTTTTCATGAACACACTCAGGGCATCATTTTTTCGGCATTTAAAGCATGTATGCGGAAACTGATTGATATTTAAGCATATTTTTGGAAGAGAAATATCTTGTGTTGCCAAAAACGGATACTTTTGTTGCCAAAATCGAGGCATGCCAAAAACGAACCATGCCAAAAACGAACCATGCCAAAATCGAACCATGCCAAATTCGAAATCCAACTGTACAATCAAAGGTCAGCTTAACCCATAGCTCATCTCGTATATATTTCTGTCATCTGTGCTAGGGAAGCATTGGCGTGGGAAGGCAAAAATATGAAAATAATGAAATAATGAATATACGTCTAATATTTTCTCAATTATTAAACGTCTGTTTGGGAAACATGGAATCTATTGTATTGTTATGGATTTTTTGAAAAATTTCCAATCGATTGATACCAATATCTCTAGAATCTGTTGACGGATGACTGAGTTATAAGCGTGCAAACCATAACCACTTTTCGTTACATGTTCCCTTTTCGTTTTTCTAAAGTGCACCCCAATATAGAAATCAAAGAAGTAGTCCTACTTCAAAAATGGAAATTATTTTCCAAATCGAATTCATGGTCCTTTTAATAGGTTACAGATCGAATGCCGGACCCTGTAGATAATCGTAGATTTCGACGTCCTTTGAGTATTCATTGTGCGAATTTCTTCTAACTGCTTGTTTATTTGTTACTAATCAACAGACCCAGATGGTCCTAATGATGCTTAAGAATACTTAAAATATTTACTTTAATTCTAGAACATGGAATGTGGTAGTCGAAGCCAGAAGGAACTCTATTAAAGGTTCGCTGCAGACCGATGAGAGCACCGTGACTTCCGTAATTAGTTCGTCGAACAGGCAATCTGAAGAAGGCACTATCGCGAAGAGCTCGAGAGCGGACGTTGATATCTAATTCGCCGAGAAGCGAAGGGCAATCAATCTGATTGATTAGCAGATCGGCGATCAGCATAGCACGGGAAAGCTCTCGCCTCACTTGCAGTGAGTCAAGTCCTGCTTGTGTGGATTATTCCAGGGTAACCACCAAAGAGCATATCGAACAAATCTTCGTTGGACAGCTTCGATCCTATGTATACCGTTGAGGTACTGAGGGTTCCAAACTACCGAGCAATATTCAAAAATTGAACGAACGAGTGAACAGTAGAGAGATTTCGGGCAGTAAATGTCCGTAAAATTCCTAGACACTTTCATTATGAATCCCAAGCAACGAGATGCTTTAGCTACCACATAGGAAGTATGCTGTTTAAAAGATAATTGCTGGTCGAATACCGAGATCCTTAACACATGTTTCCCTATTGATTGCGTTACCTGCTAGGTGATAGTCGAACCGAATTGGCATTTTCCTTCGTGTGAAAGTGATGACTGAGCACTTATTGGAATTTAAGCTCAGCTCATACGGTTAGTTTGGCACTACTCAACAAAAATGGTTAGTTGACGTTGAAGAAAGAGAGCATCCTCGGTGGTCCGAATCACAAAGAATATATTATGGTCATCGGCAAAAGATAACCGCGGGCATTCAAGAGAGAAGTTCACATCATTGAAATAAAGTAGGAATATCAGGGGTCCGAGATGGCTACCATGCGGAATTCCGGAAGTGGCAGAAAACTCTTTGGGTATACAGTCGCCTATCTTGACTGACAAACGAGGCTGAGTGTCATACCTATATATTTGTCTCATTAATTTAACCCAGAAAATGTTAAAAATTGTATAAAGATATTTAAATTGTTACTCATCAGATATACAACTGCTTTCAGATTAATTTGGAAAATCATGATGACTTCAACAAGGGACACTTAAAACATGGTAAAGAACGTGTTCAATTTCACCCGAATTCATAGTACACCATTAGTAAAATTGATTTAATAATAGAGATTTATGCTTTACCTTTTCGGTAAGTATTAACCCAGCTGTTCTTGTTATTGCACCCAAAAAAGCTTGTTATTGCAGATTTTCCGTAGCCGTAGCAGTACTGACGGGACGGCCATAAGCTATCGGAGGTCATTTTGTGTTCGAAATATGCACACAATCTTCACTCTTCAGGCCAGGATATGCCCGGCACTAACGAATCCATGCCGAAATGGAACCGAAAAAAAAAATAAACGTCATTTCGTTAGGATGCCCTAAATCATCGAATGTTGCCTTTGCTGGTGGAACAGAGCAGAACATCTTTTCTATTCGGCTAGATAAAAAATAAAGGAAAATTCATAGCAGAATGTTTGGAGACTGCAGAAGATTTATATTACAATCAATTTTGCTTCCCCCCACCGCCGCATTACTGGCTTCGAATTCGGAGGGATCATTACAGAGAATCGGGTCAAAGCGTAGGTACCATGGAAATCAGGAAAACTGATGAATAAATAGGGAAGTCATTCGTTCGGATCTTCCTGTTCTCGTAGCGTTACTGTACGCCAATGTTCAACGAAAGCGAGGGTGGAGCCCGTCCGCCAAAAAGTCAAAGTGGAATGTATTATTTGCAATTCTTCCTGTTCCGCAAAAATTCGAAATGCTCTATGGGTGGTACCTTTCAGCTAAATTGGTTCGACTCGACAATCGAGATAGTTGATTTTATTGGGGTGACAAATTGAATCAGGGTTAGGGTAAATCAATCATATTGCGAAGTAATTTATGCATGCACTGTTTTTCGTTAGTTGGATCGCTCGCTAGTGTATCGTCGTTTTCATTTACAAAAAAAAACGAGACTACCGAAAATTTGTTAACTATTTGATGGATTATCCTGGTGGTTTTGTTGATGCCACACATGAGAATTTGATGGAAACTGTAGCTGTGCTGGGAAAGCGTTCCGAATTTCCATTAAACTTCGGCCAGCACAAGTGCGCCCTCAGGATCTGAACTCGAAAGTTGAATTTTTCGCCTCCATAATAGCATCGCTTCGTCTGGTGTTGTATGAATAATTCATCGCCGAGACATGGGCTGGGCACCTCCGTTCGTTCCGATGATGATGGAAACCCGCAAGCTTCGCAACTCAGTTGCACGCCGCGTGTCCTGGCATATTTTGACAAACATGTACATACCGGCAGCTTGTTCGAGAGCATTTCAAGAGCTGCTGCATAACACCCTCTCATCGTTCAAACTGTTTTGGAATATCGTACATCCTTCCAGTACCAGGCAGCAGCGGTAGGTACATGGTTTCAACCCCATCCAGCTGATGCGGTGTTGCGGTGAAACTATGTTCGCTTAATGACGTTACCGGGATGAATCGAAAGAGTATTAGTCTTTTTCATGCTTCAACCCACAGCAATAAGACTACGGATGGAAACAACTATCAGTAGGGTGACAAAGTTTGTATGTGAGAAAGAGTAAATTTTCGATTAAAAAATACGTACAAAAATGTGCATTGCTTGTAGTTCCTATCTGTGTCACGCTTAAGTTAAATTAGGATTTACAATTTTATGAAGAGTGGAGTTTAGATTTTTTCACAGGGATTTTCGATTTAGCAAACATTTTCAACGCGGTCAGCTTCTAACTTCGAAACGTCCATTTCTTAGTGTCGCTCTGTTCCGCATTCCGGCATGGATATTGTTGATAGTTGGTTGCTGCCTTATACCGGAGCTATTATGCTGCATCATCGCAGAGTTCCGCCGCCATTATCCACCACACCATTGCAGTGCCATTACTTCCACTGCAACCAGACCACGTGCGCTGATTACAAACTTTTGTGCTCTCGAATAGCCGGTTGCCGTTTCCGGCTACCGGCTCCGGATGCAGCCAGCCGTTTCTTCGCGTGATGCTTTTTCTACTTCGTTGCACAATGTCAAACCGTTGAAGCTGGCATTGATCAGCGGCACAATAATAACAACCTTCCGACCGAACCATCCGATAAAGATAAAGCTACCCTCACAGGAGCAGAGCGGAATGAAAAGCGTTCTTCCGGCTCGTCTGGTTTTTATTCTTGGTTGGAAAATTACAACAGATGCACATGCTCATAGAAAAATCCGCAGATGCTTGCTGGGAAATAGATCATATCGCTGAAAAAGGGTAGACAGAATATTAACTGTGCTCCAATAAAAATGTGAATTATCCGCATAATAAAGCACATTAAGTCCTGTACTCTGGAAACATCTAATACAACGAATGCAATATTTTATTGTAGATTTCATTATTTTAGCTGCCCCTTAATGGAATGGTACGTATATGGATGTGACTTGTAGATCTCCGATCTCAATCGTGTCTGTTTTCTGAGCTTCCGGGAGAATAGCTGTATTATTTCTTTCTCGGATGGAACTGGAAATGACATCGTTCGTTTGGAATAAGAAAACAAAACTATTGACTTGGATTGATGTTGTTCGCTCTCAGCGTCATGTACACTGTGGCGTGGCACCATTGGCATAAAGCATACATGATTGCAGTGCTTGCACTCGAGCCACCAGCGAGATGCTGTGCAGGAGTGCACCCCTTTTAGCAGATCATCTTTGCGTGCTTTGTCTAGCGTCGACGTGACCCTATTTATCGCAGACAGGTTGCGGTTTTTTTTTCGAGAAAACGAATGATGATACATCGGAGTACATGCGATTCTAGCGGAAAAAAAATACTTGGAAAACTAACAATTTTTCCTCAAAAAGGAACCAAAAAAAATTGTCACATTCCAAGTCTTGTGAAGACTGTGGTTGAATTTTCCAAAACTATGGAAGCACATCTATAATCTGCTGCATCATAAGAAGCATGTAGCACGTGAAAGAAACAGAAAAATATGTAGATGGGTTGGATGGTTCTCACGCTTCTTGTGGGATTCTTACGTGATTGCGACATTACACCAACGATTTAGTGTATGGAGTTGCAGTGATTCAGTGGTGCTGTCATTGTTTTTTGTTCCTGTTTATAGCAAGATGGCTTGATTTTGAGTACATCTGTGTATTTTTCATTTGAAGTGCATTGCAATCAATCAACAAACCGTTAAACGTTGTTTTGATATTCATACAGTATTCAAAAGGTTGGAAGTTTAAATGTAAAATAATACTTGAAATCGAATTCGATGCAAAGATTCCCTTGAGCGGTATCGAAAACTACAGAACTCAAGACCTTGTCTTGAAAAGGTATCGAAAGTTAACTGTGACTGCGTGAATGCATACGCGTTCTGCATTCAACTTACGCTTCGAAAACGTTCATTTGACAGTTTTTTGAATCCAGTCAATCTGCCACTTACAATCCATGTGGCTTCTCCAGAGAAGCCAACAGTTATTTTATCGCTTTGCGTTCACATTGAAGAGTGTAAACTGCACACTGAGTGTGAGTGGCATAAGGTGACGTATTTTTTCGTTTCTCTTTTTGTCTCCGAATCGGTTACCCACAGTAAAACTTTGTCACCAGGCGTTGGTACGACGCAAGCAAAATGCTCGTTTATGTCGGACGGTGTCCGACCGACTTCTTCCATGCAGATGTAGGTCGTGATTGTTTTTTTAGTATTAAATCATACAATAGCGCGGCTGCTTTTCGTTAGTGTGGTGACTGACAATCAATTGACTGTTTTGCGGTCATTCGCTGCTCCAAAGGAAACTTGATCGAAATGAAAATGTAAAAAAGATAAGAACGCATTCGTTCTGCTGTACAATCGCAGGTATGACTGAACGAACTGCTGGATGTGTTATGCATATAGCGTTCGTATTTCACCGCAAAACGGTCGGTGTAAATCTGAATGCGCGGTGATATGGCTGAGGTAGAAAAAAAGAATCGGTTTAAGCCCTGCTCAAGACTAGGTATTCTTTCAAATCTCTACGGACAGGGGCAGCACGCCCTCTATGGACGATGATGGTAAATGTTAGTTTGTATATGTGTCACCATTCTACCATCAAACCTTGGGCTTAAAACCGATTATGCTATTCGCTGCTTGACAGCAGTCAATTTGATTTGAGCTTCATTTGTTCTCAAAGCTCAACGGGTGGCAACTAAAATTTTGGAATTTTTTCGCGGCTCAACAACAAACGAGCTCAGAAAGAAATAAGAGTATGTATGTGTTAGCTCTCTGTCTCTCCTCTTTTTGTTAATATTTTTTGTTTTGTTTATGCTTGCCTAGTTTTGCTAAAAATGGCGTCGAAACAAGAAGCATTTCGGGAGCGTGTTGTACACTTCTACGAACTGCAACAGAAATCTCGGCAAATAGTATACGGTACAACATTTAAAAAGCAAGGTAGTGGAAGACCAGCCAAAATTATGGACGCAGAAGGACATCGTTCTCTTTCTCGTTTCTTCAACAACAAGCCCTCTGGTTTGGCTATCAATTAAGATGCACCAGACGAACGTTTAAAGAAAATTTTGATCCCGTTTCTACAAAAACGTCATGCAGATGGACAATACGTGTTTTGGCCGGATAGAGCATCATCGCATTACGCCAAAAAAACACAATCGTTCCTGAATACCCATTCGATCCCATTTTTATCCAAAAACCACAACCCGAAAAATCTGTCTCAGTGCACCCAATCGAAGATTTCTTCGAGATTTTGAGTTCCTTGGTGTTCAAAAATAACTGGAGAGCCACGAATTGCAAACAGTTGATTGGTAGAATTAAGAGATGCATTCGCAAAGTTGGCATGACGGCCGTATAACGCTCCTGTTCGACGTCAAACGAAAGTTTCGCCAAACTGCCGATTACGGAGCGTTTTCAAATGTAGGGTATTGTCGTTATCGTCGGGCCACTGTTATGGTCGGGCCATCACGATTTTACAGTTTTAGTAACTCTTGATATCTATGCTACAACCATTGTAAAACTTCTTACTGTGATAGCTAACTTTCCACAATATTGTGAGTTTCAATCGTATGTTCAAAACACCCGTACTGAATTCAGTGACTAAATCTGACAAAAAAAGTTTTCCAGGCGCTATGAACTTTTCTTCAAGAAATGATTCATGAAATGCAATTATCGAGATAAATTTTGAAAATGTATGAAGTGTGTTGTGCTGCACACGAAGACTATAGAAAAATCCCCTCCAGTAAGGTGTTTGGGAAGGCTAAAGTGAAATACTAGAGAAGCGCTATTTGTAAAGGTCGGGCCACTTGAGTAGTAATGGTTGGGCCACCATAATTTTAAGCGCAGAAGCGCAATAATCGCTAGAGAATATCAGTCACGTAAAATGTGATGTAATAAAGCAAAATTAATACGATAAAAACCTCGATTTTTGTTGTTTTTTTCATTGTAGTTGTACACTTCGGAAAAGGCGATTGTAGCAATATTGATTTTACAAGATCACCAAAAGTTCGCAAAAATGCAATTAAAAATAGGGTATTTGTACTTATATCAGCCGTTGTTCACGGAATTTATTCTTCTCATGTCTCTATATACAATTTCAATACGTATGTCTTAGATATTCTGCGGTGGCCCAACCTGTACAACATGGCCCGACTATGACAACATTTTTTGCCTTCACGTAAATGCCTATAACTTTTTTATTATTCAAGCAATCAGTTCGAAACTTTCCGGAAATATACCTTATTCTTAGACCTTTGCAACGATGCATTTAGATTTCCAAAATTACTTTTAAAACAAAAGTTGTGGGCGAATTCCAAAACGTGGCCCAACCACGACGACACTCCCCTACACTAATTTTTTTCCAACAATGGATAATGTATCTTTAATTTCGGTGGTAAATCAGATCTTCTTCATGTATCATCTTTTACAGTTTGAGAAAAAAAATCTAAAATTTTAGTTGCCGCCCGTTATAACGCATAAAGCTTGCTGTGGTTAACTGAATCTAAAGTTTTACTGTCAAATCGTCTTGATTGATTTGGTTTACAGCGACCATAATAAAATATTCCGAAGAATACCTTTATTTTCCTTTTTTCGGGTTATCCAACTGGTGGCTTAATAGCGTATAAAACTCTGCGTTGGGCTCTTTTGTGATGTAAAGAAAGTGTCAGGGAGACCTCAATCATCAGTTCTACCTGACGAGACAGGCAATGTCGCCCACTAAAACACAGGTAGAACCCCAAGCATAACCGTCACGCATATTTAATCTCCCTAGCATTTATGCACTGTAATAAGATACAAAGTAAATTGAGCGCAGCACAAGCTGGACGTTCGCGGTAGTCGACAGAAGCTTTAAAATATAGAGACGCACCCGCCTTTCAGCCCTCGAGACCAAAGAGCTAGTGCAGTAAAGCTGTGGGATTAGACGTCTCTTTAAGACTCGACCCTTCCCCATCGACGGACCCCGCAGCCGGCTGTCAGAGCACAGGACAGCTATGGGGCCAGTGCAAAAATCTTACTGACTCTATCTAGCTGCACCGCCCAGCCGAGACTCGAACACACGACACGAAATGACCTAATTTTCCCATCTGCTACCTGAGCACTTCTATTATTACCCGTAATCATTATAGAGTGGTCCTTCGGCATCCAACCGGATCTGGTATCCCGCTTACATTCCCTTACTAACCCTAAGCCCCCGACTGACCCAATCAATCCGACATTTTTCGGAGATATTTGTGACAGCTGTGACAACAATCACATTTGGTAAATTTTTACCCCGAGTCCCACTTGAAACCACAAAAGTATTTTGAGATATACCCACATTCAGAAATAAACGTGACCGCTGTTCATTTACTGATTAGCAGGCATTCAATTTATCATTTCAAATGCGCGATATTCAATGAATTTTGCCTACTACGACTTATAACCTAGCAAAAAAGAAACGAGAATGTTTTATACATATGTATTGTCGCTCGTGAGCGCAGGTTATCCATATTTTCCTTTATCCCTAGAAACACGCGATCATGATTTGTTTATTTTAAATTTTTCGTTCCTCTCTTTGTTGCGAGAGGATGTCAGCCATGTCAGAAGCAATGTCAGCCGTTTTTCAGAGACGAAAATACACAGGTTACTATTGAATTTACCAAGCCACCAGCCAACAGGAGAGAGACATATAAAACAACCGAATTTATGTATTTGGGTATCACCATGGGTTTCATTATATACCTAGTAATGCATTAGAGTTTCGCGCCAATTCCACCTGCGATTTATATTTTTCATGGTTCACTGAGTGAGAGGATAAATGTTTTTCAGGGAAAAATGCAATGAGATATTATCAACTCTCATTCTGCAGCGGAAAAATGTTTTTCGTTCGCTTTGTACAAACAGATAAGCACAGAATCTAGTTGTCATATGAGAATAATGGGTGAGCGAAAAACGTTTATCCTACATGTGAGTGAAAATTTTAATCACTGCTGATTAGTTAAGAAGCCCTACGCTACGAGAAGGTTCAGTTTTATCGTAGGGATAATAAAATATCCCGAAGAATACAAAATAAATAGTTTCCGTAGTTGTGCAGCATATGCGCAAAAGTCCAGTATACATCTTATATATATTATCCATTCTTAACGTGCACTGTCCACACGACGGTAGACCCGACGATGAGAAGGAAGCGTTCTATACGCAGTTGGAGGCGGTTTTTCTCGAACAACACCAACGCTCGCTACGTACGCATGACCAATTTATACCTCGCGACAAACCCGCCCTCCTTGGTTAAACATTCGGCAATTCGACAATCCGCGAGGTGCCGAGAACTACGCACGCATACTGGATGGAGCCCTACCTTCCTTTGTGAAGCGAGGTATTTCCCCTAACAGCACACTTTTGTCATTTTTGGTTGCTGCAGTCTATTTATGACTGAAATAAGTTATTAATCGGTTGCCACAACTAGTTTACAATAGCTGTGCCAGTAGGGTCGACCCTCGAATACGGGTGGAGCAGAATACGCTCAGTTTTCAATATGCCTGCAGCCGTGGTACTGGGTGAAGAAACCTGGAGTGTATGAAATGATTGGTTTGACGGGAATTGCCAACATACGATGGAGAGAGAAAAAAGAGTTTGAAAAACCTATCTAGGCATTGTAACGTGGGAGAATTTGACCAAGTATCGACGAGCGTGGTATGAGTTGATCAAAATCCTAAGGAGGAAAAAGCGCAGGAAGGAGGACAAAGATTATGAAGAGCTAGAATAACTATTCTGGGCTAATGAAATGCGCAAGTACTATGAGAAGGTGAACAAATCTTGTTAAGGATGCACTCCAAAGCATGATGTGTGTAACACAAGGAGACGGAACGGAAGTTAACCTAGGAGTGCCAACCAAAATTGCGAATCGAGCTAGAAGTTAACCATGCCTACACACACGTGAAAAAGTATGAGAAACATAACATTCAACGCTTACGCCGCACACGCAGGCGAAAAAGAAACAGCCGCTGGTGATGTGTGCACACATTCTGCTACTCACACACTCGCGCATGCGCATCCTCACATTGTCTTCCTGCATAGCTTATCACCGAGTCAAAAAATTCGTGGGGAATCACCTGCCCGTGAGGCTGGTGGCGCACTGGGATGCAAACTTTGCATTACTTTTTCTTCTTCTTCTTCTTCATCTTCGCCCTCGATACTACTCACGGACGGAAGTACGAGCGTGTTCGTTAGCATGAGTACCCGTGTGAGAAAATTAGACCACACGAGTGTGGGCTTCGCAACACTGGCTGCCAACAAACGATAACAGTGTGCAAGCTTCAGGTCTTGAGGAAATACGGTGAAAAATCGGTCAGTTGAAGAACAACAGAATCACCGGAACGGACCGACTCCCGGCAGCACTCTACAAAAATGGCCAAGAACTGCTAGAACGGTACTTCACTGGATAATTTCAAGGATTTGGGAGGAAAAGAAATTACCGGAGGAGTGAATGGAAGATGTGGTTTGTCCCATCTGCAAAAATGGCGATCGGCTAAACTGCAGTAATTATCACGGCATGACGCTGGTCCACGCCGCGCACAAGGTACTTTTCCTGATTTCGTTGCGACGTCGATCCCCAATAGCAAGAGAATTCGTAGGGCAATACCAGGTGGGCGTTATGGAGACCCCTATTACTACGGATCAAATTTTCACTTTCCGACAAACCCTCCAGAAATATCGGAGGTACAACGTATCCACACATCATATTTTCGATACATTCGAACGCGAACAGCTATGGCAGATAATGCTCGAGAACGGTTTTCTGAACAAGCTGATGGCTGATCTAAGCTATCCTAGAGAGGGTGTACTACGTGCGAGTTTTGGGGGTACGCTCGAATGTCTTCGAATCTCGCAGAGGGTTGCGACAAGGAGATAGACTGTCCTGTATGTTATTCAACATCACTAGTGAAGGTGAGATGCAGCGAGCGGTCATCGAAACGAGAGCAAAGATCTTCAGCAAAAGTAGCTAACTCCAAGCCTTCGCAGTCGACCTCGATATAGTTACTGGAAACCTTGGGACGCCAGACTAAAAACGAAGGGTAAGAGGATAGCGTTACGAATCAATGCGTCGAAAACCAAATATATGGTAGGAAAAGGCTCCAGAGAAAGCAACGTTTGCCTCCCACGGACAGTCGCTGTTGATTGCGATGAGCTGAAAGTGGTTGATGAGTGCATATATTTGGGATCTCTGGTTACCGTCGACAGTTATACGAGTAAGGAGATTTAGTTAAAAGCCGAGTGTATTTTTCCCTCCACAAGACGCTTCGATCAAAGAGCATACAAAATGCTAATCAGACCTGTAGTCCTCTACGGACTTGATACAGATCTCCACCACCACCAATCCAATCAATCCACCAGAAAGCGCCAATAAAACTCACATTTCTTGTACAAACGAATGAAGATTTTTCCAAAAGGTATTCTTAAAGTGGATAAGTTGAGCTTGAAAAAACTACTTTGAATACAAAAAAAACTTTGGGTACAAACGTCTTTAGACATTACCCTTCTTTATAGATAGACTTTGCAGCCAGTTATTAGAGTACAGGACAACGTGGCTGATGCAACGACCATACGGACTGCTGCAGGACCGCTCAACCGAGATTCAAATATACGAAGACTGAATCGTCTACCGAAACATGATTAAAACGAGCCGTCCTTAAAGGTATAATAGTTTGTCCAAAATATTGTCAAGTTTTAAGGAAGCTGTAAAAGGGAAATCAAGTAGGCATCCTGTAAAACCAATTTCCGAGAAGCAGTTTAAGGCAAAATGGATTTCTGCAGCTAGCAGAGTGGTTCATGTGACTGTGTAAAATCCGGCAACTGGGATTCGAGATTTCCTCATTTGGAGTAGATATAGAAATGTTGCTAGCTATGAGGGAGTGTTACTCTAGACCTGGCTTGGCATGCTCTTTTTGTTGTTGACTACAGTATCTCAGTTCGGAAAAAAGTAGTGACGGGTGCACCAATGAAATAGTATCCTGCTAACACATTCATCACGACCCTGCATTCGGAGGTTTGGAAGGGGTCTTCCAGCCTGCTATCCCAGGGAAGTACTCGTGCAGTCGCAACTTTTCCCATTAGATGTTTTTCAATAGTTCAGTGAGAACACTTCGGACACTTCACTACAGCTGATTCGGAAGCTTCTTCTTCTAACTTCAATCGACATTCCCGTGCTTCTTCATCCGGCCGCACTGTGGAAGAATCAAGGAAGTTCCCCGACCTAGTCGAACCTTCAACCGGTTCCTGTCATCTTAGACGCTCTGACAGTGCACGCTCTGCAGTGGGGGATCGCAACTCCAGAAACCGAATTGAGTTGACTTACACATCCAATCCTGTCACTCTTAGTAGCACTATCGAAGAAGTTCTCGAACCTATTGTCCGACTGGATCCTGATCATGCTGATACTTTGCTAACCCCCGGGAGCTGGGAGACCCTTAATCTCCCTGCTGTTGCGGTGACGCTGACGTATTTAAGTTCGACTTTGGTAAAACTAATTCAGACTCGTTCAGACCTCCGAAAAAATCAACTTGGTCTAAAGGGCGGTTGAGGTATCTGAAACGACAACGTACAAAAATGCCAAAGAAATACTGTTGGCATAAAACCAGTTCTTTGAACGCCAATTTGATGAAGTGAGTCGAGTATACCGTTACTACAATCGATTGTTGTACAGATGACATCTGAATCAGACAGATAGTAACTCGGAGTTTTTGAACTCTGAGCGTAAGGATTATGGTCTATCTACGTGTATGAAGTTGGGAGTTCTAACCGCTTCCACGATCGAAGAAAATTGTGAACTTTTTGCTTCACATTTCCGGAATGTATTCCTTTCAACCGTAACCCTCCATGACCCAGATATTAGCAGCGCCGTTCACTATGCTCCTGCCGACGTTGTTAACATGGATGTTTGTTATACTAATGCTGAGATGATTGTTACGGCACTACGGCTTACGGCGAAGGTGAAGTCATCATCTATTGCTGGGCCTGACGGCATTCCATCGAGCGTGCTGAAAAAGCGTTCCGGTGGTCTAGTAGAACCTCTGCAAAGGATTTTCAATCTATCATTCCAAAGTCGGACGTTCCCTAAAATCTGGAAAAACTTCTTTATGACACCGGTATACAAAAAGGAGTCAGAACGGATATTTCCGACTACCGTGGTATCCCACTTCGCTGTTTACCGGGTTGAAATGCTTTAAGATCATACTGAACAGAGTGATTTTCTGAAGCATGCAAACACTACATCTCGCTATTTCAACACGGATTCTTTCACATGCGCATTTGCCTCAACAGAAATCCTGTGTGAGTTTACTTCCTTCTGCACCAGTAAGATGGATGTTGGTGTAAAATTGATGCAACATATACGAATATCAAACCTGCTTTTGACACAGCTGACCATGAAATACTTTTTGTCAAATTTTGCCGTCTCGGTTTCTCGAATACACTCTGTAATGGGCTGATATCTTACTTAACAAACCGATAGCTATAAGTAAAGATACGATTAGCTGAAGCAACAATATTCAGTCCGTAGTGCGGGGTTCCTCAAGAACGTAATTTAGGACCGCTTATATTCGCTCGTTTCTTCAATGATGTCTCTTCAATTCTACCGAACAACTGCGTGTGGATCTGTACGGATGATTTAAAGGTTTACCTAACCATATTGTCGACCAAATCAAGTATTTAGCCGTTCTGTTAGATTACCAAATGTCCTTTAAAATGCTCTACCTATCTGTTGTAGACAAGGCCATCAACTGGGTTCATTTCGAAAGATGTTGCTGACTTCAGCGATCCGTTGTGTCTTCGTGCATTTTACTGTTCATTACTAAGATCTATTCTCGAATTCGGGTCAATGGCATGGTCGCCATATGAAGATAATTTGCTGAAATAGGGAAAGTTGTAGATTCAAATCCCACCGGTCTAGACAATGGTTTAACGGTTTGTAATATCATGTTTTTTGGTTCATCTTGCTTTTCATTCTTCACATTATACAGAAAGCAATTAAACTTGACCGCGAAGTCTATAAACTAAAAAAAGTAGTTATATAAAATATGTATAATTGATGAAACATAAAACTTCAATTTTACTCTACAATTTATTGATTTAAAACAACATAGAATTATTAGACTTTAGCAGTACATATCCTCTTGCTTATTAATCAATATTTCTGACAACAACAATGAATGCAAATCCCATTGTTGGGTGCCGCTTGATGAAAATAGCAACCTCTCCCAGTGTTCAAAATCCCAAGTGAATCTCTTGTCACACGGATGAGGGATCATTCGAAAACACATTATCGCACCCATCATGAAGTTGTGCGTGCTCGTGCTTGTGTCCTGAGCGGCGGCTCTGCTGGAAGCTCGTTATCTAGTTGGAAGTTTTTACCGGTTTTTTTCGCTTCTCATCATGACACGTTAAAATGAACCCTTTTCTTCCAAATCCAGCCTTATTTACGGCGACGACCGAGGACCGAGGTTGAAGCATAACTTACAGACAGCCGTTCCAGGTTCATTTTCTAACCAAGATGGCTTCTAAGAAACACGTTTAGCCACAGCGTTAAGGAGAGTTGTTACGGAGATGATGAAATGTGGCTCGGTTTAGGCTGCTCTGATGCTTAAATTAGTCGTACAGCTGTATATGATGAAATGGAATGGAAATTGCTTAACAGGACATAAGAGGCTTTTCCTCGGTTAACACCTTTTGCAAGTATGTACCTACAACATGCATTCGAATATTAGGTCGGAAAGGGAACCCAAAAAATTCGATTAGTCCGTTCGAATGGGCACTGGTTACAGCTAGCTGAATTTACTTACGAAATGGACCGCAATGGAATGCTTCCGGATTGGGTGCGGATATCTTACCTGAAAATGAATAGTGGAATGAAAAGGATACATGGTTAGAAGTATTTTTTTTTGTCCAATGGCGTTGTTAGTAGTGTTATTTTAGGACGTTCCCTAAGAGTGAAACCAATCGAACCGAACGGAATTCGAAAGGCATCGATTGAAATTTGTGTCTCTTTCGCGTAAAGCAATCGCTTAACGCTTGATTGGGATTGAAATTTATTCAAGTGATGCTCGAATGGAGTACTTTTGCCATATTTTACCGGCGTTCGGTTGAATGGTGAAGGGTTAAAGAAAATAAAACCGGAATATCGATACAGGTGTCTGTGTATGGCGTTTACGGTTCAATCCTGTTGTTAGTAAGGAAGAGGCTATAAATCAGGATATATCACAATTTATTCTATAACTTTTTTGAAGCAATATTTCTTGAACAAGTTCTTCAAGAGTCATAGAAAATATTTAACATTTTTTCATTCGATTTAATCGAATGCAAACTTAACAGCAAACTGATTGACCTCGAAAACTATTATCTAAGCGGTAGTTTCTGACACACTTAAGTGACCCCAAGCCCGGTACGCTGTCCCACTCGGAACGATCCACATTTGGTGAAAAAGTTTTTCATTTCTTCCATTTTGTCGACACAATCAAACCCTCCTTCAAGCATCGTAAAGCCTAAGCGAAATCATAACAGTTTCGTTTTATTTCGTCAGGCAATCGTTTGGAGTCCTACTACTTTCTCTCTCTCTCTCTGTCTTTTGTTGTTTTGCTTTCCAAACACGTGTTATCGTGATATGAATATCAATGTCATTCGACTGGAAAATCAATCATTTGGTGCTGGCGTGGGAGCGAGCTGTAAACGGTGGAAAGCGCAGATTTTCCTGGTAAATTGGATATCGATGCTTCCGCAAGGCGGACAAAGTTTCGCCCGGATATGTGTACTCGACGTTTCGATTTTGCCTGTCGGAATTGTTTCTGTCGGACTGCACCACGAGAGAAGAAGTTGTTCGGTTCGGGAAAGAATGCTTTGATTTCGGTTTCGGTGAGCCCTCAGGAAACATTAAGGTGTGCTTTGGATTTCGGAAAACAACTGATTCGTTTGTATTGGTAAACTTCAGCGGAACTTGTTTGATTGATCACAAAAGAAAGCAAATATAAATTATTTAAATATACTTTTTGTCCAGCTTTTCAGTTTTTTATAAATATCGGAACAATTTTTAAATTCATTCCGACGTTTCGACTTTGTATTTTAGTCTTTCTAGCCTTGAAAAAGGCTTAAATACAAGGTCGAAACGTCGGAAAGAATTTAAAAAACTGTTTCGATTTCTAAGAAAGACTGGAAAGCCAGACTAAAAGTAAAAATTTTTCAAAAAGACACCATTCGAAAGAATACACGTTAAAATATACTTCAGTAGAAATGTCTCAATGGAACACATCTTTTGATGTAATTTTATAACAAGATAATTTTTTTTATGAAAGTTTCATCCCAAAGGAGCTTCAAACTAGTTCACTACCATCAACAGTGATGGGAAAACTCTGTTCAGTGCTAATGTTTTAACGGATAATGCCCGGATTTTGCTGCCATGTCACATTTTTTCCACAGATTTTGTTCGAACACAAACGACGTTGGCATATTTATCTGGTTCTACCGTCACAATACTCCTACGCAAATTTACGCTCTATCAGTGTCAATATGTTTTGTTTGTTCCGTCAGTTCTGCACTGCTGATAGGATTTTTTTTTGTCAAAGACATGGCATGAGTTTTAGTGAAAATCAGCGGCAATAAAAATATTATTATTTTGGGAAAGCAAACAATAGAACGATCAGCGGGAACGATGATGATGGGAATGTTTTGCAACTGATATGTGGTACCACATTGTCATTCCCGGAATATGTCAGTGATACTGTCAGGATACAGATGGAATTACAAACAAAGCTGGCAAGCAGACGGACGATAATAATTATGCTGACACACAGTTTGCTGGCTCAAAAAGCCAACAGTGTGAAAGCGTGCAGTGAAATTAAAGCGATCGGACTGTGGATTTCAACGACGGGGTGATTTGATTTTGAATGTTGTGATAATCAATTCATCATTTCAGTTCTGAATTCCTACAATCTCTGGCCCAGCTGGTGTTAAACCTATCCAAATCAAAATGATATTTAAATCAAGATATAAACGAAAGCTCTGCTGCTGTTCACCGGTGACCAAGCGCCTCCAGCAGCATTTCGCACTCAGCTCTGCACGACTGCTGCTGCTGCTAAACTGCTTTGTAGCTAGCTGCAATCGCAGTCCGACAAACACCACCCCTGGGTTCGTTCTGAAGGTGGAACAAAACAATTTTCCACCTCGAATTCTTCGCTGGTAACCGGAAAGTTGAATTCCATTCGAGCCCAACAATTTGAGGCGTGTACGGACTGACCACCACCTCCTCGCCATATATCCTCGTTCGCCCCCCCCCCCCGGTTTCAAACCGGTGAAAGTCCGTCCTGCCCCGGACGGACTCGCGTCGATTGTTCCCGACATGTTTCCTGTACGTGACTACTTTCGAAATAACCAACCAAACATCCGAGGGCAGTCGAACGGAATGCAAAGAGAGCAACAACTACACTGAACCGGAGCAGATGTACCGGCCAGCACCGGAATAAGAATTCTGCATTCTGCAAGCGAAAGAGAGGAATTTAATTTGTGCTTCTAGTCACGGCGAATAATATCGTAACTCCAGAAACGAGCATTCAATATCATCATCGGCACGACGGAATTTAGGTTGAATGTTTTGCTCGTCTTCCACGGCACTTTCACACACACCGCAGCAGGATGCGGGGGAAGGGGAGGGAGGGGGGGAGGGGGTAGGATGGAAAAATTATGAGCGAATAGTTAAACGAGTAAGACAATGGCACGGAATGGCTCTGGATTCGTTTGGCAAGGCGAACAGAGGGGAGGTCTCGTAGAAAACATCGCACGAAGGTGAACAGTCAGTGGTATTTAATGAAGATTGTTCGAATAATTTTGGCTCCATTGTTCCGTTCCGTCTGTCGAATTCAGTGGTGGCGAAGGTTTCGTTTTAGCACATTGAACAGTCCGTTCGTTCGAATGCTGAGCACAATCTTACTTCGTTGAAAGGAATTTTCCGCGTAAGAAAATTTGCGAACGGAGCTGATATCGACAATAGATTGAAAAGTTTATTTTACAACAATTCTCAATGAAAAAACTACAACGTATACAGACCTAAGGGTTGTACGAAAGGGTAACTTAGGACTATATCAAAGACTAATGTAAACTGCATATTCCTATGGGATTCCCCCTTCTTAAAGGCAAAAGTCCTAATTCACCATAGAAAAAATTCTTGCCTCCAAAACCCCTACATACAAAATTTGGTTCCAGTTGCTTGATTAGTTCTCGAGTTATGCAGAAATTTGTATTTAATTTGTATGGGAGCCCCCCTCTTACGTGTTGAGGGGTTTCTAACTATCATAAGAACGTTCCCGGCCCCAAAAACCCCAAACGTTACACTTCTATTTTCATTTTCACAAAGTGCTACCCAGTATAGTAAACAAAGACGTAGTCCTACGTCAAAATTAAAATTTATCGGAATAGTAAATGGAAGCCATTTGCTTCATCCTAAGAAAGGGTGACGAGCTGCAATGCTATCTACCTACAAAATCCCAATGCTATCTATCTCAAATCCCATTTCGACGCCCATCACCGCTAATTAGGATGTTCATGGGCCAGTACCAAATTAGTATCAAGCAAACCCTTACAGCCAGAGAGAAATTCTTCAAAAATTCAAAAGATTTTGCCCAAATGTCATGAGTGAAAGACGTAAAATTTACATCAACTTTAAGGCAGCGTACGATACAGCCGATCGAGAATTGCTATGCAGATTATGACGAAAAGGAATTGTGTACGCATCGCTAGTGCTAGCTGGCGCTGCTAGTTAGGTGGTCATCTCTCCGCTTTCATTGCAAGTGCAGCATACCACCACTACGCTGCTGACAGCATTCCAGGTCCTCTCCTCTCGATACTTTCATCCTCTATGTTATCGACGTTCAGCGGCGCTCTGCACCACTGTAAATCTTGGGAGTTCAATGGTCACGTGATCCGGTAACTGACACGACTGATTAGTGCTACTTTGGATCGAGTGACGTGCTTCGTGTGCATCTCTCTCTAATCCCGTAAGCCTTTCAACATCGCGCTTCAGGGAGGCGAAGAGTGGGTATCGAAAAGAGGGACACGATTTTCAGCAAAAGTAGCCAACACGGAGATCATGAAAAGCTAGGACAACTATTCCGGGCTAATGACATGCGCAAGTGATATGAGAAGGTGAACCAATCTTGTAAAGTATACATACGGAAGCCTAATAGGGTAAGGAACGAATTAAGCAGTGTCACCTATTTTAATCAGTTGAACATAAATGAGCCGAAAATGCACTTTTTTTATTCATATTTTTAAAATCTTTTGATAGGATCATATTCACAAATCACTTAACCATACATTTGATTCACACAAACACAATTTACTGGGTTTCCGACAAGAAATATGATGAATTAAAAATTGTTGTCCAAAAACGTACATTTTTCAGCTGCTGAATGCAATCGCCACCTCGCTACTAACGAATCCATCACATTTTTCAGCACTGATTACAACCACTCTAAAAGTCAAGCACTCAATTGTCACATACCATATTATTCACTATCTTTTTTTCTATTATCTAAGGCTTTGTCACTAGCCGAAAGTCTTATTATTTTATGACAAAACTGAAAACAAATTCTGAATTGACGGAACCTGTTCACCAGTAGCAGCAGCTGCAGCAAAACTGATGAACTATCGTGTTGCCAAGACACTGTTTCGGTTCTGGAAATAAGAATTATAGGTTTTAAATTAGCTGAAACCTCCAATGGTGAAAACGTGGTTCAATACTTTCAAGAGAAATGTATGTTCATAATTAATTTTTCTTTATTAAAAACAACAGAAAAAACAGCTTTTTCAATAATTTCCGAAGATTTTCTCAGTGATTTAATGAAGCAACGATGTGTTTCAATGTTATTTGCTTTGACAACACTGTTCTGAGTCGGATCGTTTGTACTGCTATATGTTTACCTCTTTTGTTCTCCCACCATCCTTATGAACAGCGAGTGAGACGTCAAACTCGCAGTTTCCCATAATAACACTAGAGAATAAAAGAGACGACGAATACCGTTTGCCGAACGGTGCGGTGAGTGTATGCCCCGATAAGGACTAGTAAAGAAGCAGAAGGCCCGGATTCCGACAAGACTCTACAAAAACCCTACTAGCATAGTTGTTATAAACTAGTTATGGCAACCGATTAATGACTAGTTTCATTCATAAACAGGTTGCAGCAATCAGAAATGACAAAAGTGTGCTGCTTGGGAATGGTAACCACTAGCAAAGGCAGTTTTATGGAGTTGGAAGGAGAAGACACTACTGGAAAAATTGATAGAAAGGCGTGGTTTGTCCCATCAACACAAAGGGTGGTCGGCTAGATTGATGTAATTACCGCGGCATTACGCTGATCAACACCGCTTACAAGGTGCTCTCCTAGATCTTGTTTCATCATCACCTTACTATTGGTGAAAGAGTCGTAGGGAAGTATCAGGTGGGCTTCATAGGGGCCGGTGCTACTACTACGGATCAAATTTTCACACTCCGACAAATTTTTCAGGAATGGCGGGAACGACAACGTGCTCACTCATCATATTTTCGTGAATTTCAAGGCAGCACACGATTCAGTCAAGCGAGAACATCCATGGAAGATAATGCAAAGAATGGTTTTTGGGTTCTCAAGAACTTTTCTTCTTCACCGGCACCAGGGATATAAGGTAGTCAACGTGGTAATTGGCTCGACCAGGAGGATGAAGCCGACTTGCATGTGACGAGAGACTCAACGAATTGGCTACGAGGAGCCCAGAACCGAATACAGTAGAGCGAAATTCTTGCTGCAGCACGAGCTATCCCGGCTATATGCTGGTAGAAGTATTAGCCAACTTCTAGGTTTCGCAGAAGACTTTGATATCATAGCCAGGAACTTTGCGACGAAAGAGACAATCTACACCAGACTGAAAACGAAGTATAGGATGATTACACTGGAAATAAATGTGTCGATGACCAAATAGGTACATGAGAGGTAGAGGCTCAAATAACACGGACGCATGCCTCCTCCCACGGACGCTAACTGTTGACAGCAACCAACTAGAAGTGATAAATGAGTTCGTGTATTTGGGATCGCTGGTGACCGCGGACAACCTGGTAAGAAGTTCCAGAGGTGCATTCAGGCAGGAAAGTGGCCTGCTTTCTGGCTTGCAAGACACTACGACCAAATAGCCTGCGCCTCCGTACGAAGCTGACAATGTATGTATTGTATGCTCTCATCAGACGAGTCGCTCTTTAGGGCCTAGAAACGATGACGAGCGGAAGGTGCTCCGGATGATATTTGGCGGAGTACAAACTGAAAGCGGAGAGTGTTGGTCTTGAGGATGTATACATTGCGTCGTTCCTCTTGAAAACTTTGTATAAGTATCACGAGACCCGCATTGAATGCAGTGACTCTGCGATGGTCTCCCAGTTGGCCCTATTTTAGAATTTCTAAAATTTCGTTAATCGGTATAAGGGCGCAACATTGATTTCCTTTTAGCTGCTGTTTGAGCGAGTTCCCGGGCCGTTTACCGTGGACTTCCCAACTGCATGTTCGACAGACCATGTTCACCTTACGTGTACATTGTCAGTCTGTTGAGGATGATCCTTTCCAGAAACTTGTCGCCGATATATCGGTCTATATGATACCGGTTACCTCGAAGGTGCTTATTTCGGGGGCACTCCAGAGTCCTTTCGAATCTCACAGAGGGTTCCGGCGAGGTGATGGAGTATCCATATGTTTTTCAACATCGCTATTAAAGGTGTGATCCGGCGAGCGGGCGTCAAAACGAGAGGAACGATCTTTAGCTAGAGTAGCCAATTCCCAGCCTTCGCAGATGAGCCCGTTCAAGTTGAAGCCAACTTGTGTGTGTTGAGACGTTCAACGAATTGGAAACGAGTAGCTCAGGGGCCCTCCCGGCTCTCTGCTGACAAAAGTAAGTCCTTCGGAGAGTTTCCTGGCTTCGGCATTAACGTTAGATTCTGAATTTTCTACCTGTCCACCAAGCTATTGTCTTACGGGTATTTCTGTGACACTGTCTTGAACATATCCGGGAATTTCTTTTAGGGGTTTTGTCACCGTAACTTGATTATTCCTGATATTTGTTGATTATTTTCGGTGAAATATTTTCGCCAGTTTTTTTTTTTTTTTTTTTTTAATATTTAGTGTGTTTTTATTTACATAAAAGAATATTTACAAAGTTTTAGTATTCACAGCTTAAATAGAAGGAAAGGGCATCAATATCAATTCTATTGCTTACTTCTTTTACAAATGAAATATATAAAATAAATAGTTTCAATATTTTAATTCGATTTGATAGTCCTATATTCTCAAGTGTAGGTTGATGAATCCAAAGCCTTTTTGCATATTTTTGGTAGACTTAAAAGGGGACATCAATTTTACCAATTCGTCAAATAATTTCTTAATAATCCTCTACCCTACTTCAATCGTCGCCTTTAGGGCCACCGAAGGGATTCCAACCAAACTGTTAACTTTCTTTCTTCAGTCATCTAGCTACTTCCTCGTTGGACACTGACAGGTTGTCAGCGATGTGCCTCTCTTCTGTGCTGTATGACGTTAATGGTCATGTCATAGTGTCGTGCATGCTAGCCCAGCAGCTAGCTACGTTTGTTGCTACTAAATGAATGAACATTGAATAGAACTGGCGCGTTGATGGTTGTTTTTCGGAATGAGTTTTGTTTTGTTTTCAGTTTTTAAAAGTGGCGACGATCGCCGGAATGCTCGCAATAGGATACCATACGAAGCGTTCCTTTTCAAGAGAAGGCGCTTTTCTAGTTGTAGTAAAAGCAAAATTTTTCACTTATCTATGTTTACCTACCTGAAAAACAATCACTAATCACATTTCATTTGTTGTACAGTTACTCTGTTATACTTAATTTTCATGGCTTCTGCCTAATTTTGATAAAAAACAAACTTTTCCTATACCTCTCCATAGCATCTTACTACCATTCATCCGGGAGTCCGAAAAGCTACGAAAGCCAGGAGCTGAATATGTTTGCGACATTTCAATTCGAAAAAATTAAATTTCGCAACATGAACGCAATAAATAAAAACAATGTTTATCAACTATTTATTGGTTCAGGAGTCAAACGTTATATTGCGATTAGCGATAAACACAAAAGAAACTGAGATGCGTGAGAGAGTAAGGTTTCTGTGTTCAGTAAATTTGTTGTCGCGGCTGTTTCTGGCAATTTGGCTGTTTCCGAAATGTACAATATGCGTTACAAAGTAACGACATCTGTTGTATTCAACAGGGAAACATTGATAGTTTCAAACATACCTGGGCGCATGATGAAACCTAGCGCCAACTTCTGTTATTTATTATCAGAAACTAGAGGCGGTGTCCTATTATCGGGGCATTACCAGTCTTTCTGCTGCATCAACATTATTTGAAATAGTAGCGATTAATTTATCATTGCTAGAACAAAATGCTATATTTCCGCCGACCATTTATGCCTGATCCATCCATAAGCACGAACCTTATGGATTCCACGTCTACCTGTATTTCCCACATGGAACCAAAACCGCAAATCGTAATCTGTACTGATCTGAAAGCAGCGTTCGATCGTATCGACCATAAAATACTACTGCAGAAAATCTCGCAACTTGGCGCATCTCGGAATCTCACAGCATGACTCAGTTACTATTTATGCGGCAGAGTTCTGCGTGTGCAGCTTGACTCCTGTTTCTCTCCCCGGTTTACCAACCTGTCGAATGTGCCTCAAGGCAGCAAAATGGGACCTCTCCTGTTTGTGCTGGTTTTCAACGATATCGCCTCGCTGCTTGGAGTTGGATGCAAGCTAATGTACGCGGATGACTTCAAATTGTATTCACCAATTCTTTCTACAGATAACTGCACGCTGCTTAAGAGGCTTTTCGATATGTTCGCTGACTGGTACAGGAAAAACTGGCTTGTCAACAGGATCCCAAAGTGCCAAGTATAAAATTTCCATCGCATCGCTTATCCATGAACATGTAATTTCAAGAGTCGACCAAGTCAATGAGCTCGGAGTACTGTTTGATGCCCAACTGACGTTTGATTTACATCGATCCACGGCAATATCGAAAATTTCCCAACAGCTTGGCTTCATCGCTAAGATTGCTCGTGATTTCTGTGATATTGTTCCCTGGTACGTTCACTGATCGAAAATGCGTGCATAGTTTCGTGTCCTTATCAGCTGGCATGGAATCTGCGTATGGAACGGGTGCATAAACGTTTTGTCCGGCTTGTGCTACGAGACTTACCTTGGCGCGATCCAGCAAATCTACCACCGTATCCCGATCGTTGCCGTCTTCGGGGTCTTCAAACACTCGAGGGGCGTAGGAAGGTTCAGCAAGCTGTATGTGTAGCAAAGATCCTAAATGGCGAGATCGATTCACCGACGATTCTACCTGCGTTGAATTTTCGAGCGTCGCAACGCTCCCTTCGATCAACCGGTCTACTGCAGCCGAGTTTCTATTGAACAATTTTTTAATGCAACGAACTGCCTGTATTCGAACTTTCTCTATAGATGAAACTCTCTTTGAGTTCGACGAACTGTCACATAAGTTCGCACATAAATTAACTAATACTAGATTTTTATAAGCATGATTAATAATCATTAACACAAGTATGTCAGTTGAATTTAACAATCAAATAAACAAATATGAGAGTCCCCCCCTCTCAGAAAGAACCGGCGGGTCTTGAGCCGTCATTAAAAAAAATACTGCCTCCAAAAACCCTTACATACCAAATATGGTTCCATCTGCTTGATTAGCTATGCTGAAATTTGTATTTCATTTGGTTGGAGGCCTCCTCCGTTCCAGAGAGGGAGAGGTCTCGAACCATCGTAAGAACCTTCACCGGCCTCAAAAAAGCCCGCATGCATATTTTCATTGGATGATTTCTAGGATTTAGGAGGAGAAGAAACTACCGATAGTGGATGGAAGGTGTAGTCTGTGCCATCTACAAAAAGGACGACCGACTAGATTGCTGTAATTAACGCGGCACCACCGCGGTTGGTTAACGCCGCCTACAAGGTGCACTTCCAGATTTTGTTGCGTCGTCTATCCCCAATAGCAAGAGAATTTGTAGAGCAGTATCAGGTGGGCCCGTGCTACTACGTGCTCCGACAAATCCTGCAGAAATGTCGAGAGTACAACGTGCCCACGCATCATATTTTCGTAGATTTCAGAGCAGCATACGATACAGTTGATCGCGAACAGCTATGGCAGATAATGCACGAGTACGGTTTGCCGGATAAACTGACGCGGCTGATCAAAGCTACTGTGGAGCGAGTGATGTGCTACGTGCGCGTTTCGGGGACACTCTCGAGTCCTTTCGAATCGCACAGACAGCTACGGCAAGCGGATGGACTGGCCTGTATGTTATTCAACCTCGCTATTGAAGGTGTGATCCGGCGAGCGGGTATCGTAACGAGAGGAACGATCTTCAGCAAGAGTAGCCAACTCCTAGCCTTTGCAGACGACCTCGACATCATTACTAGAAACCTTGGGATGGCGGAGGCAATCTAGACCAAACTGAAAAGGAAGGCTAAGAGGATACGGTTACAAATCAATGCGTCGAAAACCAAATATACGGTAGGGAGAGGCTCCAGAGGATGCAACGGTTGCCTCCCACGGACAGTGACTATTGCCGGCGATGAACTGGAAGGGTTTGACGTGGTTTTATATTTGGGACCTCTGGTCACCGCCGACAATAACACGAGTAAGAAAAACCAACAACGCATTCAAGCTGGAAATCGAGCCTACTTTTCCCTCCGCAAGACACTTTGATCAAGGAGCATACGCCGTCGCACAAAGCTGACGATGTACAAAACGCTATTCAGACCGGTAATCCTCTACGGACTTGAGACAGTAACTTTGCTTACGGAAGACATACGTGCACTAGCCGTATTTGAACGAAAGCGGTTGCGGACTAGTTTTGGCGGAGTACAAACGAAAAGCGGAGAGTGGCGGAGGCATATGAATCACGAGCTACGGGCACTACTTGGAGGGATTCCCATCGTACACCTGGTGAAAGTTCGGAGACTACTGTGGACCGGCTACATCGCGAGGATGCCGGACGACTGTGCAGTGAAAACCGTTCTCTTCAAGAACCCCACCCGCACCAGGAATAGAGGGGTCTAAAGTGCTAGATGGCTCGACCAGGTTGAAGCCGATTTGCATGTGTCGAGACGCGCTACGAATTGGCGACGAATAGCCAAGGTACAATGGAGAGGAAATCTTGATACTGTAAGAGCCACTCCGGCTCTCGGCTGGTAAAGTAAGTAACATCCGATGAAGCGAAACTCGGATATTATCGTATATAAATATATCAGTCTAGTGGAGTTCCACTCTTGCTGCTACTCTATTTTTAACTCCTCTCACATAGCTTCTCGAATTCCACTGGTACCCTTCCGCCTATAGAATTCCCTCTCTTCCGTCAAAATAATGTCTATGGGTATTATTCCGGCTACGACGCAAATCGCTTCCGAAAGAATAGTTTTGTACACACTCGCGACCCACATTGCCATGATGCGGAATATACTGTTCAATCTTTTGTTATTCCGCTGGATTTCTAACGCTACTTCCCAAGCTGGACCACTGGGATGTCGTCCACCCTAGTAACATACTTGTTATAAAGCTATTGAGCTGACTGTTATCTGGCTTATTTGTGTCATCAATACGTTGCTAAAACTAAGCGTATAGCAAGTGTGTTCCCCGGGCGCGAAGCCAACGATCTGCACGTCTCTAGGCAGAATCTGTTTTAGTACCCAGTCGTACATCCCGTTCCAGAGAGACGGACCCAGGATAGAGCCTTGTGGGACTTCTGCCGTAGTCCTGATCGTTCTCTGTTCCTTGGTTGTCTCGTAAAGCAGCGTTCGATTCTCGAAGTAGCTTTTGAAGAACCAGCACAAACAGTCAGGGACCCTCTTTCTATGGAGCGCTATAGCGATGGTCTCCTACCTGTTACTGTTGAACGCGTTCTTGACGTCAATCGTTAACGCTACACAGTATCGGTTTCCTATACGATTCTGTTTGGATGCCTTAACAGCTATTTTGACTACTGTGCAAAGGACACCATTTCATAGATCTCCTTTTACGGTTTTGGTAGTAACACCAGCTTCTGTACACTCCACTTCTTTGGGAAACAGCTTTCGTCTAGACATTTCTGCATTACGGTTCTGTACCTGTCACACCAGCACTGTCCAACGCTCGACGTTCGTCATACGGCGAAGGTGGTCAAACGGTCGAAACATGCTCTGGAAGTAGCTCCTCAACAATGGATTTTAACTTATCGGGACACCTTTCACTTGGTATCGTTGGACCGCTGAGCTTCGCCATCCCTACTCTATATGCGTTACCCACCCCATGGGTTGACATCCGCGTTGACAAAATGCATTTAGAGATAACAAATGACAGTTGACACAAATATGAAAGTTCAGCGGGGTTGTTACCAGTCACTCCCCAGGTAATCAATACGCATCACTAATGCTTTTCAAATGCAAGCCAACATGCATTTAAGTTACCTTACATGCTACTTAACTGCTGTTAAAATAAACGGCTGCTAAACGAAGAATTTGAATAGAATTTTGGATGCCAATTTACAACACTATGTAGTCAAAAACCTAATATACAACAGCGTGCAGTATAACATGGCAGATATGCCAATGCTTATGTTAATGCCTATTGGTTACATGGGTACTTGTCGACTTAAAGCGAAATCTACGATATGCCAATTTAGCCCACTTTTAAATGTCAAACTGATAGTGTAGAATAAAAATTATTTTTATTTCATTAGAATGCCGGAGAAAAATTGAAATGCTCTATTTTCTTCAACGTACATGATGGAATGACGGACCACGAAGAATAGGCGGAACCGATTCTTGTCGCTTGCTCTGGTACATAACACGAGGGAAGCCAGCGAACAGCATTATTCAAATGCTAGCTGAGCTACTGCCAACATCTTACTGGCATGTCTGGACGCGACAAAAGAGAAAGCATCAAGGGCAAGCGAAAGTCACGCTCAAGTCGTGCACGTCTGCAGTTCCCGGTCAGTCGTATTTATCGGCTGCTGAGGAAAGGAAACTATTGAAGGTGGAGCTGGCTGCCGTGATGGAATAATTAACTGCGGAAGTGCTGCTCACGGCAACAAAAAGACCAGAATTATCCCACGTCGCTTGCAGCTGGCCACCTGGACTGGCATTTCATCGTGACTCATGACTATAAACGAACATCTTCGTCGATCGCATAGCTACTGTGGCTTTCCGTTTGGTTCGTTGCAACAAGCAGTGCCTGGTTTGCGGTAATCGGTACTCTAATTTACCGAAAAGAAAATTAGTGCAAGTTTATTACAAACTGGCGTTATGATAATGAAACAATCGGTTCTTTTAAGGGCCACGCAACGATTGAAGAGTTTATTATATTTTCTTGTCCAGTTAATACGATAATACCACAGGCAACGAGGGAAAATTGAATTTTTCGCCGTTGCGGACGACCAACCAATGGCAGGAATAAGTTTACTGGTCACGGGTGACATTTTCTACCACTTCCAAAAGGTCTGCAGCTTGTAAATCAGTGTTCTTCTTTTGTAAGCCGCAGAAAAGTTTCGCGTAACATTTTTAGCTTTTTGAACACTAGCGCGTACCGTGTACCGATTACCAGAGGAAAAGCACTATTCAACGTAGAAACAGATCATGAAAATTGATTTACTGTTTAGTTTAGTGTGACTGATTCGTTTTAATAAAATAGATTCCATCAACTCACAGAAATAACTCCTAAATCTGTTGAGGATTGAATGTTCCTACTTTGATAAACGTTACCTACAACGCATGTAGCATGTATACAAAAGACAAAGAGACTTACGTAGTCCTGCGTCACCTATTCGGTCGTGTCTTGCGCACAACCCTTCTGATTTTTTGATAAAATCCTATATGGCGACCAAATCCACGATGGCCTCCATTTGGAAACCCTGTTCTTCTTCTTTACAGAACCGGGCCATTTGCTAGTTGTTTCATGGCAAATTTATGCAGTATCACATGATATAGATCTCAAGGTCTGCTCAAAATTCAACTTTTTTTGAACCTGTTAGGCCCCTTGGCGAACGAGGGGTCCACTATTTCGAGGTATCAAAAATGTAATTCTTATTTTTTAACCATTTTTAACTAATTAAGCGCAAAATTTCCTCGTGTCAGTAGTGGTCCCGTTTCAGCGAGAATTACTCCAAAGTCTCGTTCAACATGAATTTACCGTAAAAATGAAAATGTATTTTATCTTACTACCGACACGTCTACTCTATTATTACCAACAACGACCGTCGATCGTCTAGCTCCGGAGCAGCAGCACCGATCCACACAATGGAAATTCAATTTTCCAACGCCATCACAACTAATTAACATCATCGTAGGCGTAGCCAATATTTGACAAGGTGGAAAAAGTAATAACAGCACTGAGTAAAGTAATAAAACACGGCATACACATATTGCCGGCACACTTCTCATCCGCCGTAGTCGCTCGGTACATACCTGTACCTACATACCTACAGGTGTATATGCAAAGCGTGTCGTGCCGCCGAACTGTAGCGAAAATCGCACATAAATACGCCTATCTATACCTACACCTACATGTACATAGTCTTTTCGAGGCCCAAACCTTTCGCACGCGACCGGCTGTGTTGCATGATAGTAGGACTCCAACAAAGAAGCGATAATGAAAATTTTCGGTTATTTCCCCTTTGATGTATCTACCCTAGAATGAGGTAGAAAGGATACCTGTACCGTAGTTGGGGGGGCACGTTCGCTCGCTATACTATTGATTATGCTCTCCGCCGCAACCGTCGCACGCAACGACGGAGCGGAAAAAGTCAACCCGGTTATCGCGAACAATCAGCGTGTAACTTCTGAAGGTAACATGTTGTTATCGTGGCATCCGTGAAAACAGGAAAGGATGAGCTTTAAAATAAATTTAAATTATGACTGCAAGCGTGTGGCGAAAAGCCCACAGATAGGTAGGGATATTCGACGAGTTTGTCGAATTGATTAGGGATCAATCGGGGAAGATAAAGAGCGGTTTAGTTCGCATACAATGCTGGGTTCGATGTATCAATTTCAACGGCTTTTGAAACTGACAAACACCAAATCCCCTATTGACACTTTGGTAATTTTAGTCAAATACAAATGTTTGCGAAAGGAGCGTCGTTGCGCTATTCGATACAATGTGATACTTAATTAAACGTGGCTGATTCACATGTTGGAGTGTTTGTGTTCTGATTAAATCCGCGCCCGCAACTCAAACGGACAGCAAAAACTTGTGCTGTTTGTTGTTTACTCGTCTCAAATATATAATTTTCAACGAAAATGCAATCTCACAAACGTGCAGGTAACTTGAGATGGGTTGGCTTACCCAGCAGTGGAATCCATTTGAACATTGTTTCTCTTCGCCGTCACGTTGATGGCGGATTTGCCTTCGCACTGGAAGTTTCACGCTGTGCTAATATTTACAGTAGCCTTTAAGAACGTAAACAACCGGCACCAATGGTACAATATATTTTTGTGACTTAATGGATCAACCAAAGAGGAAGCGCCGTAGAGAATTCCAAGTGGAAGTTAATTCTGCGACTACCAATGATCTTTTTCAGAAATATTTGGAAAAATATTTTTTGAATAATGCCTAAATAGTACAACTTTCACAAAACTAAATTAGTCGCATAAAGCAGCAATAAAATAACAGAACACTATCATTATCAACAATAAATGTACATATACCAAGAGAGACAAAGGGAAAAACCACAACCACAAAATAAATTGTATGGTTTCGTTCACATAGCTGTTTTCTCCAGAAAATGTAATAACTTTCGGGACAAAAACATGCTCTTGTTTATTTTTTGACAGTTCAGCACACGGCTTATTATCTTTACAAATGGAAAAAAGTTAATGGTTCTACCTTTAAAACTTTGAAGCCATCCTTTCTAAACACACTTCCATCCCGGCCGAAGTGCTTTTGCTATGCAACAGCCGAAAAAAAATCAACATTTTAATAATTTCAAACCAACTCCTTAATCAACGAAATCCCTCATCACTGATGGCGGTTGCTGGTTGGCTAACTGCTTGTTTATCATTGCCATCCCTTCTAATGCATTCGGTGAAAATCCGGCTAATTTTTCTACCGCTGAAAACTCCAGTAAAAGTGGTCACTCCCTCTCCGGAAGCTGGCATCATTCCGGTCTGTCACTGACAGAGCGAGCAGACAGCACCACTCGCACACTCACACTGCGATCCCCGAGTGTGATTAATGGCCATGTTTTCCGGGCTCGAAAACTTTTACTCCGCGCACACATTGACCAGCGGCGGATCCTTCCCGGGCGGTTCTCGTTGTTCGTGTCTTCCCGGGCGGAAGTCAACGGAGGAAAAAGTCGGCATATTAGAAACCGGCAGCCATACACAGCGTACACAATCGTTGCTGCGAAAGATAGCATGCAGAATCATGATAATGAATTTGCAAGCATTTTGTCATCGCTGGCTGTATTTTTCTCTCCACTCCTGGAGGAAATCTTTCCGCAAGCCAAGCTGGGCAGTCCTCAATTTTCCGCACAGCAGATGACGAGCGAGCTGCCTGCCGGTGGATGAAATTTCCGCTGGATGAAAGACAAGTTTCAACAATCCCGCCGCAGCGCAGCGGTGCGGAGGGACGATGAGATAGCATCAAATTAAATGATAAATCTTTGGCATGAATTCCCGTCCAGAACCCTAACCTACCATCATCGGCATCATCGGAGAGGAAGCGGTTATCTTCCATAGGCTGAGAAGAACGGAAGAACGCTGTGGGTTTATTAAAATTCATATACCGTAAAAACCAGCTCCAGTAAAGAACGGGCTGGGCCTGGCTAACCGCAGAAGTCGAAATTTCACGGCTAGTGAACTCTAGAATAAGCGAAGCTTTTAGAATTATTATTTGATGATAGAGGCAGAAGCGAAATTTGAATCAATAATGCGCGCTGCTCGAAAAGCCGAAGCTTCCGCTGTTGATTGCGCTATTTTTGGTAATTTGGCTGAAGGAAGGACGGGGAGGGGGGGCTTCTGTTTGTTCTGTAAGCCGATAGGCTCAAGTTGTGCTACCAGCGAGGACTTAATTACAGTCTACGGGCGGAATGTGCGCTGCTTGTCCTGTGTTTTGATTGTTTGCTGCCGTCTTTCATCTTGATGACAATTGACGAACCGTGTACATTTTTCACTTTTTATCGAGTGATTTTCATGATGTAGTCAAATTAATCATTGGATTTTCAAAAACCGCAGCAGCAGAGTGTCGGGCATTTCGCGTGAATTATGGACAGTATTTTCGGACAAAAGTTGAATAATTATTATTTTGAAATGAATATTATCGCCATAAATAATAGTCATACTGCCCGGGCGGTAATTAAGTTTCTATTTCTATCCTTTCGATTCTTTTGGACAAATATTTGTTTCTGAAAAGAATTTGGAGGACATCAATTCAAAACAAATTGTCAACTATCGCAGCCTCAGGATTTCATATTACATAAAGAACAAATTTTCAAAAAACGCCTTGCAACTCTGTAGCAGCGCGCAAAATTTGTTCGTTAATTTTAAAGCTGCATATGATACCATTGACCGAAAAGAGCTATCGAAAATCATGGATCAAGCTGATCAAACTGATTCAATCTATTTACGACACGTTGCTGTCAAACTTTGTGTAAAAAATGGGCCACATATTTGCTTCACTGTCGCTCTCTTAAACAAGCCGCTTTTGGTACGAACCCTAGTGTACGCAGACAGAAACAAAATGGGGGGCACCCGTTTCAGAAGAATGTTTTGGCCTGGAAAAATGGATTATTATTACTTATTACAAAAAAACACGAGCCAATTAGGTTGAAAACTCTAAACTTTCGGAACAACTGGATTCTATATCTCAGTTGAAATTGGACTTGAAATCGAACTTGACATAGGGCATTTGATTAGATTTGAAATTGGATAAATTCCGGCTTGAAGCTTTCATTCAAATTGGACTTAAAATTGGATTTGAAATTAGACTTGAATTTAAAATAATTTGGACCGTAACTTTTACTTGGAATTAGACATGAAACCGGACTTAAAACAGAATTTGAAGTTTTAATTCAATACTAGACTTGACATTTTATTTGAAATTGGAATTGAATTACATTTGCAATTTGATTTTAAATTAAGATCGAAATTGAACTCAAAATTAGAATTCGAATTGTACAAATTGTACAATTTGTTGTTCAAATTGAGTTTAAATTGGACTTAAAATTTAACCTGAAATTTAAACTTAAAATTGAAAATGCAATTGAACTTGAGTTTGCTCCTGACTTTGGACATTCAATTAATATTGAATTCGGACTAATTTGAACTTGCAATTTTACTTTAAACCGGACATGGATACGAGAGTAGACACGAGATTTTACTTGGAATTAAAATTGACATTATTCATTTTATTCTCTCACACGTTTTACACGTTTTTTCTGTTTCAATTTTTCTTTTTTACAGTCCCGTTTTCTAATTTTTGTTTCGTTTTTCTCCTTTTTTTATTTTTATTTTATTTTATTTTCAAGTCTTCGACCAATTCGTACAGACTGTCCCTACATATTACTTATTCTATGTTTAAAGGTTATTTTACTAATGTTAAAATCATAGCACTCTGAGATATTGTCAAATTCCCTACAGTAAACATTAAACGGATTATTTTGGGCATATTGAGTACGATACACAGGAAGCCGAAGGAAATGAGGCTGGCGAATAGGCCTTGGAGGCACGTTGATTGGAACACGGCTCAGCAAGTCGGGGCATTCGATATTATTGCCAAGAAGGTCGAAAACGAAAAGCCGTTGCAGCAGCGTCCTTCTAGTTGTCAGCGTCGGTAGATGGATAAGCGCGCATCGGTTTTCGTAATGTGGTAGACGAACTGGATCGCGCCAAGGCAGGAGTCGTAAAGCATATCGAACAAAGTGGCGTTGGATTTGTTCGATTCGATTTTTTTTTCATGTGTGGACTCATCACTGCGACCAGTATAGTTGATCTATTGTGATATCGCCCGGGTGTTTGTTGTATGACCTGCACTGCATTTCTTTTTGCTATAATCGCTATTGAGTGAGCGATATGCTTATTAAATTTATCCGTGCTTGTGTGTATTGGGGTTTACCCTTCCTTCAAAGCTTGATCTACTTTACCCACTTATTCCTCGCCACCAGCACTATCCCATATTATAGCCGTCCCTGGCGAGGATTCATTCGTACCTCTGACCAGTACACTTAACTATAGGAGGGACATTTGCACTGTCAGGAGGCTTCAGTGGATAAATATAAAGAATTCAGCACGAAGGAAGGGTATATGGAGGGGCCTGAGAATAAACCCATGCTAAAGTCACTTGACATCGAATGGCTTGATTCTACTAAGATTCGAACCCACGACCACTCGCTTGTCAAAGCAGACTCGGTAACCTTGTCCATTCGATTTACTTGCATAGCATGATAAGGAGCCCACACAAGCACTCCATACTCCAGTATGCTCCGTACAAGTGCACAATATAACGACTTTAGGCAGTAGACAGCTTGGAATTGCTTCGTGTTTCGTTTGACGAACCCCAATACAGCATATGCTTTGGCAATAGTAGACGCAATGTGCTGTGTGAACCTCAATTTGCTGTCTAGTAGAATGCCCATATCTTTCACTGAATTTACACGGTTTATACTTGCTGCAGACATTTTGTAATCTGTTTCTGTTTCTGTTTCTGTTTGCAGCACAAGGTGGGGCAGTTAGAGCCAAGTCTGTCCAGGGCTGAGATAAGGTGGTTGTGATAATGATAAAAGAATCCGTGCGGATTACGCTAGCGCCATAATGTGTTGGTGATTATGGATTAATGGGCGGAAGAAGAGTGACAGAACTTGGCTCGTTATAATTGTGTGCTTGGTCAATATAGCATAAGATGGCTTGTACTTATCTTGTTTTCTCCTTCCTTTGTTTGTTTCCTCATCTTGTTCGTAGTCAATCTTAATTAAACCTAAAGCAGGCTCCACGCCGGCCGTCCTCTCCATCGTTGTCACCAGTGCAATCATCTGTGGCTGATCTCTTGCCTCCCCTCACGACAACATTGTTGCGAACATTGAAGCGATAGAGATCAGGCAGAGAAAGAAAAGAAAAGAAAATCGCAATTTTCAAATTAGTAATATCACGAGAATTCTATGTCTGTCCATCACCTATGCTACTACCGACTAACTACTCGCTAGGCTGGACGCTACTCATCTCCCAAATACCCATATCATCACGATTGACCCAGCGCTGTTCAACAACCTATGCTCATTAAAAGCCACAGCCGCCTCTTTATCTACCATCTTTGCAGTATTGTAGCTGATGGCGTAAATTTTCGAATATTTTGTGCGGAATATTATTCAAGAGCAATATTATCGCTCAGAACTATCGAAAAACTACTTGAACTTCCGAAAAATAGAGCAGATGCGATATAATGGGGACTGGTACTCGCTCGTATTATTCCCGGTGGCATTAATTTCATATTTGTAGCGGTAGTCAACCGATTTGTCGGTATGCTCTTCAGACCGTGGTCAATTGAAATGATTCTGTAACTAAGAAGGGATGAGGTGGATCAAAAAGAACTTCACTTGGAGATATGTATATATGCCGTGTTAGGTCTTAAGTGCAAGCTGTCACTAAAGCAAGACTTAATAAGATGTTAACGACGTTGATAATTCTGTGAGGATGGTATTGAATCGAAAAAAAATCCTCATACCACGGCCATATATTATGTACTATGACCCCATTTTAGGAAGTGGAAATGATTGAGGACAGCCCTTCGCTATCGCTTGAATCAGCCAGAGAATCGAATACCTGTTTTTACTTGAAGAAGTTTTAACTCTAAAAAGATTTAGTTAGAAATGGAATTTCAGTTGAAGTCTGCCAGCATTGGGCAATGGACAGAACAAAATATATATCGAGGCTATAAAACTTTTCGAGAGATCCACTAAGTCCGACCGCGACGACAGCCGCAAGAATGGAGAGGAGCAGGCCGCCGGTGAGTTGCCACCGTTCGACTTGATGGACTCTCCGACAGAGGCTCATCAGCATTAGGAAGGCCCTTGGGAGACAAACAGCGTCATTCATGATCATTTTATGTTGTTAGTTGAATACCGTTAACGCGGTTAGTCACAAGACATGCAAATCATTCTAATAAAGGAGGGAAATAAGAAAAAAAAATAATTATAATTGCATCCAAAACAATACAATAGAGGTGACAGTAACAGCAACGATAGCAATATTAGTAATAATAGCATAGGAAACTGACACAGGAAACACAGCTACTGACTATAACTTCCTGCCTATTAATAATTGTAATTTGGCAGCATAGGTACAAGAAGAATTTCCGACTCATCATAGAACACTCAAACATATATTCATTCGTACCTATACACCCATGCACACTCATACATGCATACACATGTATACATGTACGTGTGTGTATATTTTTCAGTGCTGTGCTGTCCATAATCGCATAACAGCCACAAATTCTATGGCAATCTCATAGAAAATGTCTCGATTACGCAAATAAAGACATCACATCATTTTTGAACACTCGTTCGTTCTAACTAGCGATACATTTTAATTTTCATGAGTAAGTCAAAATCTCATGAATGGTGGGTAGGATTTGGTTTCAGTTTTCTAGAGAAATTTCTGTGCATACCAGCAATTCATCTAGGGAACTGAGTAAGCCCTCCCGGTGCTTCGGCCCAAACGGATTGAATTTAAAATCAAATCTGTTCGATTTCGCTCCATTCCGCTTTACGAGACACATGCTACACATAAAGCTAAATTATGCAATACTACATACTACACATATATCCAACTTAAACTATAAACATTCTACATGCGGAACTAAGAATTTTTAGGTCGTTTAGCCGAAGTACGCGTCAAACCACCTACCCATGGGAGGGACTTGCTGCAGACATTTTGTAATCGAATGTTATAACGTTGCGTCTTTTTCTGCAAAAAGAGATTACATTTCTGTACATTCACTTCCATCCCGTTCAGCGAGCACCAGTTTACTAACGCGTCAATGTCAGCTTGGATTGCACAGCAGTCAACCGCTGACGTTACTACACGAAAAAATTTGAGATCATCTGCGAGCATGTATTTAGGAGACTGTATGGTGGTGCACAGATCGTTTACAAATAGTATAAAAAGCAGTGGACCTAGATGGCTTCCCTGAGGCACACCCGATTCGATCTCAAACGGAAGTGAACTTGTTCCATCTATGCCCTTATCTTTGGTTTTACTTTCACTTTCCATCTGTTTTCCTCATCTCTTTTTTTCTTGTCCCACATTATCTGTTTCAGTGTTTTGTTTATCTTCGTTTCCAATTCCAATTTCATGCTTTTCATTGGATTTTTGTTATTTTCTTTCCCGTTTAAAGTAATTTCTCTTACCCTTTTCCCTCTTTTTCATTTTCAGTTTCCTTCACTCACTTTATCCCCGTTCCTTCTCGTTTTTCGTCTTTGTCGGTACCGTTGTGTTCTTTTTGACACCCGGTTCTCATATATGTTTTGTTTTTTCTTTCTTCTTTTCTTTTTTATCTCTCATTTTTTGTCTTTTACTCTTCCATTTTACCCTTTTCCTGTCCCATTATCCAGTTTTTTTGTCTCATATTCCCCCTTTTACATCCCATTGGACCTCTTTTCCTGTTGTTCTTTTTCCTCTATCGGCTTTTTAAATGTTTCTTCAAACTCTTCGTTATTCTTTTCTTCGCTTTGCCTTTGTTTTCTGATATTTTGTTATGCTCGTTGTTTCGAAAGAAACCCTTTTTGTAGCAGACCTTTATTTTGTGTCGCTCAAACTATAATAATTTATTTATTAGTTTGACATCATTAATCTAATTCTGCAGTATACTCACAAGAAGTGGTTCTAGTAATCCTCTATTTTCCTTCGCTTTCCTCTATTACTTTACGCTATCACTAATCAATAAACAGCTTTGTTTAATTTCCAGGTTATGATTGGTTTCACAGGTAAGAAAGTTTCCTCTGGCTAACCTTCAACTGAACGGGAATTGCGTTAGGTCTATCTTTCTCTATCGGAAACACTATACCGCACTCTATTTACTCCTGGCTAATACGTAAATTCTATTTGTTAAACTTTAATTGTTGTATTGCACAACGTACTTGCTAGAACTATTTATCACTTTGTTTACACTCTTTCCTTCCTCCGTACATGACATTGAACGTCAGACCAAGGGTCTGTCAGTCTGCTCACTTTGCAAACGTCAGGCCAAGGGTCTGTCAGCCAGCCTTCTTTAACAGGGGAGTGCCGTGTTGCAACACTCGTATTCCCTTTCTTGTCACTTTTCGTTACTTCCTTCTGCCCACAGTTTTCTTTTTCTCTTCTTTTCCTATCCCAATTTTCGCACTTTTCCAGAGTTCTAAATTACCTTTGTTCCGTTTTTCTTGTTTCTTCTTCCGTTTTCTCCATTTTCAGGCCGGTTTCTTCTCTTAACCTATCTCGTTTATTGTTCCTTTTATGTCCCGTTTCAACCGCCTCAGTTTTCTTGTTTTGCACTTTAACAAATTTTCTATCTCGTTTTTCATTCCTTCGTCGTTCGTTTCTTCCTTTTCTGCCCTGTTTTGATTTTCTTTTCTGTTGTATCCGTTATGTCTTATGACTTTTTCAACGTTTTCTTACCATTTAGTTTTTTTCTGTCTCGATTTCCACTTTTTTTTGTTGTGGTTTCTCCATTATACTACACCCGTTTTGCGTACTATTCTTTTCCACCTTTTCCCTTTTTTCTCTTTCTTTTGCTCATTTGTTCTTTTTTCTTTTCGGAGTGATTCCTTTTTTTCTTATTTTCTTTGTTTCCTTTTGAGTTCTGTTTTCTTATTTTTTTCTATTTATCTATCTATCTATCTATCTATCTATCTATCTATCTATCTATCTATCTATCTATCTATCTATCTATCTATCTATCTATCTATCTATCTATCTATCTATCTATCTATCTATCTATCTATCTATCTATCTATCTATCTATCTATCTATCTATCTATCTATCTATCTATCTATCTATCTATCTATCTATCTATCTATCTATCTATCTATCTATCTATCTATCTATCTATCTATCTATCTATCTATCTATCTATCTATCTATCTATCTATCTATCTATCTATCTATCTATCTATCTATCTATCTATCTATCTATCTATCTATCTATCTATCTATCTATCTATCTATCTATCTATCTATCTATCTATCTATCTATCTATCTATCTATCTATCTATCTATCTATCTATCTATCTATCTATCTATCTATCTATCTATCTATCTATCTATCTATCTATCTATCTATCTATCTATCTATCTATCTATCTATCTATCTATCTATCTATCTATCTATCTATCTATCTATCTATCTATCTATCTATCTATCTATCTATCTATCTATCTATCTATCTATCTATCTATCTATCTATCTATCTATCTATCTATCTATCTATCTATCTATCTATCTATCTATCTATCTATCTATCTATCTATCTATCTATCTATCTATCTATCTATCTATCTATCTATCTATCTATCTATCTATCTATCTATCTATCTATCTATCTATCTATCTATCTATCTATCTATCTATCTATCTATCTATCTCTCTCTCTCTCTCTCTCTCTCTCTCTGCCTCTCTGTCTCTCTGCCTCTCTGTCTCTCTGTCTCTCTGTCTCTCTGCCTCTCTGCCTCTCTGTCTCTCTGTCTCTCCGCCTATCTGCCTCTCTGTCTCTCTGTCTCTCTATCTCTCTCTATCTCTCTCTATCTATCTCTCTCTCTATCTATCTATCTCTCTATCTATCTATCTCTATCTATCTCTATCTATCTATCTCCCTCTATCTCTCTCTCTATCTATCTCTCTCTATCTGTCTCTCTCTGTCTATCTCTCTCTATCTATCTATCTCTATCTATCTATCTCTCTGTCTATCTATCTCTATCTATCTCTCTCTATCTATCTATCTATCTCTATCTATCTCTCTGTGCTTCTTTTTCTGGAGTGCAACAGGAGCCGGGCTATCTCTAGATGACTTGGTAGTGCAGCTGTAAGTATGCTTACTTATATTTACTAAAAAATTTCGTAAAAAACTGGTTGTTCTTCATCGTCAAACAACAATAAAAGTTATAATGAACATTTTATCATGTAAAGTTTAGAAATTGACCAACAATTTTTTTGTATTTCAAGAAAAATCCATATGACAGAACATAAATTTCCGACTTTCCAAGTTAACGTAAAATTGAATCTTAACATTAAAATTTATTGGTTGGACTTGATACTAGACTTGAAATTGGACTTAAAATCAAACTTAAAATTATACTTGAAATTGTACTTTAAATCGAAGTTGAAATTAGACTTGCAGAAACTTCGATTAGAAATTGAACTTATAGTAGGAGTTGAAATTGGAAATAAATTGGATTTTGGATTGGATTGGATACAAAGGCAATTCTTGTAATTGTGTTTGGAATTGGACTTGAACTCTAGACTTTAAATTGAACTTGAAATCGGTGTTGATATTGGGCATAACATTAGAATTGAAATTGCAATCGAAATTGAGTTTAGATTAGGCTTTGTTTAGGTTTTAAATTTTACTTTTAATTGGAATTGAAACAGGACTTTGAAACTGAAACTATTTGCTACGGAATTAATTTACGTATCGCAAAAATAGTGCCCATAAAATCATCAACCCAGCCTGGGCATGCCAATGGGTACCATTCCAGGCCTGCCGTACTCTACCGTCTCCTGCAACCAGCGGCTCTTCAACGAACCCTCGTACACAACATTTCCGCTTATCACCGTCTACAATGCTGACTAAATCACCCGTTACTAGACGTACGTAAGTGGACGGCTATTGATAATATCTTACATAGGTTACAGGAGGGTATTTTCGGCAGACTTCTAAATTCAGCCTATTTTCATTTTCTTTCGCTAATAACAATACTTTGCCGACATACAATTTCATATATATATATTTCATATTTTCTCAAGACAGTAAGTAATCTACTATTTTTCATTGAAAGAGCGTCAAAACCACCGGTTCTTCCACTAGAACTAGGCCATAAACTGAAAAAATAATGCTTAATGGGCCGAAAATACTCTCCCGTGTCCTACATTCTTCATATAACGGACAAGTCTTTCCCAGATTCCCCCCGTATGGGGCAAAGTTCCATCTAAGGATTTAAGTTCCTCTTTGTAGAAGCCGATGTTATTTCTCCTGCTCAATCTTCGTTGATGCTGCGAACCTGGTCTACCAATTCATTGCTTGCTTTTTTTTAGATTCGTCCTATTGCACAGTGGTCCAGAATCGCACAAAAAACGGACATTAGCAATTGGGTAAACAATGCGAAATTTTTCAAGGATGGTGTCTGGAGAAGTTTATTGACAAAATATAGTGCAGCTTTCTGCACTATGAGGGTTAACGTGAATACACCTATAAGGATAACAAAAACTTTTTTAATTTTATGGTTTATAAGATTTTAAGTCACTAACTAAATTCTGAACATGCGCTAAATTCTGAACCTATCTAAACATCTGTTATAACAGATGCACCATATTTTGTAACAGATTTGGACTAGGTTCTGGACCTGATTTAGGACCATATTTTTGATCAGATTTTTTACTAGGTTTTAAATCAGACTTTGGATGAGATTTTGGTCCCAGATTCTGGCTCAAATTTTGGACCACATTTCAATCAGATTTTGGATCAGATTGTATTTGGACCAGATTGGATTGGATTGGATTGGATTTGTAGTTTGGACCTCGACTGCATCATGGAGCTGCATCAGATTCTAGATCAGATTTTGGACCACTTTTTTCAGATTTGGACCAGCAAAGCAAAGCGTGGGCTTAAACGTCTTTCTAAGACTTGACCCTTCTTTATCGACAGACTTCGCGCCCGGCTATTAGAGTACAGGACAGTTACGGGGCTAGTGCAAAAATCTTACTGACTCTATCTGGTAGCACTGACTGCCTAGTCGAGATTCGCACATACGACGACTGGTTTGTCAGACCAGCATCATACCTCGAAGCTAACTGGGCTAGATTTGGACTAGATTCTGGACCAAATTTTGAACCACATTTTTGATCAGATTTTTGATCAGGCTTTGAAACAAACTTTGCATTAGATATTGGACCCAGATTCTGGCTCAAATTTTGAACCACATTTTTGAACCGGGTTTGAATCAGACTTTGGATTAAATATTGGACCCAGATTCTAGGCTCGGTTTGAACCACATTCTAGAACAGCAGAAGATTCTGGGGCTAACACGCTGACAGAAGAATAGCGTCACGCGCACAACCTTGTAAGTCGCAAGGGCCTGCATAGTGTCATCCATCCTGCCAGTAAAAACAAATTAGATTAAAACTTGTCGGTCGGTGGTTTCTACAGTAGACGGAGGAAGTGGCACAATTTGTGTGTCTAAAAATAACCCAAACCAGATACGTCGCTACCTTAATAAGTGGGTTGTGCAGACTCCATTTATCCTGCGCCTCTGCGATTCAAAGGTACATGGGTACCAGCGGGTCACAGCGACTACTTGTTAAGCGTAGCTAGCAATAACCCCCCTCCCTCACCTTTCCGCTCTTTTTCCTCGATGCCAAAAAAAAATCAGTACTTTCCCCTACCGTCCGTTTCATCAATTGTAGAATTACCGTTTCAAAAAATATTATATATATGCTGGACCGCATTTCAAGGTCAAGACTAAAATCACGAGGTTGGTCTAGAAGATTCTGGCCCAAATTTTGGACCACATTTTAATCAGATTCAGACCAGATTTTAAATAAGATTTTAGACTTCATTTTAGATCAGCTTATGTATCAGATTCTGGACCTACACAAGATCTTGGAGCTGCATCAAATTCTAGATCAGATTTTGGACTACATTTTTATCAGATTTGGACCAGATGTTGGATAATATTTTGGACCACATTTTTGATCCAATTTTGGATGAGATTCTAGAGCTGGACTAGACTGTGAGTCGCGTTTTTTATCAACTTTTGTTTCAGATTTTGGAACAGATTTGGACTAGATTCTGGACCATGTTTAGAACCATATTTTTTATAAAATTTTTGACCACGGTTTGAATCAGATCTTGGATTAGATGTTGGACCCAAATTCTGGCTCAAATTTTGAACCACATTTTGGTCAGATTTGGACCAGTTTTTAAGTAAGATTTTAGACCTCATTTTTGATCAGATATTGGAGATTCTAGACCTAGACTAGATTGTGGACCTTGCATCGATTCTGGACCACATTTTTATCATATTTTGGACTACCAAGCAGATTTTGGATCAGGTTATGAACCAGATTCTAGACCTGGACCTATTTTGGACGTGGGCTAGATTAACTACAGTTTTATCAAATTTTGTTTCAGATTTTGTGACATAATTTTAAACAGATTTGAACTAGATTGTGGACCAGATTCAGGACTACATTTTCTATTAAATTTTGACTATATTTTGGATCAGATTTTGGACTTGTATCAAATGTTGGACCTCCATCAGATTCTGGGCCAGATTTTGGACCACATTTTTATCAAATTTGGATCCGGTTTTGGATAATATTTTGGGCCAGCATTGACATGAAAGTTGCTGGGAAGATAAATTCGATTCTGTAGCAATTCTACTTGCATAGTGGTCGTGGGTTCGAATCTTAGTAGAATCAGGCCATTCGATGTTAAGTGACTTTAGCATGGGTTTATTCTCAGGCCCCTCCACATCCTTCCTACTGCATTATGCATTTCCTAACAATGAAAGCCTCTTGCCAGGGCAAGTTATTATAAGAGTGGTACTTGCTTGAGGTGCGAATGAAGCCTCTTGTTCAAGGGCAAATTATAGCTTGTTCCGCTTCCTGGTTCTAGGAACGAGATTGGTAATGCATAAGTAGTAAGGAACACATAAATTCACACATACACATACATCCTCACTCTGTGGTTAACTCTGGTTTACCGACCATAAAGCCTTTAGCCGGGACTGGTTATAAGAATGATACTTGCTCGAGGTACGAACGAAGCCTCTTGTCCAAGGACAAATGGTAACTAGTCTCCGCACTTCCTGGCTCTAGAGTTAGATTGGTTGAAAAGTAGTAAGAAGCGTAGAGGGAAAAAGGGGTGAAAACATACATACATACATACATACATACATACATACATACATATCTTGGACCACATTTTTGTTCAGATCAGATGTGGGTCCAGATTGCATACCACATACTGGACCAAGACCAGATTTTGAGCCCGGACCAGATTCTGAAGCACATTTTTTATCACGTTTTGGATCAAAATTTAAACCACATTCTGAAACTGGGCCAGAACCCAGAATATAAACCAGATTTTTGACCACATGTTTGATCAGATTATAAACCAGCAACCAGATCCTGGATCAGAGTTTGAACCAGTTTCTGAACTTGGACTCTATCGCGGACCACATTTTTTATCAAATTTTGGATACGATTTTGGAACAGATTTGGACTAGATTGTCGACTGTGTTTTGGACCATATTTTTTATCAGGTTTTGGACCAGATTCTAGACCTGATACCAGCGCATCGTAGCGTGACATTGTGGCGGCCTTGGCAAAGGCCCGAATTTAGAATAAGACTGTCATACATGATTCGTTTAACTCTCTATTTGCAGTACTTCGCTACACTCGAGAGTGTCTTACTTTTGGCGCCCCCTAGAGCTAGCGCCCTTGGCGGGGGTCAATCTGGTCAACTGCACGCCACGGCGCACAGTGGGACGGATTCCAAAAAGGCGGACATCAGCTTTTGCGTAGAAACTAGTAAGCTTTCTGCATTTGTGTCTTCACAAAAGTTTCTTGATTTTCAAAGCCTACTTTTTGTTATACCAAAAATAATGGCTTCAAGGGGGTCAATTTAACTTTTTTATTTAAAGCCAACAATAAACAAAGCTCAAGAAAAAGTTGTCCAAAATGTTATTTAAGGAGTGTTAGTCGAAAAAAGGGAAACTTTTTTCTCTTAAGGAAAGGAAGTTATAGTGCTACAAACTAATGCATCCGCTTAATACCAATTTTTAAATTTTATCGAAAAATCATTAAATGTGAGACATTCTTCGGGACAAGTCATCATAATCCTGTACTGTCCCGCAAAATCCTGGATGTCTGGTCGATCTAGTTTTATTGGAAATAAAAAACCCCAAAACATCAAACCCATTTTCGTGCATTAGGCCAATTGAGTGCAAGCGAATATATCATTCGGCTCTCAGGAATAACGATCATTCTTATCACCATTACGGGATTTCGCGTGCAAAGTGTGCCAACTGAGATAATTGATGATGCTATCGTCCTGAGGTAGGTGGAAAGTTTATACATTAAATTTGTCCTACTTTCGCGTCGCGAACCCGAAGCCAACTGCCACGAAAATAAACAAATCACTTGTTCGCCTTGACATTCGCCGGTATTACCGGTTTCGTCGTTTCGATGTATCCTTTTTGTAGACACACATTTGTTTGGAGCTTGCGAGCAAAAAAAGGATACTAAAAACAGTCGGATCTCTCGCACCTTGCTGATGCAGCCGTGGAGCTCCTATCCCAATGAATGGATTATTATGTAATACAACTTTATTCCAAGCTTGTTTGGTAACCCTGGCTTTGTGTGGCGCAATGCCATGGGCGTGAATTTACGACCAAATTCCTGCTTCGGTATTGTGGCTTTGGAGAGTGAAAAAACTAAGTCACGATTCGATTCTTTCATCTTGTCGACCATTCTAGAAGACCACCGAATGAATGAACCTTCCATACAATCCTTTCGTGATTAAACACTTGTATTTCAAAGGAATTTAATTAAATCAAATATTTACCGAAAACCTTTTCCCACTTGTGTTATCTTGCCGCAATCGAACCGCAAAACACGTGGCTTCATATGTGACACCAGGCTGTATGTTTCTTTGTACGTGTGTGTGTTCGTACCAAATTCCTTCCGGAGGCCACAAACTGCTGCACGTCACTTGGCATCAAGCATCTATCAGGACTCACCACAAACCGCTCCACCACCCACACCAGCCTCTCGAAATACATAATCAAGATTTATGGCTCCGACAAATCCTTTCCATCAATTTTCCATGGCTTTTATTGAGCGCACTTGCTTTGTTCAGGTCCGGACGCCGGCTTTTGGTTTCGAGAAGAGAGTTCTTGTGAGCAGACACAACCCGTATCTATCGGATTGCCTCCGCTTCGGTGCGTGCGTGCCGTCTGACGTGCGTAGGCTCGCTTCCTTGGTACACTTTGGTGAACACATGACAGCAGCAGCGGTAGGCATCAGCACTCGCAAAGTTTCCCTTCTACGGTCCGCGATAAATGGTTACTGATAATCAACCGGAATTATTCCACAGTCAGTTTTCTAGGTGAAAATTTTGCTCCACCCGAGAGGACGCCAGTAATCGTACGGCGGTTTCAGCCTGCGATTGGAATCTCAATGGAACTATTTCGCTCGTACGGAAGCTGTAAAATGCTGTGTGTAACCGCTGATAGAGAGATCAATTTTCGCAGATAAATCTCTATGGAAACATATTTTTCACTGAAAATGTGCTCGCATTCGTATCCACAGAACACAGAACTACGCGCAAACCGCTGCTGTATTAAGCCAAAATCAATCAGTATAAAGTATTCGCCGGTCAATTTCAGCTACCCTTTTCACCGGTGAAGGGAAAAAGAATTACTCAATCATTGTTGAAGGAGGGTTGCCCCATTCGCTGGAGTGAACCAGCATTTTCCATTTTAATTCCATCGCAGCTTAAATTGCTGATTGTTTGCTCTCACCGTCGTCGTCGTTGCACAACTACGCTCTTTCGTTTAGTTTCCCAATCACACTAACAAACAGCAGCAAACTTGTCGGCTTACAAACAGCTCCTAGAAGTCTTGTTATTGTTTGCCAATAGCTTACCCTTGTCAGTTTCGTTACTTCTCCATCGCAGCGCCATCGATTGGAACTTGGAGAATAGTGACTGCCAACCGGCAGGCCGGGGGGCTATCGGATCGATGAAAATGATTGACGATCTCTGTTACAGTCGATTTTTGATTTGCTATTCCCAAACATGCTGCTTGCCGTAGGCAACAGCCCACAACTGATTAAATCCGTCTGGCAACCTGGTACTGACGGGAGCCTCTCAACTCAACCCCTTCGTTTGAAATCTTGTTTGAAAAGTTTCCACATTAGACACGACTGTTTGTTTGACTCCAAATTGGATTCCGTTCGAAGTTTAGCTTTTCGACAAACAATCGAATGGGTGAAAAACCTTCGGTTTTCGCCAATAACTGTGCGGAGCGCTGCTGCAGGAGGTGACTACAAGCTTCAAAGGTTCCGTTGCAGTCCACCTGCACGGAGCACATGGAATGGGCAGTGGGCGAAAGGATGATTAATTGCAATATTTCCACCACACTTCTTGGCCACTCGCGTGTTATAAGTGGAAGATAAATCTGCTTCTGGGTTCGCATTCATTCCAAATTCTTTTGCTTCCTCGTTTCTAAATCCGTTCGATCATTGTAAAGGCTATATGAGGACGACCCATCTAAGGACGACCACTCCGCTGGACCTCATTTGTCTAAACTACATCCCATATTATGTTCGTAGGTACCGATTTCCTGTCCTGAGGGAAATATGCAGTACCGTTACTGGTCGCCGGTAATTGCCCTCTAGAATCGGCTCTCAGATAATATACGTATCCGCATGTGTGCGTGTGTGTGTGTTATGGTCGATAGATCGAGTGGGAGTCTAAATGGATGTAGTAGAAAAACTTGTACTTGGCTCCACCACCATGTCGACCAATAAATCAAAGGACCTCTGGAGCGCACACAAGTGGAACTGCTTTTCACGTCGTAGTGAAGAACGAACCGGGAAATATGACGGCTGCCAGGATGGACGATGAATTATTACCTTCCATTGATTGTTTCTAATGGTGGTCGGAATGTACCCTACTGGCCGGAACGGCCAGTTGCTGTAGGAAGCCCGAACGCCGGCGGCTGGACTGCGGTGTGATGCATCGCTATAATAGGGATTTGTTCCGGGTCACTCGGTACTCGAGTACACGAGATTGCTGCTGTACAGCCTGGTCGGTGCGGGGAGCAAGCAACATCGTCGACAGGCAGAAGATGCAGTGTGTATGTGAACGACTTGAGTCGATTATGTCAAATTGATGATGATTCGGTTGGCACATAAAACTAATGGCTTCGAATCGATGTTTTGCTTAGAAACGAGGTTTTCTAAGTTAGTAATGGGATGCTTCCGATTGGAAACGCTAGCGTTGCATGACGTTTCTAGGGCATTTGTAAATTTGATCAAATAGCTGCTCTGGCTTTTTAGGAATAAGACAGATTTCGTGTTGAGCCGTTTACGAAACGTATCCTTTTGGGGTTCAATATTACTTAGTGGGTCTAATGATTGTCAAATCATACAAATTTGCATTGGTATTTTATTTTTATAAGATTTATTTGGATTACTATTTGATGAATTCTGTTACTGATTTATAACTGAAAAATGATTCCATGGCTTCATGGGGACCCGGATTAAATATTCACTCTCCGACAAATCCTCTAGAAATGTCCGGAGTAAACGTACCCACGTATCATATTTTCGTAGATTTCAAGGCAGCATACGATACAGCCAAGCGCGAATAGCTATGGCAGATAATGGTACAAGTACGGTTTTCCGGACAAACTAACGCGGCTGGTCAAAGTTACCCTGGGGCGAGTGATGTGTTACGTCCGGCCTTCATAATCCCGCACGGGAAGAAATTTAATCCCCAAAATGAGCAAAATGACACATGATTTCAGATTTCTAGCTTATGTTTTATGAATATACACCATGAATAATAATCATGATACCATGAGCATCTTGCAGTACAACGCAACTCAAAACCACCCAGCTAGCACCAACTCGTATATCAATGTACGAAAACTATCGTAAATATCTCCTAACAAACTCGAAATCGTAACTAAAGCTGGATAAAGTGGGATCAAGTTGATTTTCTGTCGTATATAGAGATAATGACTGACATACATACGATTTTTAGCACAAAATCGTAGAGGCGTACGGAGCGACTCGCGCTTAATCGGATATTATCGTATATAAATACTTATATAGTCGTAACGCTCAAAATTATTCGTAATCACGTATATCGCCTCCAAAATAGTACGGATATGCCAATTTTGCGCATAAAATACGATTTATTTAGCATGTATTTAGCATTTTCATACGTATAAAAAAGATAAAAATCAGCATTACGTATAGATATACTTGCTAATAAATCGTATTTGATGTGCAAAATTGGCATATCCGTACTATTTTGGAGGCGATATTCGTGATTACGAATAATTTTGAGCGTTACGACTATATAAGTATTTATATACGATAATATCCGATTAGGTGCGAGTCGCTCCGTACTACTATACGATTTTGTGCAGAAAATCGTATGTATGTCAGTTATTATCATTACATACGATAGAAAATCAACTTGGTCCCACTTTATCCAGCTTTAGTTACGATTTCGAATTTGTTATGAGATATTTATGGTAATTTTCGTACATTGATATACGAGTTGGTGCTAGCTGGGTGCCTTCTTCCGAGGAGATAGGTGCTTCAAACTTCGAAGACGGTTGGGGCAGAATACACCAAACTCGGAAGGGCTACATACCGAAACCTGACATGTGTAGGGACGAGAGAGAGAATCTAATCACAAACGAGCGCGAGGTGGTCGACAGATGGAAGCGTTTCTTCGATGAACACCTCAATGGCGAAGTCGCAGAAGGAGGCGGAACGAAAATTAACCTATGGAAGATAGTAATGTCCTAGCACCTGATCTCCAAGAAGTCAAACGAGAAATTGGGCTTCTGAAGACCAATAAAGCCGCTGGGAAGGACCGCCTACCGGCAGAGCTTTATAAAATATGGCGGAGAAACGCTAGCAAATGCTCTATACTGGGTTATTTCGAGGATTTGGGAGGAGTAAAAGCTACCGGAGGAATGGATGGAGGAGTGGTTTGTTCCATTTACAAAAAGGGTGATCGGCTAGACTGCTGCAACTATCGCGGTATTACGCTGGTAAACGCCTACAAGGTACTCTCCCGGATCCTGTTACGCCGGCTGTCACCGATAGCACAAGGTTTCGTAGGGAATTATCAGGCGAATTTCATGGGGGCTCTCGCAACTACAGACCAAATTTTCACTATCCGGCAGATCTTGCAGAATTGTCGGGAGTACAACGTGCCCACGCATCACATTTTTATTGATTTCAAAAGCAGCATACGATACAGTCGATCGAGACAAGCTATGACAGATAATGCACGAACACAGTTTTCCGGACAAACTGACGCGACTGATCAGAGCTACATTTGATCGAATGATATGTTTCGTACGCATCTCTGGGACACTCTCAAGCCCCTTCGAGATGCGGCGAGGGTTGAGACAAGGTGACGGTTTATCCTGCATACTGTACAACATCGCTCTTGAAACGAGAGGCACGATTTTTACCAAGGGTAGCCAACTTGGGTAGGCTTTGCAGATGACTTCGACATCATACCCAGGAGGAGGCAATCTACGCCAGACTGAAAGCAGAGTCTAGGAGAATTGGGGTAAAAATAAATGCGTCGAAGACCAAATACAAAGGAAGAGGAAAGGAAGAGGCTCAAAGGAAACAAACGCGCGTCTCCCACGGACACTAACCGTTGACGGCGACGAACTAGAAGTGGTAGAGGAGTTCGAGTATTTGGAATCGCTGGTGACCGCGGACAACAACACTAGTAAGGAGATCCAGCAGCGCATCCAAGCGGGAAATCGGGCCTACTTTGCCCGTAAAACGCTACGATCAGGAAGCATACGCCGTCGTGCGGCTAACAATGTACAAAACCTTTATTAGACCGGTAGTTCTTTATAGACTTGGAGCCGTGACGCTGCTCACGGAGGACATACGCGCCCTTGCCGTGTTCGAGCGGAAAGTGCTGCGGACGATATTTGGCGGAGTACAAACTGAAAGCGGAGAGTGGCGGAAGCTTACGAATCACGAGCTACAGGCACTGCTTGGGGAGACTCCCATCGTACATCTAGCGAAAGTTAGCAGGCTACGGTGGGCCGGACACGACGTCAGGACTCGATGAGATCGAAAGCGATTTGTAACTTCTGAGACGACTAGGAAATTGGCGACGAGTGTCCCAAGACCGAGTAGCCCGGCTCTATGCTGAAGGAGAAGAAAAAGAAGAGGAAGAAGAAGAAGAAGGTTACCCTGGACTTACCTACGGTTTTTGAGGCTCTTGAGGAATCTCGAAATAAATCCACTTTCCAACACCAATCAAAATCCGATAGAAAAATGACCTCCTCCTGGTACCTGGTGAGCAGCATTTTACGTTTGGTTTATCGGTTTTCCTGCTGTCTTGCGTTCAGCTCGTGTGTAACCCCGCGCCAGGCAAAGCATTAAAATTTTCCACCTAACTGCTCGCTCGCTACCATGTTGATAATCGTCTATTTTCTCGGTGCAAAAGCAAAGGGTAACCATTCAAAACTAATTACCATCGGCGGGAAAGCGTATGTGTGCGTGAATAGAATGGTTAACACTGGAGGGACAAAATTAAATAAGAGACTAACTAATAGAAGGCTGCGATGGTAGTTTAATTGCATAAAACACTCGGGTACCAAGCGAGAGAGAGTGTGGAGTCCCACCTGCCATTGAACGAACCAATATATTTTTAGCCTCATATAGAAATTTCTCAGTTTCATCCAGTTTACCATTCTTCTCACCACAAAACGCTCCTTAACTTTACAAAAAAGTTGGACGTTGGACCGCGACAGAGTAAGAGACATTTAAAACAGGAAAAAAATCCAAAAGCATATTCACTGTAGGCCTCTATAAGTATTTGGTTGGATTTTGCTGCAGTTTTCTTTAAACACTTGTAGAAAATCGATGCAGAGCGCAAATCTCGTTTTCCAGGCACATAAATAGACATGTTCAAAGCTCTTCGCAGTCATGCAGGGCCGGCACTAGCCAATTTGTCGCTCCACGCTAATCGTTAAAATGGCGCCCTCCGAATTTAGTCGTAGTCTAATCAATGTTGCTTTTTATTACGTCGTTAAGAGCCATTAACCATAAATAAATAGTAGAAGTATCACAACATCCTTGGTTCCTCAGCATTCGTCAAAATATCTTTATGGTTCTTGCAGTTACTCTAAAAATTCTGGATAGAAACACTATTTTTAGTACTTCTAATATCATATAGAAAACTGAAAGCATTTTGACTTTTCTTTAGCTGTTGGTATCTAAATTTGAAGCATACAGTTTGTAAATGTCAAAACAAGGCAACAACGTTGCCAATAACGCATAATAATGAGGATTCATTGACAAATAGAGCCTGTTAACATATTTCGGTTTTGTTGTTAATAAACCTGGTACAGCCGATTCTTACTCGTCCACCAAGCTGAACAAACGTTTGAATACTTAGGTTTGGATGTTAGGTAGATACAGCTAAAGGACGGTGTTTTATTGAAATTCATATACCACTTTACTGCTGAAACCGTAACAGGGCTACCTCGGAGTTCACTTATTGATATAAATGTTATTCTCTGATATGGTTTAACGACTGTATACCAGTAACTTTTTTTACGATTTCGGCTCTTCCTCATTTCGCCAAATGAGCTTAAACGATTTACTGTTTACATATCCGAAAGGTAAAGGCAATAAAGGCGTGAAATAGTATCGGATAATGAAACCTTAAATCGTTTTACTTTTTACTTTGTTGGATTGAAAAATTCGAAAGCTTAATGGGTGGGTGTATGGAGGAAAAAGATAAACAACGAGCTGACGGAACTCTTCGGGAATGGTTCGACTAACTGGAACCCTGTTGATGAATAAATCGCTGAATACCCAGCAAAGTCACCATTTGTTCGTCGACTTCAGCGTCGCATATGATACCATCGACCGAAAAGAGCTAGGGAAAATCATGAACTAGAACAGCTTCCTCAGGAAGCTCATCGAACTGATTCAATCTACGATGGATGGTAGGGATAGACTGTCCAGAACGCACCGGGGGGGAATGACCCATGCTATTAATTGTTTAAAAACGCGGAAACAATTTTGTAAAATTATGAATGCACATTTTCTTTTGGTGTAAAACAAGCTAATTCATAATTGTGTAGCATGTAAAAGCATCAAACATAGCCATTTCCAATAAAATAAAGCGATTATCCGCGATCCCATTCCACATGTAAGAAATCACGGTTTTCTATTAAACTTTTACCCCTAGTCGGTATGCAAATTTCATAATAAATACAGTCTATCTAATTGATATACTGTCATACTCGATGATTCATCACAAAAATGGCATTAACTAGGCATGTTTTTCACATAAATTGCAAAAAACTTCAAAATACAACACAGGGGTAGAATGCACCACAGCGGGAACGAACAGTTATAAAATATTTTGCCTTTTCAGTGATTTGTTATTATATCGTATCGTCTTTAATCGTGTTTTTGGTTGACCGCCTAGTTGATGTTTTTTCGGGGGTTTTTCGTCGTGTTGTTGTTGTCTTCCGTCTTTTGTTTTTAATGAGCTTTTCACCTGGTGGTCATTACTTTTTCGTCGTATTTTATCGTCTTTTTGCTGCATTTTTGTCGTTCTTTATTTGTCTTTTTGGCTTCTATTTGCTATCTTTTTGTCGTTCTTTTATCGACTTTCTGTTATCTCTTTATTGTTTCTTTTTCGTGTACACTTTTGTTATTTTTGTCGCATTTTTGCTGTGTTTTCGTCATTTGTTCATTTTTGAATTTGTTTTGTTGTTTTTTAAGGCTTTTGCCGTTTTGGCATCTTTTTTGTTGCTTTTTTGCTGTCATCATTTTGTCGTATTTTCTTCGTTTTTTGTCATCTTTTCATCGTCTCTTATCGTCGCTTTGCTATTTTTTTATAATCCTTCCGTCACTTTTTTTGCCAATTTTTGTTCGTCAGGTGGCTTTTTACTACCTCTGTGTTATTCTTCTGTCGTATATTCGACATCTTTTCGTCGTTGTTTAGCAAGTTTTGTCGCCTTTTTGGAGCTTTTGAAATCGTCTTTTCGTCAACTTTTTATCGTATTTTCGTCATCTGTTTTCCATCTTTTTTCATAACTTTTTCGTCATCACTTCGTTGCATTTCTTACGGTATCATGTCGTCTTTTGCAGACTCTTCCTTATCTATATTGCTGTCTTTTCAGCGCTTTCTTGTCATTTTTCTGCTTTCTTTTCTTTTACTCGTCGCCTTTTTGACATCTATCCGTCCTATTTTTATTATCTTTTCATTGTGTTTTCGTCGTTGTCGTTGTGTTTTCTTCATTTTTTGTCATGTTTTTATCGTATTTTGCCATTGTTTCATAATTTTTATCGCCTTTTCGTCATTTTTTCACATTTTTTGGTATTTTCATTTGTTGTCAATGCAACTAAAATATTGCGTCGTCGTGCTGTAGTGTATTTATCATCTTTTCATCGCCTCTGAGACACTTTTCAAACAGCTTTTTCATCGCCTGCCGTCTTTTTTCAATGGGCTTTTCGCCTATTTGTCATTGTTTTTTCGTCGTGTTTCCATCATCTTTTAACGGTTCTTTCGTCGTATCGTTGACGGCTATTTGCTGTCTTTTTGTTGTTCTTTTATCGGCTTTTTGTCATCTTTTTGTTGTTTTTTTCATCGTTCATCGTATTCATCGTCTTGTTGTCATTTATTTGCATTTATTTTGTTCGTCAACTGTTTTTTTTTCGTGTCTGTGTTTGTTGTTTTTTTTTTCGAATGCTTCTGCCGTTTTTATCGTTTTTTCGTCGTCATTTTGTAGTCCTTTCTTCGTTTTTTTTTTGTCTTTTTTCCGTCGGGTTTCGTCGTCGTTTTGCCATTTTTTGTTGTTCTTTCATCACTTTTTTGCCATTTATTTATCGTCTTTTTTGTACTCAGTTATCTCTTAACTGCCATCTTTTTAAATCATCTTATTGTTGTCTGTTTGCCGTCTTTTGGTCACCTTTTTGTTGCCTTTTCTTCGTATTCGTCGTCTTTTTGCCTTTTTTGTCTTTTCTCTGCCGTATTTGTTATTTTTTGTCGAATTTTTTGACCTTTTTTTTGTCACTTTTGAACTTTGATCATATTTTCGCATTCTTTACATCGTTTCTTTGCATCTTTTCAGTGATTTATAATAATATTTTAATATTGTGTTTTATGGCGTTCTTGGTTGATCGCTTTTATGGCGTTTTCTCAACGGTTTTTCATCGTATTTTTGTCGTCTTGCGTCTTTTTAAACGGGCTTTTCACCTATTTGTTGTCGCTACCGCTTCGTCGTTGTGTTCATCGTCTTTTGGCGCTATTTTGTGGTACTTTATTCGTCTTTTTTGACGCCTCTTTGCTGTCTTTTTGTCACTCTGCCATCGGCTTGTCATCTCTTTGTTTTCTTTTCTTCTTCGTATTCATCATCTTATTGTAATTTCTTTACCGTATTTTTGTTATTTTCGTCGTTTTTTTGTGCGTCTTTTTTTGTTTTTTTTTTCGAATGCTTTTGCCTTTTCTGTCGTCTTTTTTGTTGAGGCTTTGGTGTTTTTTCGTCGTCATTTTGTCGCCTTTTTCGGTTTTTTTTTGTCATACTTTTATCGTCTTTTTGCCATGTGCCATTTTTTATTGTCCTTTCGTCACCTTTATGCCATTTTTTTCATCACATGGTTTGTTGTCAGTTGTCTCTTTACTGCCTCTGCGTTATCTTTCCGCCATTCCGTCGTCTTTTTAACGCTTTTCAATGACTTTTTATCGTTTTTTGCTGTTCTTATTGCTGTATTTTTTCATCGTATTTTCACCATATTTTCATAACTTTTTCGATATCATTTCGTCGCATTTCCGTCGGCATTATGCCCTTTTTCGCCTTCTTTTCGTCGACTATTTGCTGTCTTTTTGTTGGTTTTTACTCATCATATTGTTGCCTTTTTCGCCTTCTTTTCGTCGACTATTTGCTGTCTTTTTGTTGGTTTTTACTCATCATATTGTTGTTTGCCTCCTAGTTGGCCTCGAGGTATGATGCTGGCCTAATAAGCCAGTCGTCATATGTTCGAAGAGGCTGGCAGAGGCTGTCAGAGTCAATAGGATCGTAGCAACTGGCCCTGCAATTGTCCTGCATTCTCTAACAGCTGGCTGCGAAGTCTGTCGCAGAAGGTCAAGTTCCGATAACGGAATGTAGCACCTAGGCTTTGCTTTGCTTTTATTGTTGTCTTATCGACACTTTTTTGTCATTGTTCTATTTTCTTTTCTTCGAATTCATCTTCTTTTTGGCATTTCGCCGTTTTACTTTTGTAATCGTATTTTCTTCGTTTTTGGACACATACTTTTAGCATTTTTTGCCGTTTTGACGCTTTCGGCTGTTCTTTTAGTCGTTTCTGTTACCGTTTTGGTGTATTTTCATCGTGTTTTCTTCGTTTTTTTTGTAGTCTTTCTATCGCCTTTTGATTTTGTGTCGTCATTTTTTACGTCTTTCGTCATTTTTTACCGTTTTTGGTTCGTTCTATTTATTGTCACTATAACGACAGTGTTGTCATTTTTCTGTCTGTTTTTGTCCTTTTCTTCTAATCGCCTTTTGCTGTTACGTCTTTTCGTCGTTCTATCGTCATCTTTCCGTCGGCTTTTTTACGCTTTTTAAATATTTTTTGACGGGTCTTTTGGTCGCTGCTTAAGCATGTTTTCATATTGATTCTGACGTAATATTCTTTATTTATTTTTATGTCATCAGATAAAATTTAACTTAATTAAGTAAGTTAGCAACTAACTAACTAACTAATCATTGTTAAATTTCTAAATCCTGTCATTACTTTTTCGTCATCTTTTCATCGCATGGCATGGCAACATTAACATAAACTTATCCTTTTGTTCGTTTCTTCCTTTCAGAAGAACTCTGAAAGAAACTTTTATATCGGCTGTTAAAGAATAAAGTTATATTTTTGTAATATCCCGATTCGTAGGTCTGTAGAATTCCTAAGTCAGTTGATCTGGTATCACTGCTACTGACATTTTTCAAATCGTTTTCTCCCAGCAATTGGTTTCCATTTTAAGCATCATTAAATCGTTTTAGAAAATATGAAAACGCATCCTATGTATGGTACGGGAGGGTATTTTCAGCAAGTTTCTGAATTCAGCCTATTTGCCTTTTCTTTCGCCAATAAAAATACTTTGCCGACATACAATTTTAATATGTTCTAATTATTTTCTCAAGACTGTAAGTAATATACTATTTTTTATTCAAAGAACGTCAAAACCATCTGTTCTTCCACTAAAACTAGGTCATAGGCCGAACTAGGTAATGGGCCGAAAATACCCTCCCGTGCCCTATGTAAAAAGTAAGTAGCAGTACAGTTATCTACGGCAGCGTGTAACTTGCAGCACTTTCGAGATAATGAGATATTTTTCTTTACAAGGTCACGCGTACCTTAAAGCTGAATAAAAAAGTAATCACGGTTTGGTCTTGGGGTCTTATAATACTTTGCCCTACTTTCCACAAAAGCGATGAGCAAATCCGTGAGTGCTGTGTTAACTCCCCTCCCCCTCTGCATTGAATGTTCACTTTACTAAACCGCTTTATTTCGATCGACAAAAGCAATCGAGAGTGATAAGAAGAAAAACTATTTCAACGCTGCTGCTATTTACTCTTATCGACAAAATCTCTGTTCAACAAAGCTTTTTTCCTCGTCATAATATACAGAGGGTTCTTGTGCCCTGCCAGCTATTGCTTGAAAACTGTGAATTTTTAAAATACCTTCATACCACCTGGATAATCATCGTTTGATTTAAGTAGATCCTGTCCACCACATCTCACCACTTATACTAACCTGCAATTGAAAGAAAAAGAAAGAAACAAATTGTTAATCATTATTATTATGACGAATTGAGCGACATTTCGTTGTAATTGAACAATAGGTACGTGTTTCAATTGAAACCACCGCTTTACAATAATCTACATTCCGAACCAAACGACGGTGGAAGGAGCGTAACATCCGGCGGGTGGGTGCAGGCGATGATGGTAGGGGTACCGACGTACCGCAGTAAATTTCATCAAATAAAGCACTTAATTTACATTCCTGCAAAACATACGCAATTGCAGAACTGTTACGCACGGTGATCCACACAGGGTGGGAGACAAGAACGTAGAAAAAAGGCAGTCTGCCGTGGAATAAAACTCCCATATAATGAAATATTTCACATAAATTTTCCCTTTATTGGAATGTATTTTGCAAAATGCAGAGCCTTCCGTCACATGGTTAGCGGGCAGGAGGTTCGGTATTGTTTCGCCGCCATGGAATTGAAAACACATGTCCGACGACCGTAAGCGGGTCGTTCAGAAAACAACACTCCTTGCCGCGCGGCAGGGGGGAAGGTGTAGCAGTACCGGACGACCGGATGGGAAACTTTTGTGGAAAATGAACACGCAATGGCAATAAATAAAATTGATGCTCGGAGCAGGCAGCAGCGAGGTTCATTTATGCCATTATATTGATCAGCTTTCTAAAGTACCCAGCGCTTGTTTATCGTCCAAACGTTTAGAATGGCATAAGCAGTGGCTTTTACGGTTTCGCCTTATCAGTCCATTCAGTGTGGGCAATTAGTTTCAAAATGTGTGGACGACGACGGGTTATGTAAAAAGAAATGGCTGGCTAGCTGGCACGTCGGCGGATGGCGGAGCCCGCCAGTCCGACTAATCCATATGTGGTGGAAATTTATTACGAGTACCTATGTACCTTGTCAAATGATGCTAGCTGTTCAGCTACTGTTCATTATTATCGGTCGTTTTTACGATAAAATCTGACGTTAGTGGTGTCAGGTCACTCGAAGTTGATTAATTTGGTTGCTGTGTACATTATTTGACATATCGGTAATCAAACCAACCAGGGGCCAACTGTTTGAGTACATCTAATGAAAACTTTTATTGCCAGCCTATTTCTAACAGTAAGTTTGTTTCACTTGAAATTTATTCCAGTCGACATGTGGCGAATTATATGATTTTAAATAATTTGATAAGCACTGTTGAACGCATTAGGGTTTATCATATCAAAGGTCAGGTCCCCGTTCGCGAATACATTTGGTGTACCGCAAGGTAGTAACTAGAGACCACTTTTATTCTTTTGTTGTTCTTTAACGACGCTATCTATGCCTGTGAAAGACGCTGCAAACTAGTATATACTGACGATTTTAAACTCTACTTGACGTTTCGTTGCATCGTTGCGTACTGAAAAGGGTTTAGCATGTGAAAGATCTGTTCAAATGGAGGAGGGATATAAACGGGTGATTGGAGAGTCCAGCGCACACCAGCGGACCAATGAAATGGGCCTAAGACTTATCGACTTTGCCGCCTCCAAGAACATGGCCGTACGTAGTATCTTTTTCCAGCACAGAATCCATCACAAGTACACCTGGAGGTCACCAAATCGGACAGAATCACAGATTGACCACGTTTTGATCGACTGTCGGTACTTCTCAGACATTATCGACGTCAAATCCTATCGAAGCGCTAACGTTGACTTGGATCACTAACTAGTCATGGTTAAGATGTGCCCAAAACTCTCCGCTAAAAGAGCGATAAGTTGGACTATGAGAACTATAGAGCGATCACCGTTCTCAATGCTGTCTACAAAGTGCTGTCCCAAATCATTTTCCGCCGACTATCTCGAATATTTACACTGTGGCAGATCTTCCAAAAGGACCGTAAATACAGAATTCCGACGCACGTTGAATTGAAAATCACATATGATACCATCGACCGGAAAGGGCTAGACGAGAAAAACTTCCCCAGGAATCGGAAGACGATCATCGAGCTCGGCAGATACTCGAGCAAACCACAAAGCGGGTTCTTAAGGTTTGGAAACCGGGCAAACGTGGCGATACGATCATGTAGACCTTCCGAATAGCTTTCCGATGGCCATGAAACGCTGGGAGTGTTTTGAAAGGAGAATGGCAGCAGATCCCGCACCAGCACCAGCAAATCAAGTAATATTTGGAGGATGGATACATTTGCGTTGTGACGCCGAAAGAATTGTCGTCCCCTCCGGGAAGGAATGATATCTACATCTTGGAGCTATTCGGAACCCAAAAAAGTCCGGAAAGACTTGCCTTATATGGGATGCAGCGGGCATGGTAAAAGGAGGATCTCTCAAATAGTGTATTCCTAAAAGGTCCAGACTTCCTAGTTGCCTTGTTGCAGGTGTTGTGTGGATTCCGAGCGCGAAAAGTGGTGGTGAACGGTGACATCAAGCAACTATTTTACCATTTTTTCATTCGGCAACTAAATGGACCATCTGTAGTAATCCGTCCTAGAAGTCATCCAGATATATGTGCTGGACGTGGGAAGCTTCGGATCCACTTGCCCGCCAACCCAGGCACAGTTTATCAAAATCTTGAATGCGAAGGAGCACAAGGAGCAGGTCCACAGGCAGTAAAGGCGATTACTACAAAGCATTATGTGGACAGCTTCGTTTTGATATTAGGAGGCCGTCGAAGTTGCGACTTAAATATGTAACTATTTTCACAGCAAAGAGGGCTTGATCATCAGAAATTGGCTATCGAATTCCCAAAAAGTTCTTTGACGGGTCGGGGAACCAGCGGCGGTGTCCGACGCCAAGACACTGTCCTTTTCTACTGGAGATACGACCGAACGAGTCCTTGGGATCTCCGAACCCTACCTTTTGTCCAATGCTGGAAGGTGCATGTGTCGAACCAGGCTATACTCCAAAATTATAACCGGACTTGAACCCACAACACCCGCCAGGGCATGTGACTCGCTGTTTCCCATGTACCTTTGACCCACAGAGGCGCTGCTGGACAAAAGGAGACTGCACAACCCCCTTATCAAGGTAGCGACGTATCAGGTTGGGTTATTTTTAGACACAAATTGTGCCTCTTCCTCCGTCTACTACAGAAACCACCGACCGAGAAATTTTAATCTAACTTGTTTTTACTGGCAGGACGACGACAAAGTCGCAGGCCCTTGCGACTTACAAGGTACTGGACTGCGTGTGACACTGTTCGTCTGTCAGCGTATAAGTCGCGATTCTCAGCGCGGGTTTTCGGGGAAAGGCTCCATCCTATGAAATAGATCAACCTCGTGTTTTTAGTCTTGACCTTGAAATGCGGTCAAGCATATATATTAATTTTTTTAGAAATTTGGACAGTATCCAAAAAGCGGTGGTTCTTGGAACTTGTAATATAACGAGGAGCTTCCTGAATCACCACAATTAAACACAACTGGACCAGACGTAACTATAAAATAATACCAAACAAACCTGATTTACTGTTCCCGTTAATTTTGGCTGGATCGCCAAATGTGATATCATGTGATTCGCCATGTCCACAACTAACTCCAGGCCTCCTATACGCGGGAAGCTGTCACCGATTCCCTTACTTTCTCACAATGTCAGTTACAGGCTATCGGAAACTTCCCAAATAAGGTATAATCAAAGCATTTTACACGTTGTCGTCGTCGTCATCAGCATTATAGAGCCGGGGTGGCAAGTTTCAAGCAGTCGTCTCCATTCACCTCGATCTTAGGTCACTCGGCACCAACTTCCTAGTCACACACTTCCCGCAAATCACTTTCGACTTGGTCGCGCCATCTTGCAGTTGAACCCCCTGTTCCTGCTGTCGGTCAGTTTGTTAAAGAGAACTGTTTTGCTCGCACGGTCATCCGGCATCCTTACGACGTGTTCAGCCCACTGCAGCCTACCGATTTTCGTCAGATATAAAGCTTGTTTCAGATAGTATTGGAACAAAAACAATTGCATGTATTTCAGTTATTTATGATTGAATTCAAGATCTTTTCTTACACAAATGTAGCATTTTCTACATACTTTCAAGAAAAAATACGGATAAAATTATTCGTCACGGTTTCGAAGGAATTCTCGAACTTTTCCTGTAATATGGCTCATTAGGCGGCGCACGCTTTCTACGTCCATCGTTTTGGCTATCTTATTCCACCAGGTCTTCATCTAATTTCTCCCAGTATTTCTCAATGGGGCGGAACTGGGGGCAATTGGATGGGTTATGGTCTTTCGGAACAAATTGGTCCCCTTTCTCTGCATACCATTCTTGAATGACTTTGCTGTAATGGCATAGGTTTCATGTTTCGCTAGCTTAGATGCCGACCACAATGCATTTTCCAAATAACTGTGCACAATTGTTTCCCTTCTTTCGGCTTCCATGTTGTTTGTTTACAAAATACAATCGTTTTGCGGAATGTCAAAAATACATAGGTGAAGCAATCAAAATTTCCTACACGTGGACGGCAAGAACTTCCAAATCCGTCCACCAAGAGCACCACAATATGAACAAAAGTATGTTCCAATTCTAAATGAAGCAAGCTTTAGGCATGTTGCGGAGGAATTTATATTTGTAGGGTTTTATACTGTACATTGGGCTTTTACATTTCTACGGTTTTGTGCTGAAAATTCGAAACTACGCTCGAGCGCTGTGATGTGGCCATGTTACGAAAAAAGCTTGTTTTTTGAAAAATAGAACCAAAGCAGAACCAAACCAAAGTGTATAGAACCAAAGTGTTGTCGCTTTCTACGTTTTGTTGGCAGTAAATAAACACAAGCAGCACACTTCCGGCACTTAAAATTACATCCGACTGAAAATTAGGTCTACATCAGCTCCTATAACTGCTTTATAATCACTGTTTGGCAATGTCGGAACTCTTTGCGTTAGTCAAAAAAAAAAAAATATGGCAGTTGAATGGAGCCACGTCTAATGAATGTGGTGGGTAGGGTGAAACTTGTTAACTTCTGTTCCTCAAATATCTTTGAATAGATATAGAAATATGAGGTTGACCAGTGTCATAAAGAAAGATTATAGACTCGGTTCTAGTTGCATAATCTGACCATTTGTCTCTTGTCTGGCAATGCGCGCTTTAAACGTAGGTATCGTAGGTTCGACCTAATGTCGACAACTCTTAGTGGATCGATTCCTTCTAATTCCACCAAACATAGAACGTTACCTTGTATGTTTGGCGAATTACGCAAGCCAGCATTGAACCTGATAGACGGAAAATCCCTGATTACTCTTAATTATCTCCGTTTTCAGTAAAAAAGCCTCTGCATACTCGCAAGTAAAACCACTGAATAACACTTGAGTTATCTATCCCTAAAATCATCTCATGTCTATTAACAACACAGTAGACCCCGATCTACTGTGTGATACATTATAGTTTATCTCGGTAATTTTACAATTTTCCAAATTTGACTCTCCAGTATCTCAAATCCTTCGCCTTAAGGCTACGCTTCTGCTGTGGCTGCTATACAATACTACTGCTCTGTGAAGTTGCTGCCGGAGCTGTCGGCTGACTGACACGCAAATCTAAGTTCGCTAAGCCAGTAGATTCTTGCACAAAGGCGACTGCCGGAGATATTCCAGTGCACGTCACAGTGCAACTATCACATTTGAAATTGAAATTTATACCCCATGTTGGTGTCATACCGCTTCTGGGGCATCCGAAACAGAAGCGGAACTGAAAGAAGCAGTCTCGTATGTAGCCAACTTTTGATTCTCTGATATCCCCGCAGCCCTGCCGGGGTTGAGCCCGGAAGGCAGTTCCTTCCCCATCTAGTAGTACTTCTTGTGCAATGCGGTGTCGGCATCCGGATACAAAAGGATCCTTCTCGCGATGCTTTCGAGATTCGTGTTAAAAACTGCTACCGAATGCAACATCCTGAGCTAAGCTTAGCCTGTAATTACGAGATTGTCACACAGTTTTTCGCCTCCCTTCGATCACATCCCCCTTTGGATGGCACGAATGCCCTTCACAGCGGCACTAACATCGGCCCCAATCGTCAAAGGGGTGGCTGCTGTGTGGCGCACACACCCATTCAAAGTTGTGTGCGCTCGTGGAAGAAAGATGAGCTCATAAATGTGCTGCACTATTTCAGCGAACCAGCTACGAGCCAGACTGCGTGCGAAAGTTTCAATGTAATCTCGACACTCTTGGTGCTTTGTGCGAAATGGAATAGCGTCTGTAGTACCCCCTCTGCTACTCTGTACTTTCTTCCTACCACCCTAAACCACCCTAAACCACCCAAGCCCAAGAGACATGTCGGTTCATGTTCAACCCCGCTCTGTTTGGATGAGTTTGCAGCATGGTGGTGGGGATTTTACAGGGATTTCTGAATGGAAACTAATGGTAAGTGGAATTAGATGCCTCCCGGGATATGTGCAAGTGGGTGGAGTATTTTGTGTATAGTTGGATAAACATGAACATTGGTCGATATTCAAAGCTAAAATTATTGCTGCAATCGACATTGTTTCTGCCGCACAATATGTTATGGGAAGCAGCAAATGTGTTGTTTGGGAAAACAAGTTCTTACGCACGGATGGGAAAAACAAAACCACTCCGCTTGAATGAAAGAGAAATACGCTGCGCCATGATAATATTTATAACTCCCAAAGAAATCGATAAGAGTTCAATGAAACTCTAGCCCGAAGCATTCCTTTGCTGAAACAGTAAATCATTCGCACGTCATGCTAATAATATCCTGACCGCTGCTGTGCTGCTACTGCACCTCGTAACGAACCGTGAACGGATCCTGTGTACAGATCCGAGTTGCACGGAAAAGTGCTATTCATTGTGCTAGAAGAATCGCTCAGCTTCGTCGATACATCGACCAGCAAAAGCACGGCACTTCGTTCGTCCCTCAGGGGATGTTGTTAGCTCAACAAACTTGTAAAATGCAAATCAAAACCTCACAGCTGCCGTTCTCTTCTGTCGAAAGAACCAGTCAGAAAACGAAGAGCAAACTTCCTCTGGCAGCGCACCTCCTGGCCGAAACTCGAAGCGCAGTGAAAAACGGTTCGAACTTCAGCGATAACTCTTGAGGACTCGCTTGCGAAACTTTCGATACGTTGCTTATGCTTTTTTGCTACCCACAACACACCCATTCCACGCTAGCATATTTGGAGCCCGAGAAAGAAAACGATCTAATCTTCAGCGCGAAACATATTCCCTATTTGCAAAATTCGGAAAGTTGCGGTAAACTTTGAAGCAGATAAATGCGAACACGGGTTTAGACTAGTTTCTTTTTTTTTCGTTAGCCAAATTGATTGCACCACCGGGGGTTGCAGAAGAATCGCGTAAAAAGGGGCAGTAAGCTTACTACCATTAGGAGAAAATAAATCAGCTGCAGCTTTCGATCGTAAATCTACCCAAAAATTCCGCTGTTTTCACTCGCGGGAACATTTTACTGGATGAGAGCAAGGGGTTCTGGGTAGCTCTGGGTTACAATGCTACCAAAACGGGGAAACCCATACAGTCAAAAATCATCATTTGCTTTAGTCGTTTACAAAACATCGATTTTTTTTATCAAGATTAATGATTTCGAAGTGCTTCTGAGTTGCCTTTCGGGCGAAGCAAAATGTTTCTGAACTCATTTAGTACCAGTAAGAAAGTAACAGTTTTCGTTTCCTTTTGTAGCTAACTGCCAAGAACATCAAACTACACTTGCGGGTCAACTTCGCATTACAAAGAGAAACAACCCGAAAACTGTTTTCCGCAACAAACTGTGGCACAGTGCAGTGGCCTGCAAGTTCGGCTTGGCAAAATATCCAAAGTCGGCGGCAGCGCCAAAATTAATGTCGCTTGGGAATGCGCCTAACATAGCGCTGGAACTGCCTGCAACTAACGGCGAGATTGTTGAAAGCAACCAACGACTGTGAACGCAATTAATTTAATGAATTTTGTAATTACACGATCCGTTTAATTACTGTTCAGCTTGACATTGATGGCGTCAGCATTCGTTAGTTGCTGCAGCTTGGGCTAATTAGGCTCAATCGTGCAAGAGTCGGCGCCGAGTTGGTAATTAATTTACAAATAGTCACAATTCGGTTCCTACCCCGTTTTTTTTTTGCTCCCCGATTCTACTTCGCGGAACTGTGATTTACTCCCAAGCACTTGCCCTGCTGTGGGGTGGTGACATGCGATTGTAACCGTTTGATGATAACTTTTTATGTTAAACCAGTAAAATGGTTTCAATTAAAATACATTTTTAATCGGACAAAAAAATCGATGACTTTTTGAGCTCCAAATAAATTGTAAATGCTATAGTAACTTCCGAAAACAGAAACTTTCATCCTCATGTGTCGGTTCCAACAAATAATTTGGTTTGTATATCTCGGTTGTAATTTAAAGATACGAAATCATATACGCACGAAACAGTTATAACTTAACCACATAAAAGCATATAAGTACTAAAGTGGAGGCAATATACGTGCAATAATTTTCATAAACATTTGTAATTCTATTTTGCATGGATTCTATAGAACATTTTTAGAACACACAACTCTACATACTCTAATCATTATGCAATTCCAATGTAAAATTGACATGCATACGACTTAATGCGGACTTTCTATTACGATCTTGTGTTACCTGGGGGTGGCTGCAGGTGCATCTTACTCATTTACTTTAGTGGCAACGGTCCGTTACCGATCCCGCGCCGAACGAATTATAGTCCTCCAGTACCGTCGGTACTGGAGGCTGCCGTTCCCCTATCCCCACGAACACCAGCTGAACGTGCATCGACTTCAACAGCACGCACCCACCGGGTGCGGGGTCTGCCTCGGAGTCTACGGCCTCTTCCTGGTTCTCTGCTGAAAATAGTTTTGGCCCGACTCTTTCGACGGGCATTCTGTCCACGTGTCCAGCCCACCGCAGCCTGCCACATTGCACTACCTTCACTATATCAGCATATTTGTATACTTGGTACAGCTCGTGATTCATGCGTCTGCGCCACACTCCATTTTCCATTTTGCCACCAAGTATAGATCGCAGAATTTTACGCTCAAAAACCCCAAGCACTCGCCGATCAGCTTCCTTTAGCGTCCATGATTCGTGTCCGTAAAGAGCCACCGGGAGGATAAGTGTTCTGTAGAGCGCCAGTTTTGTGCGAATTTGAAAACTACGGGACTTCAGCTGGCTACGTGATCCGTAGAAAGCCCGATTCTCAGGTGCAACTCATCGTTTCACTTACATCATTGTCAACTGTCACAAGTGTACCAAGGTATATAAATTCCTCCACTACTCATATCGTTCCCCATCTAACTCCACCTCGGCGCCAACACCACTTGGGCTTCCACGTTCCCTACCAGCAACCATGTACTTCGTTTTGGCGGTGTTAATGGTAAGTCCCAATCTCGCCGCTTCCCTTTTAAAAGGCCTGAAGGCCTCTTCCATTGCTCTACCATTGCTTGATTCTGAAGATATCGACGTCATCCGCAAAACCAAGAAGCATGTGAGATTTCGTGATGATAGTTCCATTTCTTTCCACGTTGGCCCTTCGTAATGCACCTTCCAAGGCAGTTTTGAATAGCAGGTTAGAGAGTGCATCCCCTTGCTTCAGTCCATCCAACGTCACGAAAGCAGCTGAGGTCTCACCCGCTATTTTAACGCATGATTTGGATCCGTCCAGCGTTGCACGAATCAGCGTCGGAGTTTCGTCGGAAAAACCATGTTCTAGCATTACCTGACAGAGCTCATTTCGTTTAACTGAATCGTACGCCGCTTTAAAGTCCACAAACAGATGGTGTGTCTGCAAGTTGTGCTCCCGGAACTTGTCTAGCAACTGACGCAGGGTAAACATCTGATCCGTCGTGGAGCGACCCTCACGAAAACCAGCTTAGTACTCGCCGACGAAGGACTCCGCTAACGGTCTTGGTCTGCAGAACAGGATCCGGGAAAGCACCTTGTAGGCAGAATTGAGCAATGTAATTCCTAGATAGTTTTTACACTCCAGTCGATGTCCATTTTTGAAAATTGGGCATATGAGGCCATCCAACCACTCCTCCGGCATTTATTCTTCCTCCTAGATCCTGACAATGATCTGAGGGATTGCTTCGTACAGCCGCTCACTCCCTCACTCTATTTGCATCGCAATGGTACTGCACCTTTTGGGTGATTACCGACAAGAGCACCTTGTACAGGCTTGAAAGACATGTTAGTGGCCTGTATTTGGCGAGATTAGTCGTGTTTCAATCTTTGGGTAGAAGATAAATCACCCCTTTAGTGATAAATTCTGGAAGGTCCTGGGGTTTCTTAGTACCATGTTGAAGCATTCCGCCATCCACACATGGATTGCAGAGAAATTTTTATACCAAGAATTGTGCACGAAATCTGGTCCTGGTGCGGCCCAATTCCTGGTATACCGTGTAGCCTCACGGATATCCTCATCGGTCACTACTACAGCGGCCATGCGTTCAATTTCACCACTTCTTCCTCTGCTACCAACCACATCGCATTATTGTTGTGTTGAGAGGGGTTCTCCCATATATTGGCCCAAAACTGTGTAATTTCGCCAACCTCTGGAAGTCCCTCGCTGTAATCGTTTTTGTTATTGTTGATGTGGTTATAGAACTCCCTTTCATTAGTGTTGTACATCCGGTTTTGTTGTTCCCGCTTCGAACATTCAACATAACGTGGCATCCGTTTAGCAAGAGCACTCAACCTTTGTACATGGGTGTCGAGGATCTCCGTGATGTTGAGTTCACTGAGATCTAGGAGCTCTGCTGGCTTGACGATTTCTTTCACCTGACGAACCAGCCTTCCTGATCGGTTTTCTTGTACTGTGTTAACCGACCTATCTTCACCCTCAACGATGCTATCCTAAATTCTAGTCTTAGCATCCATGCGGATTTCCGTGTTTAGGGACGTACATGGACCTCACCATTACCTGGGGGGAAGGTCCGTAGTCCCATAGTTCTCACAACGGCTACGTGCAAATTCAATACAAGTTGACAGCAGTCTGTCTGCTGTTCTATTGTAGCTTGATTCCTACTACGTTAGGGTGGTGCCGAAATTGATAATTTAACATTATACGCTATGAAGCGACCAGCTGGATAACCCGAGAAAAGGAGAAACAGCAACGATGTAAATATTCAAACTTAATAAAATGGATATGAGTTGCGAAACTGGTAATTGGCAGCCATTCCGGTAAATACCAACTCAACCCAATTTTCTAGAATTTGGGGAAAAAAATACTATTTTGGCTGTGATAATCTAGAATCTAGATTCACTATTACGGAGAAAACCGGAATGTATGACCAAAACGTCTAAATGTGCTTCTAACACTTTGTAACTTTATGAGATGCAACAACGTTACTGATGCTTGTCTCGACTGCAATCTGGAATAATTTGTTTGAGTTGAGGCTGGTTTTAAGGTTTTAACCAGAGCACTGATATCGATACATCGTTGTATCATGAATGTATGTTATGTCTGTAACACCAATTTTGGACTCTTTCTTTTCGGGCCCACAGCCAATCCTGCCCCGGATGAAAGAGTATCCGTGAGGTGCTCGCACCAGCGGTTGTTTAAATGGCACATGTATTAGTTTTTGTTTTGCGTAAAGCATTTTGGGAGCAAACTTGCCACCAAAAAAACACAACGTCTTGTCAGGGGTCCGGTTTTCTTTACAGATGGAATAAGGCTCTTATATAGCAGATTTTGGTCACAAGATGTGTAACAAACATGTAACAAAACGTAATTTCACATAATTTCATGTAATTTAGTATAGTTCTGGCTAACTATGTGCAGCCATGGTTTTCTATCTTCGCTGAGCTTCCCCAAATTAATTAGCTAGATGGCTGCGGATGGACTCAGCAGAATTTTGATCTGCACTAACTTTGTTGCTACGGGAATTGGATGTTGGAGCATTAAAACCCGAACACGATAAAACGTCGTACGATTTATTCAGACTAAATTTAAATAGCTATAATATACTACCCTCACTTTCTCCACAATATATAAGGCATTAAAGTGCAGAGAGCAAATCGCCCGGAGACAGTTTGCATTAATTAAGCACAGTTTATCTTTAATGTTTATTGGCTGGTTGCAAACGAGGAACTCTGATAGGATGCTGCTTGAAAACTTCACGCTAGTGTTGATGGGGCTACCTATTTCATCACTTTGATGGGTTGAGGATATAATGGCAACATGTAATAAAAGTTTTATTCGGTATCACTTTCAAAATTACCTACATCATTGTCACAATAATTTTGTAGGAAATGTTTCATAACGAACACTTTATTGTACCGTTTCCAATCACTGTTGATTCACACTTTGCCACATGTCAAGCAACCCTTGTCAGTGTTGGTCAGGATCTAGAAATTTTTGGCAAACGCAAAACAAATCGAGAAATTCAAACCAAGTTTTCTGGCACCACAACCACCCCTTACCCGGTCAAAACGGAAGAGCGCGCGTATTTTTAATCGAACCACCCTCTGCCGTTCTTGTTGGTAGGGAGGGGGGAACAGTGAAGCATCTGTAATCACATTAATAAATTAGCGAAAAAGGTCGAGCGGAAAGCAGATGCCGTCAAATCCGGCAGCAGCAATCCACCGAACAAATGTAAACTCATTCGCACACCGGCACCGGTCAAAGTACGTCCCACATAATTGGAAAGCTTGATTTGAATGATGAAACGAACCGTGCATCAACCTTTTTTTTTTGGTCATGAAACTTCGTAACCAGTCCCTTCTGCCCGTTCTTCTGTTTTCAACTCCATGGTTTAGCTCCTGGAACGTGGAAGGAAGGAATGTGTCCCGAAAGGACCGAACCGTGGAAGCTTCTATTTTTCGCCTAAACTGTTCCATCCTTTTGATGTTCGTTTAGAGGACAATATTTTCATATTAACCCCGATGAAAGTTGCTCTTTTCATCCCTTCCGAAATAATGGAAGATCCATCCGATCGGTTGATAGTTCACTTTTAGGTAGTGAATTTGGTGGAAACTTGTAACTTGTAGCGTCGAGCATAAAATTTAACTTCCTTCGACCTGTTTGATGAGATTTAAATAAATAGATATCTGCCAATGAAAGAAAACAATCAAACTTTATGTCGACCACTTTCAATCATGTTTAACCAAGTGCATACAGCTAATGGTACCAGCTATCTTTGATAATATTTATCGTTTATCGGAGTAATTTGAGTGAAAGTCGAGCTGCGCTGATAAGTTATTGTATTTCATGGGGGGAAATCAGAAATGCAACACCACCAATATTATCAGTAACCATGATATATTGTTTTCTGGCAATAACCCGATAATTATAAGTCAATAAATGATAGTCAAATAGATGATGAGCCCATTTTAAACTTCTAACATTGCATTTATTTACAAAAATAACAGAACTTTAAATTTGTTTCTTCATAAAATAAACTCAACCTGAAATAGCAAATCAGTGAACTGTCAACAAACCGCTTTCCCGCTTTTGATCGTCCTCTGCTGGTCGGGTCAAACCATCCGCTGTGGTGGCCCGTGATCCGTTGATTGTCAATTACTTTTCGTCCGATTGCCGTTATCAGTGACACCCGAGGAGGAAAAGCAAACATTGGCGGCCGCCGGTGACTGCGCGTAAGGTCACGTCAGGATTAAAAAATTACCATTTTTATCCGCAAATCCAATTAATCATTCCTCTTCATTATACGGTTGACAGTTCGCCTCTGCCTGGCGGGTCTCACGTTCTCGGCTCACGTCCTCTGGCGCTGCTGGTGAGAATAGCAGTCGGAATCTGTGCTGCATGCAACTGCTTTCGAAAGTGATGAAATGTTTTCTGATCGGGACTTTTTTAATTATACAAGGGTGCGGACAAAAAAAAGAGGAAAAGGCAAAATGAAAATACTGTGCCGTAAAAGACCGTCCCATTTTTCGAAGTACGATAAAGCACAGAGCACAGACATTCACTCAGGAACAAATTTTGACGGAAGGAATTTCAAATTAAAATCGCATATTATACTAGCGTCGCCAAGCGTATAGTTTCACAAGTAAATGATTTCTTTCTAGACTAAATTATTTGCACACTGACAACAGCTGGCCTATGGCGCTAGTGAATATGAACTGTAAATATTACACTAGTGCTAGACTGGGTAGATAGTAGATGGTAGATGACTCGCATATACATAACAAAGGACGATATTACTAACGCCATCTCTTATCTCAACGCCCAGGTAACAATTTGGATTTTATTACACTCTTATGATGGCATTTAAGACCAAAATTGGTTATGAAAACCGTTATAAGAGTACAGTGAAACTCACACTGTTGCTTGAGCGCGAACGCAACTTTCAGAAAGAATGCATGCGTGTGATGTTGACGTACGGTGTCATCTAATGATGACAGCTTGGTAGTGATGTTAGAAGGACGACACATACACAAACAAATAGATTGGTGAATGACCAATTGGTTAAAACCACATTAAATAATAACAATAAACAAAAACAAAAAGTTGCCACTGTCGTCCGTAGAGGGCGTTCTAACCCCCTTTTTTACGAGAGGGAAATCTGCTCAGCACCTTAGAAGATATGGTGCTATCAGACACCTGGGAAGACAACTCAGGTAGTGTAGGGTTGGCTACCCCGACCCCCCCTAATGACCTTACTAGAACAGTTGTTATAAACCAGTTGTGGTAACCGATTAATGACTAATTTCAGTCATAAATAGATTGCAGCAACCAGAAATGACAAAAGTGTGCTACTTGTGGAGGATCCCGACCCACTAAAACCCTACTTGAGTCTTCAGCCTCAAGCCTCCCTGGCACCGCCTTATCGATATTACTTCAGGGTAGCAGCCGCTCCCCAGACGTCCGAGCTAAAACACATTCTTTGGACTAAGTAATCCGGCGTAGTGTCCTGTCCGCTCACTGCCATCATGTTGTTTCTCGCACCCACGAAACGAGGGCATATAAAGAAAACATATTCTGCAGTTTCCTCTACATCCACACATTCGAGACACGCGGGGGATTCCGCATGCCCGAACTTGTACAGATACCCTGAGAGAATCTGTGTCAGGTGGAAGTTGACTTCGCCGTGGCGCCTGTCGACCCACCCGGATACTTCCGGAATAAGTCGATGTGTTCACCGGCTCTTTGTGGAATTAGACCATGCCCGCTGCCAAGTGGTCATCGAGGCCGATCTTGTGGTACTCCGTATGCCTCCAGTTCCACGTAGGTTGAAGCACTCTACGTCCTCACTGATGATGATGCCAATAGGCATCACACCTGCTAAGACGCAGGTTGCGTCATGTGAAACTGTGCGATAGGCACTCGCCACTCTCAAGCACATGAGGCGATAGGTACTTTTCAGCTTTCCTAGGTAGCTTTTGGCTTCTAAGGCCAATGACCACAGAACACACCGGTCCACTATACCTAAGTAAGGACTAGACCATGCTGGCTAGAAGCCTTCGCTTGCTGCCATATACCACAGAGCTATTACACATCATACGAGATAATGTCGAAATAGCTGTGGAAGCCTTATTGTCGAAATAGCCTGTGGAAGCCATAACTCCTAGGAGTTTTACCTTTCGTTACTCGCGCCAACAAGATTTCACTCTAATACTAATTCCACTTGGTGAAAAACTTATGAAACTTTTTCCACCGTTTGAAAGATCTTCGTCTGCGGATCAACTTTGCTGAAAACAGTAATTTTCTTTATTGGTGGAATCCCAAGATATACCGAGATAAAGTTAACGGTTCACAGGCGTTGTACAAAATACAACAGCGCGAGTAACGGAGGGCTTAAGGTCCGCGTTGACGAAATAGTGCAGTTCCCGACGCTGATCTTTGCTTGCTGCACCGACTTGCGTTTGTTCACCACGATAACCTCTGTTTTATGATGGGCGTTCCTGGTTCCTCGTTCCTCGTTTCCGCCAGTTTCCTCGAGCGCACCCAAGCTTCAACAATGCTTATAGAGTGAGCCGCCGCCAACTCTTTTTTTTTGTATGGACTCATCACTGCGACCAGTATCGTTAGATCTATTGTGATATCGCCAGGGAGTTTGCTGTATGACCTGCACTGCATTTTTTTTCTGTAACCGCTATTGAGTGAGCGATATGCTTATTGAATTTCATGCGTGCTTGTGTGTAATAGGGTTTTACCCTTCTTTCAATGCTTTCTCTACTTTACCCACCTTGTTCCACATGATAGCGCTGTTCCCAATTATAGCCATCCCTGGCACAGCACACCAGTGCATTTAACTATAAGGGTCTCATTTTGCACTGTCAATAGGCCTTATCGGGATAACATAGAATTCAGCATTAAGGAAGGGTAAATGAGGGGCTTGAGAATAAACCCGTGCTAAAGTCACTTTGACATCGAATGGCCTGGTTCTACTAAGATTCGAACCCATGACCATTCGCTTGCCAAAGCAGACTCGGTAGCCTTGTGGCTACAGAGCCCCTCCGCCGCCAACTCTAACTCCTACCTCCTGATAGGTTCGCCGTATACTTCCAAGGTGATGTCGTCCGCAAAGCCAACAATCACAACCCCTACCGGGAACTTTAGCTTCAACACCTCGTCATACATGACGCTCCACAACACCGGGCCCAGTATGGAACCTTGCCGAACCCCTGCGGTGATTGGAACGCACTTCTGACCCTCCTCCTTGTAGTAGCATAGCACACTGGGCCCTGTGCAGCGACACCGGCACTTGAACGTTCCGAAGCGAGTTGGCTATGGAGTCCCAGCTAGCGCTATTAAACGCATTTCTCGCATCGAGCGTGACAACTGCGCAATAGCGAGTACCTGTCCTCATACGCTGGATCGCCACCTTGGCTTTCTTAATGACAGACAAGATGGCATCCACCTTTTCGGAAGCCTCAGTGTACTGTACGAGTCTGTTAAGGATAACCCTCTCCAGCACCTTGCTGGCAGGTCACCTTCTTCGCCTCTCCTGCATGCGTCACGAGGTCTTTGTGCGCTTTGGTCGCTACACACAAGGTTCTCCGAAGCATGGGCAAGCTCTGCGCGATGATTATATCGAGCTGCTGTGACGCTGCTACCACTTTAGGTAGTACGTACCTATTCTTTTCCATCGCCCTAATTAAAGCTGGACCATTCATCGCTGTTTCTGATGCGGCAGGCATACCGCTGCTCTTGCCATCCACACTAGCGCTTCTAGTTGCATCCTTCTCCACCCTTGGTGGATATCGCTGGATGCCTCCTCCCGCGAACGGGTTTTCCACTGTATCTGCACTTGCTGTAAATAAAGTTTATTTAGAAGACTCCCTTTGATTGTAAAGGGTCCCCCTTCAAGCCGCTATCCAAACCCATTAATGATGACCCACCTTAATGATCCCATGGCGATCTATGGAACAGGGAGAACCACGCGAGGGTTGGGGCAGCGCCTTATGGGCAACTGCACTTCAGAGCCAGATCGGCGTAAATCAGGAAAATGCATCTGAACCTACTCCCGCCTGGTGGTCGCCGGATTTGGAACGTACTTGAAGGCCTGCCAGGGTATACGGGCCACCTCGCCGTTTCAAGTAGCTACCACGCGACTTTACTAAGGCAGCTCGTCGAAAATGTCAGCTCTAAGTCATGTTGCATATCGTGTCCGAATCATGTCCAATAACATAGCCGCCAGTCTGCCGAAGTTGAGACATTACTGGCATCGGCCCTAATGGGTCACGATGGACCACTCAGATACCTGGTAGACCAGAAATCTAAGGTCTAGGTGTTCCTCTGTCTGTTTACAACCACGGATCCAACCAGAGGGAAGTTTCTGGTTTTTCCCGGGACTTGGTTGTATTACCAGCTGGCACCACGAGGAGGTTAGAGTTGGTATAAGAGTTTCAGAATGCCCAGTCTTGAGTGCTGTAGTCTTCGGCTAGAGGCTAGCTGAGAGCTTAGAGTCTGACTTAAAGTAGATCGGGACGCCCCTCGTGTGTCATCGGCACGCCTCTTCTGGTATGAATTGGAACCATTTGACATAACTTTGTATACATGCATATGGGGAACAAGTGGGGTATGTTTCGTCAAAGTATTCCACCACCTTGAAGAGCAGTACAGAGTGGAACTCGAACGATATAAAAAATTTTGCACAAACACCTGATAAAACTAGAGTGGTCTGAATGAAAATTGGCTAAAATGCAAAAAAAAGTCAAAATTAACGGTTCATTTGCAATTGCGTAATAAAATGCGAAAGTTTTCTACGATGGTCTCTTTAGAGAAGGTTATCAACAAAATATAGCGCGTCTTCTAACGCTATTTGAGTGATTATGAAGTCACCTATTTGAGGTGATATAAATTTTTGTTATTTTGAATACGCTAAAAAAAATTTTTTCTTCAGGAAAGTTGAAGAACACACTAAAATGGGCAACTTTGCTGAATATAGTAACTATATGTCTCTTACTAGTTTCGAGACATAATGATTTATTTAAAAAGGACACTTGAAAATCAATTCTGCACAATAACTTTGCATCCAATTTATTTATTGAAAAACATTCTTCAGAAAAAATGTTTATTTTACATTACTGAATAACTTTGAGAAACAGTAGAAAGCAATAAAGTTAGTAGAAACTATCCCAGTAACGAGGCAGTAAATTTCAAAGCAGCCTGTTTTCAAGCTTTTCGGTAGTAAAACAATAGAAACTCCATCAAAAAGCCATCTTTAAAGCTATAGCATCGTGTCGCGCTTCATTGGTTTGGCTATGGATGATTTTAATGCAGTCTATTGAATGGATTTTTACTGAGTAAAAAGTACTCCTCGAGCTGGGCTGAACTTGCACAGTACATTTACTCATTGTACCGTGAATGAAAAGCTCTCCAGTGTGTCCTTTGGTGGCGTCACCGTGGGGGTCAGGTTTGAAGAAACCGGAAAAGGGTGGATTCGTTGATTTTTTCTTCGTGAAGACAGAAGTAAAGCATATGTTTGGAAAATGGAACCGTGATGACGGAAACGATGGGGTGTTTCGAATGACAGAAGCTTTTAACTACTTGATTGATCAACGGATTTCGCCAGCCCTGAAAACGCCACCGGAGACAGTAACTGAGGTACCATGTTTCGTAATGGGTGTACTGCAAATACATGCTCTGCATGTATAGGTATAGGTTTATATTGTGAACTTTTCCTGCAAGCTCCATTCAACTTTATTTTTATATTAATAAAAAGTGAAAAAGTGAACCCGAAACTCGTTTACCATGATGGGACTATATCAAGTGTGCTTCTTTTCCCCGACGTTCGGAACACGCGCCCTTCTGATAGCACTGATGTGATGTTAAAGTGAGCATAAATGAGCGATGAATGGAGAAAAGTTGGTGATGAGTTTTAGTTTTCCCTTTTCCGAAGGAATGATAAAAAGCGCTGCTCGTGGCCGTAATTGAGTCAGTATCTTGTCTTCGCAATGTCTTCGCAAAGAACACAACCAGCAAGTGCATCAGCAGATTCGCCGACACCGAAGGACACGTCCTTATAAGTTGGGACCTGACATTAACTTGTTCATATTTTTTCTTCTTTAAGCTAAAGTAATTAAAAATTTCACAGCACCATTGTAAGTACATGAATTCCACGAAGCTCCCATCGACGGCCAAGTTCAGCCGGTGAAATTATCCACAGAACATTTAGCCCGAATTAACAGCACATCAACTGTGACATCTCCATTTCTTTGACAGTAGCCCAGATAATGCCTGCAGATATATATATTCTGGGAAAATGCTTGCCCCCCTCGGCTGCAAACTTGCAGATAGGCCGAACCGAGAACGAGCAGCCATCTTCGATAACGAGGACGATGACGATGGCGACACAGTGCGGATGACTTTCGGAACAGTGGCCTCCCATGGTTGGTCACACAGCAGCCGGAGCGAAACGGTAAACTTTGAACAGCACCTAAGCTCAGGGGCCGCAGGAGACACTCCAAGCGTACTGAGTTCAATGGTTTGCAGTCAAGTGGAAACCAATGCCGGTTCCCGGCAGAATTGCAAACTCCGACCGGGGCTCCGATCCGATACCGGTTCGTTGATACTTTCCAAATGAGACCGTATTTTTGTGCACTGTTTTCGGTCCGCACACCCGTCTAGTTTTCCTCCTCGGTTAACGGCCTGCGGAACTTTTCCCATTTTCCCAGTGACCGGCGCACTGTTCGGTTGGTTGTTAAATTTATGGTATCACGCAGACCGGCAGCAGAAGCAACAGAAGTGTAGGCTGAAAATGGCACAGCGTCACGTTATCAAATAATAATTTTAGAAAATATATTACAAGATGTGGGTCCTTTGTTCCATCGGCTGGGCAGAGCACGATTTCGGTTCGGCGAAACAATGGAAAAACTTTTACCCAAATGCTGCTGGAGGGTGTCGTATTCGTTGGGTATATGACGTGCGGGGGTAGGGGGGAGAAGGGGGGAGGTTGTAATTGCTGTCACAAAGCGCATTTGGAGGCGTACGTAAAAGTGGGCTGTAAAACTGGGATTCAATGGTATAATACAGTGTTCTACAATTAGGCTGGAACACCCAAAGGTGTGCTGAACCGTCAACAATGTCATTATGGCGATGAAAAATTGCCTGCAAACTGAATTCATGGTATCGAGCAGTGGGGCAGAAGTCCGATATGGGGTGCCTTTGTGGGTCAATTGTAAGCAAAACATTCGATTGGGTTGAAAAACTGAACACAGCCCTATATCTTCTATCTATATAAATATATGAAAGTTAATGTTTGTTTGTATTGATCGCCATAACTCCGGAACAGCTGCATGGTTTTCAATCAAACTTGGCATACATATTCGAAGACTTAGGGGAATTAGCATAGTGGGGGATTTTGACAAAGGGAGGGGATTCTAATAAGGAAAAGTGCTTTATTTCTCGTCATTATGACGATTCCCGCAGTAAAACAGGTGAAAATGACTAGGGACTAAAAGAGCTAGCTGATGAGGGAAGAAAAAGAGCTGACCGAAGTCTGTTCTGACGACTGTTGCGATAGCGTACAGAAAGGGAAAGCAGCCATCAACTTTCTTAGATGATTTTTCGCCGTCTATCGTCGCTAGCAAGTAGATTCGTGGGAAGTTATCATGTCGGTTTTGTAGACGGGTGATCGACAACGGTCCAAATCTTTGTGCTGCGACAGATCCTCCAAAAGTGTCGCGAATATCAAGTCCCTACGCACCACCTATTCATAAATTTCAAGGCCGCCTACGATACTATCGACCGTGAAGAGCTATGGAAAATTATGGACGAAAACGGCTTTCCCGGGTAGCTGACTAGACTGATTAAGGCCACGATGGATGGTGTTCGGTGCTGTGAGAAGCCCGTTACAAGCCAGGTATGACGCTGGCCTAATAAGCCAGTCGTCATATGTTCGAATCTCGGCCGGGAGAGGCTGTTAGAGTCAATAGGATCGTAGCAACTGACCCTGCAATAGTCCTGTACTTTAACAGCTGGCTGCGAAGTCTGTCGTATAAAATACAGAAAGTCAAGTTTCGATAACGGAATGTAGCACCTAGGCTTTGCTTTGCTTTGCTTTGCTTTTATCCAGCCCGTTTGAAACATGCAGGGGACTTCGACAAAGCGATGGTATTTCCTGTCTTCTGTTCAACATCGCGCTAGAAGGTGTTATGAAACATGCGGATGCTAACATGCAGGGCACGATCTTCAATAAATTCAGCCAATTTAACTGTTTCGCTGACGACGTGGACATTGTCGGATGGACGTTTCAGGCGGTTGTTGAGCAGTATACCTAACTGATAACCACAGTATCTGCTAGCAGGAGGAACCGAGCGCGATCGCGCTCGCGTAGGCAATAGTGTGGTGGTCGACGGGGACGAGTTCTAGGTGGTACCGGAAGTCGTAGCCTACTACCACAGCTACTTATAACAGTTGTTATAAACTAGTTGTGGTAACCGATTAATGACTAATTTCAGTCAGAAATAGGTTGCAGCAACCAGAAATGACAAATGTGTGCTACTTGGGTACTTACTACGGACTCCACAAGACCCTAAAGTGTGGTAAGCTTCACCCCCGTACCAAATGTACCATACACAAAACACTAATAAGACCGGTAGTCCTCTGCGGGCACGAAATATGAACAATGCTCGATGGGGACTTGAAAGCACTGGGCGTTTTTGCACGTCGTGTGCCTAGGACTATCTTTGGCGGTGTATGTGAGAACGGTGTATGGAGGAGAAAGATGAACCACGAGCTGGGGCAGCTCTTGGGCGAACCCAGTATCCAGAAAGTTGCTAAAGCTTGAAGGTTACAATGTTGTGAGAATGCTTGGCTACAACCCAGCAAAAATGGTTTTCGCTTCGAATCTGGTTGATACTAGACGCAGAGGTGCGCAGCGTGCTCGATGGTTAGACCTAGTGGAGCAGGATCTGGAAAGTGTGGGTCAGTCGAGAAATTGGAGACGTACAGCCATGGGCCGAGTTAGTTGGCGAAAAACTATTTTGCAGGTCAAACCCTGAAGGACAGCAAGCCAGGATAAGTAAAGAATAAATTGAATACTGACGAATCTCCCGGAACAACTTTTTTTCGCTTCTAGACTTTACTAGTTACCTTGTCCTTGAAGAGCGCCAGCATTACTCCAGAGTTCATACTCCAGAGTTATGATTAACGCAACGAAGGAACTTGGAAGGTTTCTGAAATTTAGGGCCACTTGAAAATCGTTGTCCAATTTAGTCTCAGCGCTTGCCAACTTCGCTCAGATGTTCTACCATGTCACCTCCGTACTTGGATTGCATATTGAAAGTTCGATTTTTAGTAAGTATACCAAGGATGTTGGAGATTTCTTCTCAAGTTGTCGTTTCAAATTGGTCCAAACGTCCTTTGCATTCTTGGGGTTCCGGATTAGACCGTGCTTACTTTAACTGAGCAGCAGCTCAGTAAACGCACGCGCCTTCTGATCTCGTTCGTCCCAGTACGCCACAGTATTCAATCCGTCAGCAGCCGCTTCAGGCTTCACTCCTGGTTCGATAAACGTCTACAGGCCTGCTTCCAGGAATCGCAGTTTTCATTATTGAGCTGAATAAATCCAGTTCTCTCCATTTTTCAAAACTGCAGGCCCATAACCTCTTTCGTTATTTATGGTGTTACTAAGATTGCTAATTCTTCATCGCCTTCTTGAATATAATCGTTATCAAAACACGGAGAGGACTTCGAAGGCGATTGCTGCCTCTGCTGCCTCTTGTTCAACATCGCGCTTCAAGATGCTATGAAACGTGCGAGCTGCTTTAATTTATCTGCTTCACTGACGACGTGGACATTGCCGAATCGTCGTTCCGGGAAGTTGCTGAGCAGTATACGAACCTGAAACATGAAGCTGAGAAAGCTGGATTGCATCTGACCAACCGGGTGCGAGAAAACTTGCATTGGCAAGAGCGATGTAATCAACCCGCAACTGTAGCAGAGATATCCGCAGGCGTATTCTTGCAGTCGAGAGTCGTTCTTACTACGGACCCCACAAAACCCCAAGACCGAATAAGCCGGGGTGGCGCTTACCGTATCAAGAATTCCTCTACACTGTACTTGGTCTTGGACTATCTGTCGTCAATTCGTTGAGCGTCTCGATACACGCAACTCGATTTCAACATTGCAGAGTCAACTAGCACATTGGATCCCTCTATTCCTAGTGTCGGTGGGGTTCTTGAAGAGAACAGAACTCACTGCACAGTCGTCCGGCATCCTTGCGACGTGGCCAGCTCACCATAGTCTTCCAACTTTCGCCAGGTGTACGATAGGAATGACTGCAAGTAGTGCCAACAGTTCCAAGTTCATACGCTACTCTCTGCTTTCTCTTTGTACTCCGTCAAAAATAGTCCGCAATACCTTTCGTTTAAATAAATAAATAAACTGTTCAAACACACTTGCAAAGTGACAGTGTCAAGTCTGTAGAAAACTAACACGGAATAATAAGTAGCCTCGAAGTCCACCTTGAATGCATCGTTGAATCTCCTTACTTGTATTATTGTCGGCGGTAACCAGAGATCCCAAATATATGAACTGCCAGTTCATCGTCACAAACAATTCCTTGTACATAGTTCATCGCAATAGTCAATAGTCACTGTTCGTGGGAGGCGAACGTTGCTTTCTCTGGAGCCTCTTCCTACCATGTATTTGGTTTTCGACGCATTGATTTATAACCCAAGCCTTCGTTATTAATCTGGCGTAGATTACCTCCGTCGTCCCAAGCTTTCTAGTGCTTATGCCGAGGTCGTCTGCGAAGGCTAGGAGTTGGCTGCATTTGCTGAAGATCGTGCCTCTTATTTCGATGCATGTTCACCGGATTACATCTTTACTGGAGACGTTGAGTATTATACACAGCTGTCCGTTCCCTTTCCGCAACCCTCTGTGTGATTCGAAGCGACTCGAGAGTGCCCCCAGAACACGCACGTAGCAGATCACTCGCTCCAGGGTAGCTTTGATCAGCCGCATCAGGTTTCTCCGGAAACATTTTTCATCCAAAAAAAACCAAGGCCTGGGTGCTAATTCCGTTATCGAAGTTTGACCTTCGGTTTTTATACAACAGACTTCGCAACCAGCTGTTAGAATACAGGACAATGCGGGGTCAGTGCTACGATCCTATTGACTCTCCTAACAGCCTCTCCCAGCCGAGAATCGAACATACGATGACTGACTTATTAGACCAGCGTGTTACCTCGAGGCCAACTGGGAGGTTCATTTTTACATTTTTCATCCATTATCTGCTATTATTGTTCACGCTCGACTGTATCACATGCTGCCCTGAAATCTAGGAAAATATGATGCGTGGGCACGTTGTACTCACGACATTTCTGGAGGATTTGTTAGAGAGTGATAATTGGATCCGCAGTACTGATCCTCATAAACCCTGGCTAATACCGCCCTACGAATTTGTTTGCTATTGGGGACATACGACGTGGGAAAATTTGGAAGAGCACCCTGCAGACGGCGTTGATCAGCGTAGCTCCGCAGTAATTACAGTAATCGAGCCAATCGCACCACAAATTCCATCCACTCCTCCGGTAGTTTCTCCTCTTCCTAAATCCTTGAAATCATCCAGCTATGTGACGTTTCTAGTAGTTCTTTGCCGTTTTTGTAGAGTTCTGCCCGGAGTCGGTCTGGGTATGAAATGGGGAAGGCAAATGAGGAGCGTCCAATATAGCTCTAGCCATCCCAAGCCCCTACCTAGCGCCTCCACGTGGCCATACCTGGTAATGCTCTATTGAGTAGCCAAGCTAGGAGGTGCGATGCTGGGTGGTTTCCGGCTGCTTGACTTCAAAATCGAGGTTTTGGGCAGACTGCGGAGCCACACGGCCTAGCTAATTGGTGAGCCTAATAAGTTATTTTAATTATTTTTTTCGTTTTAGCTTATGAAGCATCTACTGCTATATAGTAAAAACTTTGGCCAAAACGAGTTTTAATACTGCACATGGATACCAGAATGAAAAATTAAATTAACTATTAGAAGCAGTTATGGAACCTCAAAGGACGCTACTTTATTTCATACGAAGGACTGCTGGTGAGATTGTTCTATTTTTACCTATACCACATTTCATCTTAATATCATATTATTAACAGTATTATTGAAATCATAAATGTGGAAGGCTGGATGATGGAGTGGATTGCCAACCTGAATCCTTAAGGTCTGAAGCAAATATGGCACTTCTCAATTCAAAACAAACAAATCATCACGTGGGTTAAAGTTGGTACAGAGAAATTGATTATTACATGGAAGGATCCTAATGCTGGAAGGCGACTCTTATAACCCCGGAATGCGCACAAGTGCCTCTGCTTGTGGGTCCGCCCAATCCCTTTTGGCCCTTCTGTAACAGCATTAGTGTGAAATTCATTTGATAATCAAATTTGGATCTACTGTAATTCTACCCACATACATTGGCAAGTCCTTGAAATGATGGTGGCTTTCCCCTACTATTACTACTACTACTACTAGTTCTGCCGGGAGTCGGTCTTTTTCTGCAACTCTATTATTTTTCAGCTGACCGATTTCTTGGCAGTTCTCTTTGATATCGGGAGCCAGTACGCTGTTATCGTTTGTAGGCACTCCTAGGCTAACTTACCTTCCGTCTCCTTCTGTTATATCACCATTAAATGCCCATAGAGGAACTGCTTCCACCTGTCAATTCGCGCTCATTTATGAACAGTTTCCTTTCTCGTCCCTGCACATATCAGGCTTCGGTGTGTATCCTTTACGAGATTGGTTCATCTTCTCATAGAATTTGCACGTCTCATTTGTCCGAAACAGTTCTTCCAGCTCTTCACGATCTCTGTCCTCCTTCTGGGGCTTTTTCCTCCTCAGGATTGTGGTCAACTTATTCCGCGCTCGTCGATACTTGGCGAAATGGCCTCGTGACAATACTGGCATAGTCAAACGAAATATTTTATGCACGCGAGGCTTCTTCACCTAGCACCGCGGTTGCTCCATCCGTTCTCGAGGGTCAAAGCACCCAGCTCCACAGAGGAAGTAGAGTTTCATCCAGTACGCGCGCCTAGTTCTCGGTAACGTATGAGTTGCCTAATTGCCCAACGTTTAACCGAGGAGGGTGACTTTGTCGCGAAGTATATACCGTCGATAGTTTAAGGTGCATATGTACCGCTACTAGGTATTGATCCGATTTTATATATACGAAACGCCAATAAGAGGCCTTCTACAGGCATAAAACGTAGACAGTGCTCGTAGACATTGTTAAGGACCATTTTTGGTGGGGTATGTGAGATTGGTGTATGGAAGAGAACGGTGGACCACGAGCTGGCACAACGTTTCGATAGGTGAAGCCTCAATTCTGCTTAAACAATCTCAAAATGGTGATAAAAATTTGGATAAATGAAGTAAGCACTAAGTGCCCTGAACGGCGTCCAGGCAGAAGACCATGATAGCGTAGGAAGTGACCACATTAGTGTACCAAGCAACGAAGCCACCCCCATCGATAAGGGAAGCTAAGGAAGCCATCCAGCGGAAAAGAACAACAAAGTAGCAGGAAATGATGGCATTGGAGCGGAACTTATTAAAATTGGCCAGGACAAGTTGGCTGGCTGGCTGCATAAACTGACTGTCAAGAATTGGGATACGGAACGACTACCGGAGGAGTGGAAAGACGGGGTTATCTGCTCTATTTACAAGAAAGGTGATAAGCTGGATTTTGAGAAGAACTACCGAGCGATCACTATCCAGAATGCCGCCTACAAAATGCTGTCCCAAGTCATCTTCCATCGACTATCGCCAATAGCCAATGGATTTGCGGGGAGTTATCAGGCAGACTTCATGGAGGGTCGGTCTACAACGGACAAAATCTTCACCCTCCGGCAGAACTTCCAGAAGTGCTGCGAATTACGAGTCCCCACGCATCACCTGTTCATCGATTTCAAAGCAGCACATGATAGTGTAAATCGACAAGAGCTATGGAAAATTTTGAATGAAAACGGCTTTCCGGGTAGGCTTACTAGACTTACCATGGCTGCGATGGATGGGATCCAATGCTGGGTGGGAATCTCGGGTGGTTTGCCGGACCCATTCGAATCTCTCAGGGGACTTCGACAAGGAGATGGTCTTTCCTGCCTGCTATTCAACATTCCGCTGGAAGGTGTTATAAGACGAGCGGCGATCGAAATGCGGGGTATGATTGTCAATAAACCCAGTCAATTTATCTGCTTTGCTGATGACGTGGATGCTGTGTGTCGGCAGAACATTTGAGGCGGTGGAAGATCAGTACGCCAGACTAAAACGCGAAGCAGAGAAGATTGGATTGAAGATAAATACGTCTGAAACGAAGTATATACTGGCGGGCGGGACCGAGCGCGACAGGGCCCGCTTGGGCAGTACCGTGGTAATCGACGGGGATGAGTTCGAGGTAGTCGACGAGTTCGTATACCTTGACTCACTGGCAAGAGCGGAAGTCGGGCCTACTACGGACTCCACAAACACTTGCGGTCGAACAATCTGAGTCCCCGTACAAAGTGCACATTGTACAAAACGCTAATTAGACCGGTTGTCCTCTACGGGCACGAAACGTGGACACTGCTAGGAGAGGACCTTCGAGCACTCACAGTTTTCGAACGGAGGGTGCTAAGAACCATCTTAGGCGGAGTGCGGTGTATGGAGGCGCAGAATGACCCACCAGCTCGCGCGTCTCTACGGCAAACAAAGTATTTAGAAAGTGGTTAAGGCTGGACGAATACGTTGGGCAGGACATGTTGCTAGAATGCCGGACAACTATCTTGCAAAAATGGTTTTCGCATCGAATCGGGTAGGAACAAGACGAAGAGGAGCACACGAGCGAGGTGAAAAGACCAGGTGGAGCAAGATCTGGCGAGCACTGGGTGTCCGCGGAACTGGAGATCAGCTTCCATGGACCGAAACAAATGGAGAAATTATACTGCGCAGGCTTTGTCGTAAGACCCCTACTAGCACAATTGTTCCAAACTAGTTGTGACAACCGATTTATGACTAGTTTCAGTCATAAACAAGTTTTTGCAACCAAAAGTGCGAAAAGTGTGTTGCTTGGGACGTTAGGTCAATCAAGTAAGTAAGCACTAAGTGCCAACTAAAAAGGTCAAGTTCCGATAATGGAATGTAGCACCTAGGCTTTGCTTTTTGGTGTAACTATGAACAAAGTGAAAGAGCACCCATGGGAAACCTACTTTTCACTTTGGTTGCACGAACTTCCACGATAATAGTAAAAGGAAAATCAATAATTACTGCTAATTTGTGAATATGTGTGTCAAAGTTATAAGTAAATAGGAAAATCAAAACTACACGTTTCGTTATTTTACTGATTCCGCTAGGACTGTGGTCACCAAAGAACTATTAGCTATGTTATTTGTAACAATTTGAGTTTTATTGCCCTCCTATTGATAGTTCTATGACCAAATTTGGTTACCGGAATTCCAATCCCCACCCCAGCAGTGGTCGTCTAATTATGATTCTTGTTCCATCAACGGCTGCTGTCCGCACGTTTGCAGCGTAAATCTCCACATCCTTGAGCACAACCGATCCGAACCCGAAAAACTGGTTACCAAGCTGAACAAAAGAACACGTCCGCGAGCGGCCGGAAATTGACTGCAGCATGCACGAGAACCGATAACCATCGCAACCAACGGTTCTATTGAACCGACCGGAAAATTTGTTCGAATGGATCCCACAGATTCAGCGACGGGCTGCATTCCAATGGAACTTATTCCACCCGGAAAACCTACCGTGGCAAGGGATCCGGGTGCCCAAAATATGCTGCTGCTGATGCTAAAGAAAAAGCGAATGATATATGTATTACATAACGTGGCCAACCACCACGGGCCGGCAAGTTTGATGCGGTTTTCTTTTACAAGCTGTACAAAACATGTTTGCCAAAAACTTCCGCCGGCAGTGCTGGCTGACCGACAGTGCGATAGAGAAAAAAAACTTTCGTTTTTAACACATCGCTCCAGCCGGTTCGAAATAGTTTCCATTGTAAAATGTGATCTTCTGTCGGTTTTGCTTTTCGCTATCTTGAACCGGTATATTTTACCTCAAAATTTAAAGCTTACCTTCTCCCGGCGGTCTTGAACCTCGATAAATTTAACAGTTTATATATCTATTGGCTTGAGCTCTTTTCGTACTATTTCATGGGATTAGGATTCCATAGCTATAAAATAGTTTTATTGTATTCGTTCACCCAGCAGAATAAATCACACAGAAAGTGCGCTCTGTAAGATTCTTGCCGTACAATTGGCATTTTAATTTGCTTTCCTCTTTTTAACGTTCCTCGTTCCCATCCCGGTGAGGTTTAAATTGAATTTCGATATAAATTTCTGTCTAAACTATTTTTACAATTCATTCTCGTTCTTTCCGCATTCGTTTATTCAAACGTGTGTACATTTCCGTTTGTGTGGCAAGTCTTCTCCTTCACACACATGTGGATAAAAATAAAATAAAAAGTGCTGCGCTCCTTGCAGAAAAAAAGAAGCATCACTAAAAGCCTGTGCAGCGAGTGCGCCCGGAACGGAGCGAAAGTGCCATTTTTCCGAGCCGAAGCATCTTCAATGCGAGCAAAGTACCTACACGTTCCTGTCCCGAACCGCACACCAAGTTCTGATGATGTTTGAATTGGATTTTATTTTCCTTTGACTGTCGGGGTGTGCCTCTTTTCCGATCATAGGTTCTTGTTTTGCAAATAAATAAACTCGACTCGACGAATGAAAAGTTGCTCGATGGCGCACAGGATGGTGTTGAAGCCGCACTGCAACCATTTCACTACTGATGCAGCTCGGCTCCGGAAAAGCATTTGCACCAACAACTGGTGCAGGCGCTGGGTTCGCAAATCACGAACGGATTGGGTACGAGCTATTTTTACCTAAAGTTGCAATGGACCCTACTTTTGTGGTGTTGGAATGGAATCGTTTACGTTGAAATTAAATATATAAGCAAATAGTTTCGAAACCATAACGTATTTTATTTACAAACCCTTAGGGTCATCATGTTCTCGGGTATTATTGCTGCGGGTGCTTCTACAAATGTTCATGGGGTAAATAAACTAGATGTAGGAGATGATATCCCGGAACACACGTAGCAACTAAATCCGAAAGACTAATATCTTTGCTTCTACAATATGAATGCTTATCAGCAATAAAAAATGCAGGAGCTTTGCTAGTAGAAATGGGAAAAATTTCTGTTTGCTTATGAATTGGATTTATTTCAAACCATAGCTAAAGTTTTCGAGTTCAATTTTGTACGTACATTGCTGAGCTGCCACATGTACTCGAGGGTATTTATGTGATTAGAATATTTTTGATTCAAACAGGAATTTGCTTCCTTGAGAATAGTTTCATGCAAATTTGGATTTATCTACGCCTTGGCAAACGCAAAGTACCAATTAGAGCCTGAATAGGACGTACTTCTTTCACTGTCAATGCTAAACATAAACAACCCCCTTTCTTCAAAAGATATACAAGGCTGTTTACCGAGTAACACTCCCGATCGGTGCACATATTTCGCTCAAATATGCGACGCGCAGAAACTGTTTCCCCGCTTGCTTCCATTAGGGATGTATGAGAAAAAATGATGTTAGGAGAGACGAGTTCATATAAATTCACACGCTCGAAGCATTATACCGTCAACCTCGGTATCACACCCAACACCCAGGTCTATAAAGCGAACTCAACTGGCAACATACGAATGAACATATTTCAACCCCGTAGATTAGCCGGGACAGTTCGTATCAGCGTAATTCATGGGTTGATGTTCAATTATTTATTGCTGTGTATGCTTGCGTTATGTTTAGTTCGATTTTCTGTTTCAACTGTTATCTGCTTCCTGAATGTAAGTCAAAAATCGTTTTCCCGATACATATCAATTATCCAGGATGAAAGTATCACATGAACAAGCATTTAAATGTCCTGGCAATGTGATCTCAAAGCATTGTATTAAAATATACAAAAGGGCTTTTTAAAGTGCACACACTTGACAATGTAATGATCGCGATTTTTGGACAGTACTCAAGCTGATGAGAGAATGGATGACGTTTTTGGCTAACGTTCTGATGAGTGAACGTTCATCCTTTCTTGAAAACTGGTATCGTGACGATACTTATCGTCATATCATAGTCGACTTTTTATTGCTAAACTTATTTTTTCATATTAAAAAAAACTTTTATGAACAAACATATGGAGCACCCATGGGAATCCTATTTCAACTTTTCAATCTCTCTGCGCAGGAGTGTAGCCAAAAACTATTCTTAGGGGAGGTTACCAACAAAATTGACATAACCCAACTTTGATCAGTTTGTTTAAAAGTTAGGAAATTACTTTTAGTCTTTTTAGGCTTTTTCAGACAAAATTGAAATTGAGAATAATTTAAAATTAAATATTTTACAGTAGACAAAAACAATGAGCTCAAGTAAATGAAAATAGATGTAAATTATTCAGCGTCATTTTTACCGCGAGCCTGGAAAACTCAACTTGGATGAGGATAAATTACGGCCAGATTAAGCACCAACTGATTTTGTTAAACAAGTATGACGAATCGTAGAATAAGAGAAGCCCTCTTGGCCGGTAAATGGCTGAATAATGCATACCGTCGATACCTTGCGCACTTGTGGGCATACAATAGAGCCTATAGTGCACAGTGGGCAGTATCGACCGAAAAAACGGAACTTTTTGTTGCCGCTGTTTTTAAGGAGTAAAAAGTGACTTTTCTTATGTAAAAAAATCACGAGAAATCGATTGGTGATAGTCTCAACGCGCGAAAATGACAGGAAGTATTCCATTTTGCCCCATTCATCGCTATTTTCTTATGGTTTTGAAAAAATCATGTACAATCCTGTATTATGTTTTGCCCCATTTTACTCAAGGTCTTTGTATTACAAACAAAATGCCAATTCGATGCTTTTACCAGAGATTTTCAAGAAGGTATGTCTGTTGGGAAGGTTGAAAAACTCTCTCTGTCGAACAACGTTCAAGTTTTTCACAAAAATGTCGTGTAAGGGAATGTTTCGTCTTGTTTTGCCCGAGGGGCAAGACACTGTAGAAAATATATGACTTTTCCCTATGGAAATATTTTTTCAACCTTAATATATTTACCGTTCCCACCAATAATATAACCTAGAGCCCTATAAAGTTATACATTTATAGGGCTTTAATAGGGCTTAATATATTAATATATGATAATATTATGAGTGTATTGTCCCTCGGTTTTGCCCTACAACTTGTACTGAAATCAGAGAAAGTATTGACAGGAAAACAAGTAAAACTGTAAAAGCGATCCGATTTCATTTAAATTTGGGTGCCCCTTTCTGAGATAGGTCTGCGGTGGTCACAAATATCGTCATGCTTGCCATTCTTTCTCTCTTCAAAGTTTCAATGTTTTGGCAGTCCTGCATAATGTGAACTGCCGTCCAATATTTTGACGTAGGTCTACGTCTTACGGCAAGTTTTGAGATAGGGTGTCATTCCAAAAAATAAAAATGCGAGCGTCACGAAAAATGAAAGATTTTGAGCGCTAATAACTCGGTTAAACGGTTTTCCGATCGATTTTCAATATTCTTACACCAATCGATTGGAAAATTTTCTAAGAAGTGACCCAAATAAAGAAAAGTGTGGATTCTTGATGTTGAACTATTGAAAAATTGAAAATAACGAACCTATGTTTTACCAGAATTCTCGCTTCGTGATTGGTTGTTGGAAATGACGTAATCAAAGTAGAAACGCCTTTTCACGCTTCGGCTTATAATTCAGTCAATTTTCGATACAACATATGTTCATGAAGATTTAAGGAATTTTCACTCACTGCTTTCAATTCTATTTAATTTAGATTGATCTAATTGTTCGCTTCTTATCAAATAATTTTAACCGAACACCTCTCGCGCTTCTGTTCGCTTGTCGCTGTTGAACGCTGGTTGAGTTGGCCGTCTCGGAAGGTAAGAAGCAGCCAACAAATATACCAGCTCCAAGTAAATGTGTTCGGTCAAGCGTCAAAATAAATGAAACCATGGATTTAATCAAATGAAAGAGTTTTAGTAACATCTTTTGCATCTTAGCAACACAAATTTATCCATCACCAATGCTACAGTAATAATACGTAGCGTAATTTTTCTTTGGCAGCAAAAGGCGAACGGCTTACTGGTAACTTTGCTCTTTTGTTCAGACTGAAATTGAAATGCTCTATTTTATTTAACGTAGATGATAGAATGAAGGATCATGAAAAATAGGTGTGGCCAATTCTTGTCGCTTGCTCTGGTACATAACACGAGGTAAGCCGGCGAACAGCATTATTCAAACGCTTGCTGAGCTACTGCCAGCATCATTTGCCAGGGCAAACGAAAGTCACGCTCGACTCGTGCACTTTAGCAGTGTGTGCAGAAGAGTGTATTGGAGCTGGAGCACTCGTTTCGCTGCCGTGATGAAATATCTGGCTGCTGAAGTTCTGGAATTGGCAGGAAATATGCTGCTCGCGACAACAAAACGGCCAGAAGCATCCCACGTCACTTGCAGCTGGCCACTTTGAGTGGTATTTCATCGTGATTCAGGACCATACACGAACGGCTTCGTTAATCGCATAGCTGCTGAAGCTTTCCGGCTGGTCCGTTGCAACAAGCCGTGCCTGGTTAGCGGTTATCGGTACTCCAATTTACCGAACAGAGAATTACGTTAAGTGCGTTAGTGCAAGTTTATTGCAAGCTGGAGTTATGATAATCAAACAATCGGTCCTTTCAAGGGCCACAGAACGATTGAAGAGTTTATTATATTTTCTTGCCCAGGTAATACCATAATAACACAGGCAACGAGGGAAAAGTTGAATTTTTCGCCATTGCGGACAACCAACAAATGACGGAAATAAGTTTTCTGATCACGGGCGACATTTTCTGCGACTTCCAAAACGTCTGCAGGTTGTAAATGCTTTATCAGTGTTCTTTTGTAAGCCGCAGAAAAGTTGCGCAAAATTTCAACTTCTTGAAAACTCGCGCGTACCGTCTACCGGTTACCAGAGGAAAAGCACTATTCAACATAGAAACAGATCATGATTTTTTTACTGTTTGGTTTCGTTTTAATAAAATATATTCAATCAATTCATGAATACAACTCCAAAATCGGTTGAGGATGTGTATACAATGTTTCTACTTTGATAAACGTTACGTATGTAGCTTGTATACATGAAGAATCGTATTATTACATACATGGGTACATCCTACTATCGCTACAAAGAGACTTACGTGGTCCTACGTCACCTATGCGGTCGTGTCTTGTGCACAATCCCTCTGATTTTTTTCTGAAAAGTTTATTAAAATATCTTTTATTTGGAACCAAAATCGGTTCAGTAGTTCAAAAGTTATGAAGTTTTAAATGAAGAAAAATGTGAGAGCATGACGATTTTTGTGATCACCCTTACTTTTTCTATCAATATTTTCTCAGATTTAATTCCAAGTTGTAGGATAAAACAAGGCAAAACATTCTCTAACACGACATTTTTGTGTAAAGCTTGACCGTTTCGATCTTCTGGCTTTTTCAACTACTTGAAAATCTCGGGTAAAATGACCAAATTAGCATTTTGCATGTACCACAAAGACCTCGAATAAAAAGGGGTAAAACAGACTTCTAGATTATGTTGAGTTAAAACAAAATTGTTCATATACCTTTTTCCTAACATTCTTGTTCTTTCCTTATCATAGAATCTCAAATTAGAGAGAGTTTGTACACGACTCTTTCAAAACAATCAGAGAATAGAGGTGAATGGGGAAAAATCGACTACTTCCCGTCATTTCCGCGTGTTGAGACCATCTCCAATTGATTTCTCGTGATTTTTTACATAAGAAAAATCACTTTTTACCCCCTAAAAACAGAGGTAACAAAAAGTTCTGTTTTTTGGTCGATTTTGCCCACTACAGTAGTACAGTGGTTCACAGCCTCTTATTCAGGAACTCTTATCCTTGAGTAATTCTCGCTGAAACGGGGTCACTACTGACACGGGGTCTTCAAATATTGAAACTTTTGCGCTTAATTGGCTGAAAATGTTTAAAACATAAGAATTACACTTTTGATACCTCAAAATAATGCGAGGGGTCCACCGGGGGTTCGCCAAGGGGCCTATCAGTTTCAAAAAAGATGAATTTTGAGCAAACCTCTATATCATGTGATATTTCATAAATTTGCCTTGAAACAACTAACAAATGGCCCGGTTCTGTAAAGAAGAACAGGGCTTTCAAATGAAGTACAAATTTTTTTGGCGGCCATCTTGGATTTGGTCGCCACATTGAATTTTATCAAAAAATGGCCGTTTTCACCATGAGCCTCCCAACCGATTTTAATTTCAAGATCACCATCGGAAAGCTGAGAGACCTCGTGTCAGTAGTGGTCCCGTTTCAGCGAGAATTACTCCCTTACCTTCATGTGGTACAAGCCGGGGTACGAGCAACCTTGGTGGAGATCGGGTAACCAATCCGGGTGGAAGCTAAGGTCGTATCCTTACAGGGAAGAAGGGCTCTTTCGAGCTTCGTTGGTCCTGCGGCGAAACGGACGGTTCGAGTTGCAGGCCTTGCAAGCCGTCACCACGAAAACCGGTTAAGCAATGAACGAAGAGCAAGGAAATTCGGACATGAACAATCGGAATAAACCCATGCGACGAAAAAGGACTATGGATTGGAAACTCGGGACGTGGAACTGCAGATCTCTCAACTTCCAAGGGAACACTCAAATGCTCTCCCACGTACTGAAGAGCCGCAAAGTCGACGTCGTAGTGCTGCAGGAAGTATGCACGATGAGCTCAACGGTACGTACGTTCGGAAATGGACATACCATCTACCAGAGCTGCGGTAACAGTCACGAGCTGGGTACAGCTTTCATAGTGATGGGCGAGATGCGGAAACTTGTGATTGCGTGGTGGCCAATCAATCCTCGAATGTGCAGGTTGAGAATCAAGGGCCGGATCTTCAACATAAGCATCATCAACGTGCACAGCCATTAGAAACATCAGAAGTACAGATAACGACAAGGATGAATTCTATGCGCAGTTGGAGAGTGAATACGACCGCTGCCCAAAACCGGATATCAAGATCATCATCTGGGATTTCAACGCTCAGTTCGGTCAGGAGGAGGAACAATAATCGCTGATTGGAGGGTTTAGCGCACATCAGTTGACCAATGAAATGGGCTTAAGACTTATTGACTAAGCTGCCTCCAAGGACATGGCCGTACGTAGTACTTTTTTCCAGCACAGCATCCTACACAAGTATACCTGAAGGTCACCAAATCCGCACTTCTCAGACATTATCGACGTCAGATCCTATCGAAGCACTTACGTTGACTCGGAACATTACCTAGTGATGGTTAAGGTGCATCCAAAACTCTCCGTTGAGAACAATATTCGGTACCGACGCCAGTCTCGGTTAGATCTCGCGCGGCTAAAGCAGTCAGACGTCGCCACATACTACGTGCATTCACTTAAAGCTGCGCTGTCGTAAGGGGAAGAGCTAGACGAAGCCCGTCTCGAGGACTGTTGAACCCCATCAAAACAGCCATTAGCAGTACAGCGGAGAGCTCCATCGGGCATATGGCATGGAGTCAGCGGAACTATTGGCTTGTCGATGAATGTAGGAGGGTGATGGATGAGGAGAACGCTGCGCAAACACACACAGAAGAAAGTGCAGCGAAATCAAATCTTCCGGGAGAAAAGGCGCTACCTGGAAGAGCAGGAATATGCAGAGTTGGAGTGGCTGCATCGTTCTCCGGCAACGCGAAAGTTCTACCAGAACCTGAACGGATGTCGCAAAGGTTTTGTGCCACGAGTCAATATTTTGACGGATGATCATAAGGTGACCCATAGATTGAAGCAGGATTTCGAAGAACACCAGAATGGCGCCCAGGCGGAGAAGCATGGCGGCATGGAAGCGATTTTGGTGTGGTAAGCGATTCTACAACGGATCAAATATTTACACTGCGGTAGATCCTCCAAAGCGGCCGTAAATACAGTGTTCCCGCGCATCATTTATTCGTTGACTTCAAAGCCGTATATGATACCATCGATCGGAAAGATCTATAGAAAATCATAGACGAGAACGGCTTCCCCAGGAAGCTCATCAAACTAATTCAATCTACGATGGATGGTATCCAGTGCTATGTTCGGATTTCTGATGGATTGTCAAATTCATTGGAGTCACATAGAGGGCTTCGTCAAGGTGATGGTCTCTCATGGCTGCTGTTTAACATGACGCTACAAGGTGTTATGAACCAAGCGGATATCAACACGCGGGGCACGATCTCCAACAAATCTAGTCAATTCGTCTGCTTTGCCGATGACATGGATATTATCGGCAGATCTTCTGTGGCGGTGGCTGAACAGTACACCAGACTAAAGCGCGAAGCAGAAAAGATTGGGTTTATTGTTTATTGTTTATTGTTTATATGTATAAAATTTATCTGACTATAAGTCTACATAAATTATTTGTGGTCAAATTCATGGGGGTTGAAGGTAAATACGTCTAAAACAAAGTACATGCTGGCTAGCAGACCCGAGGCCGACCGACGCCGCGTCGGTAGTAGTGTAATGATCGACGGCGATGAGTTTGAGGAAGTCGGAGAATTGATCTACCTTGGTTCACTGGCATTGGTGGATAATGATACTAACCGTGAGATTCGGAGGCGTATTATCAGCGGAAGTCGTGCTTACTATGGACTTCACAAGCAATTGCGGTCGAGAAGACTAAGCCCCCGTACAAAGTGTACCCTGTACAAGACGTTTATTCGACCCTCGTTTATTAGAGAACAACCCTCTACGGGCATGAAACCTGTTCGAGGAGGATCTGCGAGTGCTCGGAGTTTTCGAAAGACGACTGCTACGAACGATTATCGGCGGCGTACAGGAGATCGGAGTTTAGAGAAGGCCGCCGTGCGAAGCTGATAATATACAAAACCCTTATTAGACCGGTAGTTCTTTATGAACCTGAAGCCGTGACGCTGCTCACGGAGGACGTGCCCTTGCCGGGTTCAAACGGAAGGTACTGCAGACGATATTGGCGGAGTACAAACTGAAAGCGAAGTGTGGCGGAGGCGTATGAATCACGAACTACAGGCACTGCTTGGCTTTCCAATTCTCATCGTACATCTGGCGAAAGTCGGTAGGCTACGGTGAGCCGGACACGTCGTAAGGATGGCGGACGACAGTGCAACGAAAACAGTTCTCTTCAATAACCCCATCCATCGGCACCAGAAACAAGGGGGATCAACGTGCAAGATGGCTCGACCAAGTTGAAAGTGGTTTGCGACTTCTGAGACGACTGGGAAGTTGGCGACGAGTAGCCCAAGATCGAGTTGAATGGAGACGACTGCTTGAAACGCACTGTTTCCAATCTATAAGTTTCGGTTCGAACACTCAACCCAGCTAGCTCAATTTTGCATATCTCAGGGTCGGCAACCGACCTTCGGAGGACTCGCTCAGCTCAATCCGACTACTTACCAAGAACGAAGCAGACCAATCAAAAGCGTCAAAGAAGGTTTTAAATGGAAATCTGGCTCTTTTGTATAAAAGAAAAAGAAGGAAAATTCATGCATGTACATTTATTTCTCTTTCTTACATGGCGTCACACGTTGGGGCCCATTGATGACCGACGAACGGAGGGAGAGGAGACGAACGTACCTGAAGGGATGGCCGTGATGACCGTGGTGACTGTAGAGGGCTGTAGACTCGCTCGGGACGTTGACAGGATTCTTATGACGCACCGTACAGTGGCAATTGTGGCCGACGTAATAAACCGCAGCGCCCACAGGTTCGGTTGAGTGGTATGTGGTTGCCGCCTAAACCACCAGAATGGACACTGCGAAGCGCTGTACTTTGTTGCCGAACGACGCTGTCACTCTGCACTCAGCTAGCTAGTATTCCGAAATCTTCTTGGTGTTACAAAAAGGAGAATCTCCGGGCACTCGAATGGTTGCTCTTCGAGGCCTATATCGTTACTCGCGCAGCCGTCCCTCTTCGTCCCTACGGCTTTCATCCGACTGTCTCGAGCCGATCTTTTCTTCAGTCCATCATCCCGAACAGACTCTCTTCTCTCCTCCTGTCTCCTCTCTACCTCTTCCTCTCACTCTCCGTCTCCCTCCGTAATCACCACCGGATACCCCTTTTTCGTGCAGTCCAAAGTGGTATAAAATTGGCTGGGAACTATTACGGGGTTATCAATTTAGTGCGGACTTTTTGCCGTCTTTTACGTTGCGGTCTTTCCGTTACAAACGTGTTTTAATGGCGTTGCCATTTAATAGGTAAGAGTGACTCTGTGAATGATTTACGGAACCTTTAGAGCCTCCATGCTAAGCCCCAACACCTGGCGTGGATGTTCCGGGGTGGGCGCAGAAGACCTCTTTTGAGCTTCTGAGTCATCAATGTAGACAGGGTCTCCTTACGCTATTAAATTTTAACGCTCACATAAATCTGTTTTTCACAATTTTTCGTCGCCTGATTATTGGATGGGTTTTTAGGGGTTAGTGAACTTACTCTATGTTAAACAAAAATACAATAAATGTTCAAACATTAAAGCAAAATAAATTAATAACAATAAACAAGAGCCAGATATACAAAACAAAACGAATTGACAAATTTTACTTAAAGACTACACATATCGACTAAACTTGTACACTAAATCGCAAATCTTTGACGCCCTTGATTGATACCGTTCATTTAACAAAATGACCGGTAACAAATCCATTATGGCGGCCATACCCTAGAAGGCTACCAATTTTTTTTCACTTCATTGTAAAGCCCTATCCGTCCTCTTTACAAAACCGTGTTTGTAGTATGTTGCACAGCAAATTTTTAAAATATCACAATAATTATATGAAAATTGTGAACCTTGCTACAGATAACTGATTGTTTCATTCAGTTAATGACACAATGTACACCTAATTTTGTGATTGTTTCTTATAGTATTTTTACTTAGCTTTCCAATGGTGGTCTTAAAATGAAAATCGGTTGGGGGGCTCGTGGCGAAAACGGCGATTTATTAATAAAATCCAAGATGGCCGCCAAAACAAAATTTTACTCCATTTGAAAGCCTTATTCTTCTTCTTTACAGAACGGGGCCATTTGTTAGTTGTTTTACAGCAAATTTAGGAAATATCACATGATATAGATCTCAAGGTTTGCTAAAAATTCATTTCTTTTGAAACTGTCAGGCCCCTTGGTGAACGAGGGGTCCACTGTTTCGTTGTATTAAAAGTGTAATTCTTATTTTTTGGCAATTTCCAACTAATTAAATATAAAAGTTCCAATATTTGAACACTCCATGGCAGTAGTGGCCCGTTTCAGCGAGAATTACTCTGATATTTGTTATTTGTTATTTATTTTGTATACATTCATCGAACAAACAGTCTACATGAACACTTATAAACTAGGATATAACATAATAGTTTGTTACACGGTCACGAAAAACGCTAGCACTAACATTGAAGTCAAACAAATGGTAACACTGGTTAAATAAAAAACACATCGGTCGTATGGGCTCATTTTGTGCATAATCCGTTCTGTACTGCTGAAGTCTCGTGAAATCCCAGCGTCGAAGGGGTCGTGGTACTACATTTATGTTTATTCTGGAGAGAATCCAAGGCGCGTCGATATCCGCCAACAGCAGTTTGCCGACAAAGACCCTCTTCTGAGCGTTTCTACGCTTTTGGAGGGTATCGATTCCTGGAAGTCTACATCTTGCTTCGTACGGAGGTAGCTCATTTGGATTTCGCCAAGGAAGAAGTCTTAAAGCGTATCTGATGAATCTCGCTTGAACTTTTTCAATTCTGTGGATTCAAATGCGACGGAATGCACTTCAAACGATAGCTGCTGTTTCCAACACTGATCGAACTAAGCTGAAGTACAAGGCACGCAGACAGTATGGGTCGCGGAATTCAGCTGAGATACGGAAGATGAACCCGAGGTTCCGTCGAGATTTACCAACGATATGACTATAATGCTCTCGGAAGCTTAGTTCTGAGTCTATCAAAACCCCGAGGTCACGTACAACATTTGATCTTTGTATTTCTTCGTTTCCTATTCTATAACTACATAGAATTGGGTTCTTTTTCCTCGTCAACGTGATTACCGAACATTTCGCCGCGCTGATAGTCATAAAATTGCGTTGGCACCAGCCGTAAAACTTGTCAACCCTTTCCTGCAACAATTGACAGTCTGTGAGAGCACCGATTGTCCAGAAGATTTTAAGATCGTCAGCATATAAAAGTTTGCAATCTCTCGACAACACTTGGCAGACGTCATTAAAGAATATGATAAACAACAATGGTCCTAAATTTCTGCCTTGTGGGACACCTGAGGGATTATGAAATTCATCTGATTCCGTTGATCCCAATTTGACGTACAGTCGGCGATTGGTCAGATACGACTCGAACCAGTAAACTAGATTTGATGACACACCCAGACGATTAAGTTTGGCAAGCAGAATACGGTGGTTGACTCTATCAAAGGCTGCTTTAAGGTCGGTGTATATCGCGTCGACTTGAAGTCCTTGATCCATGGAGGTGAGGCACAGTGATGAGAACTGAACTAGGTTGATAACGGTAGATCTACTAGGAAAGAATCCGTGTTGTTCCGGGGAAATGTAAGACTTTGCAGCTTTAAAAAGTTCTCTGTTTACCAATATTTCATAAAGTTTAGATGCGGCACATAAAGAGGTTACTCCACGGTAGTTAGAAATATTGCATTTATCACCCGTTTTCAGCACCGGGAACATCACTGATTTCTTCCCGCATTCTGGGAAAACTGCTTGTGTAAGGGACAGATTAAAAATTATTCTTAAAGGCGCGCAGAGAACATCGGCGCACTTCATTAGAATAATTGCAGGAATTCCATCTCTTGGAGACATCTCTTAGCGCGTCTTCAATTTGTTGTTGGCTAGGCATTACATCGTCGAACACACTGCTGAAGCGTTTGGCAAACGGATTGCAGATTTCTTGGGTAGAACTCGAAGAGTCAGTGTCCAAAAACATGGTTGACGGCAGACCACGTTCTTTCCGTTTCTCATTGACAAACGACCAAAAACGTTTGGGGTGGTTTTTAATGCATTTTCTGTACGCAGTATATACCGACCGTAGATCGTTCGAAGATAAGATTTATAATTGGAGCTTGCGATTTTGAACCTTTGTTTGGTGAACGAGTTGCGGGATTGTTTTCGGCGTTTCAACTGGTTGCGGTAAGCGGTTGGTTCATGCTCGTCAAAGTAGGTAGCATTATCTCTTCGCCATTTCTCGCCATATCTGGTGTACCTCAAGGCAGTCGTTTGGGCCCGCATATATTCCTCCTTAATGTTAATTTTACTCGGAAATGTATGAAATCACCGTATGCTGATAATTTTAAACTCATTGCCATTACCAGAAATATCACAGACACCGAGTTTTTTACAAACGCAGTTGGATAATTTTACCGACTGGTGTACAACGAATAGAATGGTCCTGACTAATTCCAAGTGCATTTCTTTTACACGCAAGAAATCAACTGTGTGCTAGGTTTGTGAAATTTGCCAACATCTTTAAAAGACTAGGGAATGCTGCACGATTCAAAATTAACTTTCAACCAAAGCCTCAAAAAATCTTAAATGTTTCAGGTTGCACAATATTGAATCAACAATTTCTCTTTAGATATAACTGGGGTAATAAATTTCAATACGTAACATGGCTGTCCAATTAGCAGCTCTAATTGAGAGTGTAAGCAGCAGAGATTAGATTAATCAGTACGATGAAAACTTCCATTGAATACCTAGTTCTAAATTCGTTCCACCTCTCGAAGAATGAAGCACAAACGAACAGATTTCAGCAAACGGCAGGGACAAGTTTGCAGCCCAGAATTTTCCCAACGCCATCCAATTGCATTAAAATGCAACAGGGCTCTGTTAGTGCTAGCTGTTTTACTGTGCTTTCTATTCTAGCCATACATTTACTATCAGCCTTTTCATACCACGGTTGGGAACATCATTTGAAAATACAGCCGAAAGATTAAAAATTGTCGCAAAGCCGTAGCACACACACACACGAGTATTAAACTCACACCGAGATCTAGAGGAGAAAAAATATGATATTTTATTTCCGTATTTCTGTTTCATCAGTCGTTGAATCTGGAATTGTATGCCCCGCCGTCCGTAAGGGCAATCCGGATGCTGCTCCGGCTCCAGGAAGGAAGGAGACCGAGGGCTTAAGCATAAGTTTAGTACTTGATGTTTGGTCCGTTGACAAAAAAAAAGAAAGAAAGAAAGAAAAACGCTGCCAAAAGAAGACTTCCCGTTTCGGATTACGCCCTACTGCCTCGGGTAGTGTGTGCAAATGACTTGTGCTACCGAGGCCCTGTATACAGTGTGTACTGCTAAAATAAAGACTGAGTGCACTTGCTTTCCATTACGATTTCACAGTTCTTGCTCTGGGGGGAATACGACCCACCGTCGCGTCGTCGTCGGGCGCTCCCACAGCCCACAATAACCAGCGCGCCCTGCTGGGGCGGGGTGTTTCAGGAGCAACTCAGGTAGAACGGTGCTGTGGCAGTGATGAATGTGATGGAATTAAAAATGAAGTGAATTCGTTGAAGATAGAAATAGTAATGGATTTTAATGCAAACGTAAAACGTCACCTTGAAGCTAGGATTTTCCTTTATCTTCTGTAAATGTTGACATTTGTTGTCGGAAAATGTTTTGTCTATTTACAAAAGCTTGCCGAGGCTGTTATCCGGCCGTGTTAGGAATTTTATTGTTGGTACCTTTTTTTCCTGAAGGCGCGTTTTCAGCAGCGGAAGTTTCGTTCGGATGTTATGCCGTTTTCCGAAAGGAAAGTGAACCCCACTGTTGGGTCGGTGTTTTTCCGGTATGGCAAGTAAATGGAGCTGCCAGCAGAGGACACAGTAATGAGGCTGCACCGAGGTACTACTCCTCGCTCTTGAGTGCAGAAAGTGGTGAATATGATAAAAAAGAGTGAATGGCAATTAGGACGTATTTCATGAAATTTTTTGGATAACCCAATTAGGCCTTTTCAGCCGATTTTCCGCTGAGTCACATTCCGACTCGCTGCATGGGCACTGCCGAGGAAGGTCGGTAAATAAGACTGATTTGAGAGGCACTTCCTTCTGATGGGTTGGTGCTCGACATTCTATCCTTCCTTACTGAGAGATGGTGACAACACAAAAAAGGATCCCCGCCCGGTGCGGTGGTGGAATGGAAAAGGAGGTGAAAATTCTAAATATTTCCTGTGGGTCGCAACGGGTACGAATTTTCCGTCGCCAGGATTGGCTGTCGGTTGCAGGGACGAAGCAGATGGGTAAATATTTGCCGGAAGGATTTTGTTGTCGTTTCGGGGAAGCTTTTTCATTCTCTGGCCGGAATTTTTCGCAGTACATGTTTGCCTGCGTCTGTCGCGGTGCCAGTCTTCGGAAAGGTGGTTAAGCGGAGCACAGAATGGTAGAATAAACCGGGTAAATGCTTTTTTTTTGCAAACCCGGTATCGCAAAAAGAACCATGCCGAGCCGTTACCATGTGTAGGTAGAGTTGAGCATGAACTCGGGTAAATATTTTCACAAGGCATAAAAGAGTTGAGTTGGCTGTGCTGTGCTTTGCTTTGCTTTGCTGCTGCTGGAGGAGCGCACTTCAAGGAGGGTTCTGCTTTCCATGGGCGAATTTACCGCTTAAGTATAGTGGATTGTCAGAACTTACAGTTGATATGGTGCACTTTGATTCACGGTGGAAAACTGTGCGAAGTTTTACCGCAAAGCTGTCGGTACATGCTTTGTATGCGTCAGCTATTTACAACTTGACTTCACAATTGCGGCAAGATTGTTTGAAACTGTACGCATTTGTAGGAGTTTGCTGATGGCAAAGAAACTTTCTGTTGGAATAGTATTCAACAATAACGCTTCTCGAACTACATAGAAACTAATCCGTACATCAGGCTTTTGAGAAACATTTGAATGAGATAGATTTGAAGTTAACCGTGAGACAGTAGGGCCGGGCATCTTTAAGGTGGTGGCAGGCAGTGGAATTAAAAATTTCTTATCACGTACCATCATCATTCCTTCAGTGTGCCGTTGGTCTACGATGGTGACTGGAATGTGCAGAAATGTCTGGTTATAGTATTAGTTTGACATTTGGGCTCCAGTATGTTTTAAAGAAAATGACTTTTCCTTCCGCATGTCAACCGAAAAGTGCCCTTAGTATGCATAGAGCATTCACATTTGAAAAGGATTCGAAAAGCTTTCAACTGGATGGTACATTACTTTGAAGGCGAAAGGAAATCCTTGAATAGTATTCATTACATGTTCTTCTGGACAGATCACAGGAACAGGGAAGAGCTCAGAAAATGGACGCTGTTTAATATGTGTCTTGCAAGCCGACGGTCATTGATTTTGTTTTTCGCCCCTGCAGCTTGTGAAACCGGAAACCGCGCTTTTAGTGTTATTTAAAGAAAAACTATAGCAGATTCTAAATACTAAATACTTTGAAAAAGCAACGATTAATAAGATAAGTGCAAAGTTTCACGGTGACCGGTTTTCTTAAATTAAATTCGTTCAAATTATTTAGCAGTGCAAACTATTAATCAGGTTCCGGGGCTCAGGTTCTGAATAATATTTTGTACGGCAGTTTAGCATCGCTTGCATTCGTGCCTCGTTCGTTGTAAAAATTTCGACAGGTTTATTTCGACCAGTACTTTATTATTTGTTATACAGTACATTCTTAATGTACATTCTTTAATTCAGTCTTAATGATTAAAAAGCAGCATAAAAACTATAGTGTTGTACAGCTCTAAGGGTTGTACGAAAGGGTGACGTATGACTATGTAGTATTATACGACATGTTATATTGATACCATGTTTTACTCAATAAAGTTTTACTTGGTAATTTACTGTAGTGTAATAAATGTCCTAAAACATTTATATACATTTGTTGAATGAAGTAGAGTTTGATTATCCTAAATTTCTGTACTCTGCATATCAGTTTTATCAGTTTCTTAGAGTTTGTAGTTTCACTAGGAGTTAACCCATCAGGCAACAATAACATAGGGTACGGGAGGGTATTCCCATCACGCTACTAATTTCGGCATACATTACCTTTTTTGGCTACACTTTCCCAAATAAAAACTTTGCCGCTATATAACAATACTGAAACGGATGTAGCACTCATAGGTTTTAATGTGTTATAACTATTTTCATAAAAATGTAAGTAGTTTGCTTAATTTTATTCAATAAACATCAAAACCACTGTCTTTCACTAGCACGTAACCAGGCTGAAAAAACGCCAGCAATCGCTTACGCGTATCCGCTCTTGATGAAGGTTTGGAAAACACACAATTATGATCACGTTTACTTATTCTAGAAACTAAACAGCTGTAAATATGCTATCACAGAACAATTCTACTTCTTTTTATCGCGGAACAACACAAAAATTCCCCTCTGATATGAAAATATAAATCAATTTTCATTCACTAGCCATTAGCAGCATTTTGATTTTAATTCCAGCATATGGTGCGTTATTTACACTACTACCAATATATGTGCTGACATATCTGGTATTTGAGTGACAACTGGCGCTAGTGTATATGACCGATTCAGTGATACACTAGCGCCAGCAGCAAGCTGTTGTCACTGCAAAACTAATTATCTTCAATGAGCCCGGAATGTAGGCAATAGCGAGAAGTTATCCATCGGTCTCTCTTTTCTTGTCTCTTTTGATCTGTTTTTGAAAAGCATTTAATCGCTGTGCTTGCTATTTCGGCCTGTCGGATTTAAAAAACACAGACACCACTATAGAAAATGGGCTCAATTTAGCCGCGGCGACTTCATCATTTCTCGTGACTATAACTCAAATTCAGTAGTGTTTTATTAAGACCAAAATATACGGTGATATTCAGTAAATATTATTCTATCAACTGGTATAAAAATCTTGTCTCGTGTAAATATAGTTTCAACGTAGTTCCAGAATATTGTTCAGGCTACCGCTTGATGGGCTGGAAATACCCACCCGTACCCCATCTTCTAATAGTTGGCTATGATTTCGCATTTTGACAATTTTTGCATCACTTGTCAACTTTAAGTAACGGACTTAAAACTGGTATACAGTTGACGAAGTTAGCTTACTTCAGGAGCTTGCTTGCAACTACGGTTGAACCGAAAAAATAAATAACTAATCTGGGTTATCATTTACAACACTGATTAGCATTCGCAGGTTTCCACAAAGTTGTTGATAGCACCATTCATTGTGACAGATTGCTTTGAAGTATAATTGTCTTACAACTAACGTGTGGAGAGCCAGGTAAAATATCAATTAGCTAACGTCCTATGCATCTTGCTAGTTCCTTTTAACACTCTACTTCACAGCTATTTGCATACTTGACAGAAATACAATTGAAACTATGTAAAGAATTGCAAGCAACTAACTGACGCAAAGCAGTAAATAACTATAGTCGGATAAGACAGTCACTGATTTTCCTCGCTTTTAGACTTGCTACGTCATATGCACAAAAAAATTTATCCCTTTAGCCCTGTTTGCGTGCATGACAACAGTTCCGAATAAATTCTTCCAGCATGTGGATGCAATCTGGCAAAAGGATTGGATGACCGTTCACTCTTCCATGAGGTTTCACTTTCAGGGCATTAAATTGGAGTAAATTCAATGTTTAAAGATTAAACCGGTTGAAGAAGAGAGATGGTTTTACACTTTAACAAAATTGTTTACTCTCAGGACATCAAATTGAACTACACTCAAAATAATCCACACGTCCATTTCACGTGAAAAATCACGTAAATTTCTCTACAGGGAGTTACGTGACTATCAGCTGATTGTTATTGGAAAAAATAATATCTATCTGATTTTCACGCTAACGCATAAGTATACGTGCGAACTACCTGAAAGTCTACTATTTACGTGACAGGAAAAGCACGGATGGAAAATATTCACAGAACTTTTCCTATGATTTCGACGTGAAATTTATTTTGAGTGTAGGTTAATTGTTCAAACAATAAAATAAATTTAAGAAAAAGGGTAGTTTTGCACCCTGGTGCGCTTGCCAAGCACATATATCAAATTGGTATAGGTTTAAATGTCGTGAAGAATCTTCGATCTGTTGGGACGGGGTTTTTTGTTACTTTCTTATAAAAAGAAACTGCACTGAAAAGATGGAATGTTAACTGTCGTCCTTGCCTGTGAAGCAAAGTAATCACGAAGAAAATGTATATAGAAATCTAGCCTTGAAACTTTTCATTAATTTTCATTATTTAGTGAATGAAAATTGTAATGAAAACCACATCATAAAACAACTTTTTCATATACACTCTGAAAAAAAAGATATAAGTAGTTAGAAGTTTCTGTTAGGAAAACTTTTTATCCTTCAATTTGACCATTTTGCTATTTATAGAAGATTTGTAGGCCATATAATTATCTCTCTTCAAAAAAATTTTCATCAATTTCTGAGATGGTGTTTTTTGGAAAATCGATTTTTAATTTTTAAAGTGCTTTTTTTCAGTGTAGAAACTCATTTTTTTAAATATTTTTTTATGACAGTTCAGAAAATTTCCTAAAAGTTAGTCATAGAACATTTTCTTGTAGGTGCTATAATTTTTGAGTTAAATTTTTTATTAATAACAAGAGAAAAAAAATGAAACCCTTTCCAAAAGTTAGTCTAGACAAATTTTGGAAAAACTAAGTATGCAAAGTTGTTTATTTAAGAATGAACTCTGTACACATACACACACAAAGCTTCATTGAATTCTGAGAGGGTCGTGCCAACCTTTGGTCGAGTTGACGTGAAATCCGTTAAATGGCAGAGCTATTAGCGTTCAACACCTTTCATTTTTGCGTGACGCTCACATTTCTTGATTTTTTGGAATTACCTCTTGTACCAACTATCTTCCTGAGAGACGTAGTTCTACGTAAAAATATCAACTATTCTGGAGCGCTAAACAGTTTACAGTATCATTGACAATCTTGAACAGTTTCATGTTGTCTGCAAAAAGCAAGCGGCAATAATCCGGGAGTAAAAGTGAAAGGTCGTTTATAAACAGCGCGAAGAGCAATGGTCCAAGATTATTGCCCTGTGGAATACTGGAGAGAATCGGGAAATGTGCAGACTGCTGATTTCCTATCTTTACATGGAGCATTCAATCGCAGCCATCGTTTTAGCGCAGAACAAACTTCAAGCTTTTCCAATTTTGCTTTGTGATCAACTCGGATTTACGCAATATCGGCGAATCAAGAATTTAAAAGAAAAGTTGATTTCAAATTCGGTTAGGATGGACTTACATTATAACCTACGCCAACCAACCGATTTCGAAAAAGTACGGACATTAGCAATTGGGTAAAAATGCGTAATTTTTCAGGGGTTGTGTCTTCGGAGAAGTCCGAATCCGATATTATAATCGGATTCGAACACATAACACCCGCCAGGGCATGTGGCTCGCTGCTACCCGTGTACCTTTGAACCATAGAGGCGCTGGACAACAGGAGACAACCCCCTAATTAAGCGCGCGGTGGTTTTTGTACAGGCCAAAGTCTCTCTTATAGTAAAATGTATTGATCAGAGGGACCCTCGGTGAATAATATAATTGAAGATAGTACTGCGGTGAGAAACCAGGCTATAACAAAAAGACATGCAGTGCTGAATACAGCAAACACCCGTGTGATAACAAAAGAGATCAACAGTGCGGGTCGAAATGATCGGTCAAGACAAGGAAGTAAAGTTCTTTAGGTTACACTTGCTGCCTTGGTCAAGATATATAATACCTATATGATGTATAGAGAATTTTACTGAATCAATATTCACTACTATATGTGTTACTTTTTGCTGTCAATTGTTGAAATATTTATTTTTATTTTAAAATATTCACTTATCATAGCGTTCTAGAAAGGTTACTCGATGCAAATAAAACATTAAGTTACGACCCGAGTTGTTTTTTACGAAACATAAATAGTCATTTCACTAAAAATAACAGAACAAAATTTCAATTCAAAATTGCTAGGCTGTGCACTGATTTGTTCATATGATATAGTAGGTAATCAAGGGAACACCCACTGATTTAAAGTAATTCTAATCTAAAAAATTGAGCCTAAAATTAATTAGTATCAGCTAAGAAAACGTCTGCTATTTTTGCTGATAATATTAGTGGAGAAATTTTAACTGGAATATCCTTTCTGGTCATGTTAAATCTCGCACATCCAAGATACCTAAGTGATTTTGTGGTTTGTGGATATAAAATTGTGACGAAGTCTATGATCTGATTTTCGGTAATTTACATTTTTAAAATAGTGTATAATTTAATCATTACAGAAAAGTTTTTGCTGGTTCCCCCATTTTATTTCACATTCGTTGAGAAAATATGTGCTTTATAGGGTCTGGTTCTGCTTCGCTGTAATTGCCTATTCCCGTTCTATCCAATAGAAATTATTACAAATATCCACGTTTTTATGATACACAATGTAAAATTAGTTATTCCCTCTTATTTAGTTAACTGGCGATTAATAAAAGTGAGCTGAGATAAATAGGTCTGCTTATTTTTTCATTAAAGATTTCCTAGCAGCCAAATTTCCTACCTTTTTTTGTGAGACGATGAAGAAACGTCGATTGTCTTTACAGCAGAGGCAAAATTTATAATTGAACAACGCTACAAAAACACACCTTAAAATACCCACTTGGTATCAAAAAGTTCGCAAGTCGCATGTTTTTCCACAATCTCACATCACGGTAGAGTCCATAATTCCAGTAAAATTAACTTTTTGAAACGTTTCAAAGCCATCCATCTTTTCTCACTATTTGTTTCTCCGATCAAAACAACTATGTCGTCACCCTTGTTGCCAGTTTGGCTATTATTTAGCAAATGGCTATTTAGCAAATTATTTTGAATAAATCTTACTTTTGATTTACAGAGTTATTGGTGATTTAAAAGTCTAACACAGAATTATTTTAGTGTGATTAGTTGATTTTATCACCAGCGCATGTTTATTCATAAAAATTGAAAATATTACAATTTAGCTAAGTTAGATAAAAACTACAAGGTATACAGCCCTAAAATAAAAAAAAAAATTGCTCTCTTATCCCCCCATGCAATTGCTGGTCATTTTATCTATTCAACGACATATAAATTGTTCAGTTTCGTTCAGTAGTTTATTACTTATTAGCATTTGAAATCTTTCATTAAAACGTTACACTTCTATTATCGTTTCCACAAAGTGCTACCCAGTCCCAGTATAGTAAACAAAGACGTAGTCCTACGTCAAAAATCTATACCTATAAAGAAGGATTTCTGTCTGTCTGTCTGTCTGTCCGTATGTTCCTTATAGAATCGAAAACTACTGAACCAATCGGCATGAAAATATGCATGTAGAGGTTTTTTGGGGCCAGGAAATGTTTTAGTGATGGTTAGAAACCCCTCCCCCCACTAAGAGGGGGGGCTCCCATACAAATGAAACACAAATTTCTGCATAACTCGACAACTAATCAAGCAAATAGAATAAAATTTGGCATGTGGGTGTTTTCGGTGACAAGAATTTATTCTATGGTAAATTGAGACCCCTCCCCTCTTTATAAGGGGAATTATAACTCCTCTCCTCTTTAAAAGGGGGGTCTTCCATACAAATTTCCTCATAACTCGAGAACTAATCAAGCAAATGGAACCAAATTTGGCATGTGAAGGTTTTCGAGGGCAAGAATATTTTCTATAGTAAATTAGGACCCCTCCCCACTTTAAGAGGGGGGGCTCCTGTACCAAAGAAACACAATTTTCCTCATAACTCGAGAAGTAATTAAGCAAATGGAACCAAATTTGGCATGTGGGTGTTGTTGGAGACAAAATTTTTTTCTATATTGAATTGGAGCCTCTCCCCGTTTTAGGAGGGGGGGGATCCTATATACATGAAATACAAATTTCCTCACAACTGAAGAACTAATCAAGCAAATGGAACAAAATTTGGCATGTGAAAGTTTTAGAGGGCATGAATATTTTCTATGGTGAATAAGGACCCCTCCCCACTTTAAGAGGGGGGGGCTCCTATACAAACTAAATACAAATTTCCTCATAACTCGAGAAGTAATTAAGCAAATGGAACCAAATTTGACACGTGGGTGTTTTTGGAGACAAAAATTTTTTCTATGATGAACTGGGACCCCTCCTCACTTTAGGAGGGGGGGCTCCTATACAAATGAAATACAAATTTCCTCATAACTCGAGAGCTAATCAAGCAAATGAAACCAAATTTGGCATGTGAAAGTTTTCGAGGGCAAGAATATTTTCTATGGTGAATTAGGACCCCTCCCAACTTTAAGAGGGGGGGGGGGGCTCCTATGCAAACGAAATACAAATTTCCTCATAACTCTAGAACTAATCAAGCAAATGGAACCATATTTGGCACGTGGGTGTTTTTGGAGACAAAATTTTTTTCTATGATGAATTGGGACCCCTACCCACTTTAGGAGGGGGGGCTCCTATACAAATGAAATTCAAATTTCCTCATAACTCGAGAACTAATCAAGCAAATAGAACCAAATTTGGCATGTGGAGGTTTCTGGAGGCAAAAATATTTTCTATGGTGAATTAGGACCCCTCCCAACTTTAAGAGGGGGTGCTTCTACACAAATGAAATACAAATTTCCTCATAATTCGAGAACTTATCAAGCAAATGGAACCAAATTTATCATGTGGGTGTTTTTGTAGGCAAGAATATTTTCTATGGTATATTTTCTATGGATTTCCCCACTTTAAGAGGGAGGGGGGCTCCTATACAAATGAAAAACAAATTTCCTCATAAATCGAGAACTAATCAAGCAAATGGAACCAAATTTGACATGTAAGTGGTTTTGGACGCATGATTTTTTTCTATGGTGAATTGAGACCCCTCTCTTCTTTAGAAAGCGAGTTATGGCCCATCTCCCCTTTAAGAGGGTGGGCTTCCATACAAATGAAATCCAAATTTCCTCTTATCTCGAGAACTAATCAATCAAATGGAACCAAATTTGGCATGTGGGAGTTTTAGATGGCAGAAATTTTTTCTATGGTGAATTACGACCCCTTCCCCTTTTAAGAGGAGCTCCCATACAAATGAAATTCAAATTTCCTTATAACTTGAGAACTAATCAAGCAAATGGAACCAAATTTGGCATGTGGGAGATATTGGAGTCTTGAATTTATTTTACGATAGTTAGAGACCTCTCACCCCTGTGGTAGGGGGATATGGACTCTCATACAAATAAAAGAGAAATTTTTGCGAAACTCAAAAACTAATCGAAATCGAGAAATTCGAGACTCTTCCATAAAACATTAGTCAATACAAGACCACATAAAGCACGGTCGCGAGTGTTGCCGGTGGCCCGCCGTCGGAAGCGCCGCCCACTGGGGGGCTTGCAAAACTCGAGATTGTGACAAAGATCATCCGAGATTCATGATTTATGTACAACACAGGTTAATTTGTGGCAATACGAAGTTTGTCGGGTCAGCTAGTACTCCAATAAAAAAAAATTGAAAACCATGAGGTTATCAACTTGGCATCACTTTCCGTGTGTGTACATTCCAAGGGGTTTCCAACAGCTATGATTACAACGCACCTTTGAAAAAACTACAAAGTATACAGCCCTAAGGGTTGTACGAGAATGGGTTACGTAGGAGTGTGTCATATAATACTCATTACATTGATAACATGTTTTAATCGATGAAGTATAACTTTATGTCTGATCATTAGATCAAAGACTAATGCAAACTGCATTTATGACATATGCATATTTGAGTATCTGTGAGTATCATTGTTTGAGTGTTTATTTGTAAAAGACGAGCGAAATATTCTGATTTAATTCTTCATTGAATCAATGGTGGTTTTGAAAAAACCCGTTTGAAATTGGTTGGTGGCCCTGAAAAGAACTATGTTTGAGCTGATAGCACTTCTTAAAAATCAGTACTATAATTACTGTTGCCGATATATAGATGGATGTCGCTATTCGATCCTTTAGACTCTAGGATGATGGTTGCCCGCTAATACAGGAGTGATAGGAAATACCAAATCTTTACAGTGATGGTACAGTAGAAATGGATTAGTTTTATCAAAATACTGACCGTCCGTCAGTGCGATCGTGCGATAAATGAGCAGACGGCGAACCTAGTGTGCTATTTTATAGTCACTGGCACTGCCGTTGCTACTTGTAAGCTAGTGTGGGTGTGGGAGAAACCAGATCGGCTGCTGCTGCTGCTCAAATGATTATCCGAATGGAACGTTAACTATTTAGAAAGTGTAGAAAAATCTTTCCATTCTTCAATTACTATAGCTCTTATAAGAACTGTTTAAGACCACAACGGCCTGCTGCTGAATTTACTGCCAGTCAGCCGTTCCGTTTCCGTTTGCCATCAGTGTTGGTTTACGATAATTGCGATCGAAATTGCCGCCAAAATGCCGTCGGCTTTGCCTACAATTGCCATTAATGTTACCACTAACAACCGGTGTTGCCGCGAAATGTCCTTGGTCTTGCCACCAATTGCCATCCCAAGCCCTTGGTTTGCCTCCAATTGCCGGTGTTTCCGCCGAAATTCCATCGTTTTTGCCTCCATTTGCCATCGGCGTTGCCGCCAATTACTGGTGTTGCCCCACCAATAGCCGTCGACGGTAAATACTGACCGTCCGTCAGTGCAATCGTGCGATAAATGAGCAGGCGGCGAACCAAGTGTACCATTTTATAGTCACTGGCACTGCCGCTGCTACTTGTAAGCTAGTGTAGGTGGTGGAGGAAACCAAAACCATATCGGCTGCTGCTGCTTAAATGATTGTCCGACACTGATTGAGCAAGCTATCGAACAATTTCGCATGTCTGCGATGGGGATAATGCAAAATTTAACGTAAAGTGCATCGTGTGGGATTCACGTTGGCCATTGCCCGCTGATTCCGCTTGTCTTCGGGGTCGGTGTTGCCGTCAATAGCCATCGATGTTGCCAATTGGATTGGAAAAGGGGTGTGGCTTACAAAGTGGTCTCAAAGGTTATCATTTGGATCCAAATCCTTTGGTGTATCTAATTGTCGTCTGTGCCTGTGAAGCTAGGCGATCACAAGGGAAATGTATAGGAATATTCGACCTTAAAACTCTACACACGTTTTCACTATTTAGCGTATAAAAAATTATTATTAATATGTTACTATAAAATTGCTGGACATTTTATCTATCCGACGACATATTAACTGTTATGTTTCGTTCAGTAGTATAGTAGCTATTAGCGTTTGAAATATTTCATTCAAACGTTACACTTCTATTTTTCGTTTTTACAAAGTGCTACCCAGTCCCAGTATAGTAAACAAAGACGTAGTCCTACGTCAAAAGTTACCTTTGATTACTAATTACCTCCGATTATCAGTAATGTCTGATAATCGAACCCTTATATGTTCAGTAAACCCCTGGGTATATGCATTGCTGTGATGTTTAGTTTGGACGAAGGAAAATTTTGATTGAGGGTTAAAAAACGGTACGACGAATTTGAAATAGTTTAATTTTTAGTGATATTAAAGTGCACCGATCGGAAGGTTAGTGTGTCTGACTCAAACCAGCATACGAACTTTTGGAGTATTCGCTAATATCCTTCAAAGAAACGAGGAAAATTGAAGTAGCTTATCTTACTACGACGAGAATTGGCAATAAACCCTAGGTCCCTAGATTAAATTTCAAAATAAGTGGCTGCAATCCCTGCATAGCATAGGAAAGTGTGGCAAGCTCTACTCACCTTTAACAGCATTCAGCTGGCTGCCGACCATTTGCTTTGCGATGAAAGCCGCCATTTTGTTCCGGTCGCTTGTTTCTTCGCTTTACAGCCGTTCAGCACTTTTTTCGCCTAGATTTTCGCTAGATTCACAGTTCACAACACGGTTGAATTTATTACTGTCGTCACTTGGGTCTCCCTACTGTTTCGGGCAGCTAATGTCGTAAACCCGGTTAACACAACAACAAATAACAGTCAAGATCATATACAGAACAGAGAAAGCTAGGGAAAAAACGTTCCTAAAAATTATGAACACAGCAGTTTCTGTTTTTCTTGCTCACTGAAAGAGAGAAACCTGGTAATGAAAATAAATCATAGCGGTAACAATATGAAAAAAGAACAATTAACAGGAAAGAAAAGGAATATAACAAGAAACAGGTTTGAAAGTTTTTCTTCTTATTCTGGAAACAAAAAAAAAGATCACGCCTGTCCCCGAGTTCACTAGTTTAATGCTCTAAAGTCAGGTGTCAGGAAAAAGTCTTGCTCGTTGTCCGCTGATTGCCGCCTGCTGCCGTTGCACCGTTCTTTCGACGACTTGAGAATAAATTTTTATCTCGTTTCGCTCTGATATTAAAATCTGAACGCGATTTGTGCCACTGTGATTGGCGAAGTAATTATCTGGAAGTAGACAGAAAGTAGAAGAAGGCAATGTTAGTATAGTTATACTCTAGTGTCTAGTATGGTGAATTTAATAACATTTTAAAACTTTGTACTAAATTGAACAGTGTGCAAAAAGGACCACACCAACGAGCAAATTCGATTTACTTCGAAAACGGCTCGCTGACGACGTAACTGAAATTAGCCCGCTAACTTTTAAACGCGGTGCGGTGTGTAGCAGACTACGATCGGCCAATCGACGTTCGGGCGAATTTCGCAGTAAATCACCCGGTGTCACGTATCTAAAAGTTTGTTTTTCGCAATCATTCCGGTCCATTGCAGCCTAACAGCAGCAGCAGCAGGCAGAGAACGAACCGGGGACCGGACCGAGGCACCAGGCAGCAGCGAGCGTCGACAGAGTTGAATCGTTGTCGATTGTTGGTTGGTCCGACGTAGGACCGAGTTCGATTGTGTGAAACTTTGCTCAGCATATCGGACATCCTTTTGGTCGCTTTTCCCCTCGTTTGGTGACATTTAACCGCTTCAGTAACCACCATCCACAGCGTTGGACGTCAATTTCAATTCAATTTCATGGTACGTATAAGCGATTCCGTTTAATCAATATTTCAACTTGTTTAATAGTTGTTATTTATAAGTGGATGTTTTTTTTTTATAAATTTCTGATTCTTCAACTACATTATTATATTTGTTCAATTACTTTCATCTATGCACCCTATCACAATTTTGCTTCCAACTTTCCACAGGAAAATCTGAACGGAAACTCAAATGTAAGCAGCATAAATTATTTTAATCAATGGCCATTCAGTTCGAGTCAAGCCCATGGACGTGTAAATACGTGCAAAAGTACAAGGCATGCATTCAAGCTTGCACCGGAAGGTACAAAAATACTTTAATAATTGGAGCTCCTATCGCTGTGGCGATTCCAGCAAGTCCTTTCGGAAATTTATGCTGATGAACGCAAGCGCTAGCAGGCAGAACTTCGCATGACCTTGTAGAGGGGGTAATTTGCATCTGAATCTGAATTGCATTTGCATTTTGGTGGATTTTTTTGTCGTTTGTAAATTTGCAGCGTTAATATTCCCCATTCATGAAATGCGGTAAATAAATCGCTGAGTGTATCGTGAAACTTTAGCTTTGCCGCACAGAGTCAAAATCCTGTACAAATGGATAGACGAGTTTGTATTTTGCGTCGTGATATTTTTCATCGTCACCTGGAATGTTTACTCGGTTCGAGCAAAAGCCATTGAGCATGATGAATTTAATCCTCCCACAAAGCAGTAACTTGGGGCCTCTGCTTTTCGCCTTGTACTTCAACGACATTGCTATTCTGCTGGGTTCCGGATGCGTAAACTGGTATATGCCGACGATCTAAAGACCTAGAAAGTCGAGACACGCAACGAGTAACTCAGGACTGAGTACAATGGAGAGGAATTCTTGATACGGCAAGAGCCACCCGGTTCTCGGCTAGTAAAGTAAGTAACTCTAAAGATCTAGATAGCTGTGAAATCTGTCGACGATTGCTACCGATTGCAAATACTTATTGGACACCTTTGTTGATACAATCTAACAATAAGCATCGCAAAAGGCGTGGTTATAACATTTCATCGTTGTAATGTGCTTACGAACGCGTCTATCAACCATCAGTATATTGCTGACATTGCTGGTTTTCCGTGTAACAGTATATTTTGCGTCATGGTCAACCGACGGGGTGGTTCATCAAGAATTCTTCTCCACTGTACTCGGTCCTTGGTTACTCGAAGCCAATTCGTTCAGGGTCTCGACACGCGCAAGTCGGCTTCAACCTGGTCGAGCCATTGTTGAGCTCGTTGAGCCCCTCTATTACTGGTGCCGGTGGGGTTCTTGAAGAGAACGGATTTCACTGCACAGTCGTCCGGCATCCTTGCGACGCGACGTAGCCGGCCTACCGTAGTCTCCCAAGTTTCGCAAGGTATGCGATGGTGATCTCTCCAAGTATTGCCTGCAACTCGTGGTTCATACGCCTATGCTACTATCCGTTTGTATTCCGCAAAAAATAGTCCGCAACACCTTTCGTACAAATAGGGCAAGTGCACGTCTTCCGTAAGAAAAGTTACTGTCTCAAGTCCGTAGAGGACTACCGGTCTGTTTTGTACATCGTCAGCTTTGTGTGGCGGCGTATGATCATTAATCGAAGCGGTGTCCAGGGATCCCAAATATACGAACTCATTAACCACTTCCAGTTCATCGCCGTCCGAAGTCACTGTCCGTTTCCCCGTTGTTTTCTCTGGAGCATCTATCTACCATATATTTGGTTTTTGTCGCATTGATTTGTAACCCAATTCTCTTAGCCTCCATTTTAGTCTGGCGTAGATTGCTTCCGTCGTCTCATGGTTTCTAATAATGAATTATGTAAAGCTTGTCTGCGAAGGCTTCGAGTTGGTTACTCTTGGTGAAGATCGTTCTTCTCATTTCGATGCCCACTCGCTGGATCACACCTTCAATAGCGATGTTGAATAACATACAGAACAATCCATCCCCTTGCCGCAACCCTCTGCGCGATTCGGAAGAACTCGAGAGTGCCCCCGAAGCACGCACGTAACACATCAATCGCTCCAGGGTATGTTGATCAGCCGCATCAGTTTGTCCGGAAAACCGTACTCGTGCATTATCTGCCACAGCTGTTCGCGCTTGACTGTATCGTATGCTGCCTTGAAATCCATAAAAACGTGCGTGGGCACGTTGTAGTTGTACTCCCGACATTTCTGGAGGATTTGTCGGAGAGTAAAAATTTGATCCGTAGTACCACGGGCCCTCATAAAGCCCACTTGCAACTACCGTACGAATTTTCTTGCTATTGGGGATAGTAATGCCACGGCACAGTGCAGTAGTCCAAAAAGGTCGAAAAGTGTAACTTTTGTTCTAGCGTCTTTTGCTTTCATTTTAGTATTTCGGGTGTTCAGCACGTTTGTTCGCATTAATACCCCCATAATTTGAGAGTGTCAAAAATTAGTCATGGCTTACTATGATAAAAATAATAAATATGACATTTTTGTGTTAGTAATTGAAGACATAGTTGCTTCAGCAAAGTAGTAGAAAATACAAAAACAAGCAAATTTGCTGAAGAAATAATATTTCTATCTCTATCCACTGCAAATCTATAAAGCACTTTTTTAGAAAGTTCTTCAAAAATTAGTTTTTCATTCCTAACTTTTGTTGTTTATATTTGACAAAATCACATTGTTTTATTGAAACGGTAGTTGTTTTACAATTGACAAAGGGACGGTAGAAGAAAGTAATGAAATTTTTAGAGTGAATGATAAAGGGCGGAAAGGTGAGAGAGACGGGAGGAGGGGGGCTATTAGTAGCTACGATTAACAAGTAGTCGTTGTGACTCCTACCTTTTGTGCAATGCTGGAAGGTGCATGGGTCGAGCCAAGCTATAATCTGAGATTGTAACCGAATTCGAACCCACAACACCCGCCAGGGCATGTGGTTCGCTGGTACTAATGTAGGAACCTTTGAACCACAGGGGCGCTGGACAAAAGGAGACTGCACAACCCCCTTATTAAGCGTGCGACGTATTTTCAAACTCCACCGTCTGGTGGGTTGAGTTATTTATAGACACCAATTGTGCCTCTTCTTCGATCTATTGTAATCGAACCACCGAATTGAGAAGTTTAATCTGACTGGTTTTTACTCACAGGACGACGGACCTGTACAGGCACTTGCGACTTACAAGGCACTGCAGACTACACGGGACGTTGTTCGTCCGTTAGCGTGTTAGCCACGATTCTCAACGCGGATCTTCGGGTTGAAGGCTCCGTTCCTAGTTAATTATCGAAGTCAATATCGAAGTAAGTATATGGGCGGCCCTGTAGCCGCAAGGTTACCGAGTCTGCCTTGACAAGCGAGTGGTCGTGGGTTCGAATCTTAGTAGAATCAGGCCATTCGATGTTAAGTGACGTTAGCATGGGTTTATTCTCAAGCTCCTCCACATGCTTCCTACTGCATTCTGCATTTACTAATAGTGAAAGCCTCTTGCCAGGGCAAGTTATAAGAGTGGTACTTGCTTGAGGTGCGAATGAAGCCTCTTGTTCAAGGGCAAATTATAGCTTGTTCCGCTTCCTGATTCTAGGAACGAGATTGGTAATGCATAAGTAGTAAGGAACACATACATACACTCATACATACCCTCACTCTGTGCTGAACTCTGCTTTGCCGACCATGATCAAGCCTTTAGCCGGGACTGGTTATAAGAATGATACATGCTCGAGGTGCGAATGAAGCCTCTTGTCCAAGGACAAATTGTAACTAGTCTCCACATTTCCTGGCTCTCGGGCTAGATTGGTTGAAAAGTAGTAAGAAGCGTAGAGGGAAAAAAGGGTGAAAACACACCGACACTTTAAGCACGGATAATAAGCAGTTTGCTCACTCTATAGCGATACTGCAATAACAACGAAGTGCGGAACAACACCTGGATAAGACCACAATAGATCAAAATGCGGGTCCTAGTGATAATATCCACACACACAAACAAAAATCGAAGTACTCAAAACACACGGTATTGCAGAAGACGGTTGTTGCTAAGTTATCGCAAGCTATAGGATAATTATATTTTGTAAGATTATAGGCACTTTAACCATCTTTGGGCCATTCGTGACTTCTGCGGGGTTGGGATTTGAACCCGGGTCCTTGGCGTGAGAGACCTGAATGCACTACGCCAGAACTGACCCCATAGGATATAATGGGGCAAGTGGATAGGGTAATTTAACAATTAGTGGACCAGTTTGTGCTTGAGTGGCTTTCTTCCACGAATTATTTTGAACTGGTAACGCTAAACACGCAACCGATGGCACTTACAATACGGGTAACTTTCGATTAACCCTAAGAAAATATCAATTTATGTTCGCAAATCTCTATATTTTGCACATTTTTTAAAACAGATCCATTTTCCTTTTATCGAAGATCCCATAACAAGAAGACTGTCAACTCTGCCAATACTCGGGAGACACAGATGGTAGCTCGCTCTGCCGGCCGAGGTGATCCCTGGATGCAACTGTGTGAGTGAGTGCTAATATCCATACCGCCGTGTCAACACAGTCCAACCAATACCAATACAAAATTTAAGTTAGCTTACTGGCACTCATGCAAAGTATACCACCTTCGCAAATAAAAGCGTCGCTGTTGCTGACACATGACGTTTATACGGAAAAATAATAGAGAGGCCAGTCTTGTTAATAATGGGGTCTTCGCTTTTATGGACTCTTGTGGTTTATAATAAGATAGTGACCGGGTCCATTATAAGAACTCGGATGTATTTTGCATGGAAAGGATCATATTTCGTATTGTTAAGGTGAAACGGTACTGAATCCGACATGGTCGGACATCCTATATCCTATTTCCTCACAAGGACGCCATTTTTTCGGCCATGTTGGGATTCAGTACCGTATCACCTTAACCATACAATAGACTTTCATTTGTCGAAAATGTCGATTTTAAGGCAAGCATGCGATTTATTAGTTTTCCGTTTGCCGAAGGCTCAATAAATGTCCACTTTTTTGTGGCAGTAGATAGAGACATGGTTTCTTCGGGGGATTTGTAGAAAATATAAAGGCAAACAACTTTGCTGAAAAACTGACATTTCTAGCTCTATAGGGTGTAGAATTATAGAGCATTTTTTTAGAAGGTTTTTTAAAATTTTGTTTTTATGATTAACTTTTGTTGGTTGCCTTTTACAAGTACATATTATTCTAAGTAATTATCGGGGCACTCAAAACACACGTTTTTGCAGAAGACCACAAATCTCTATGACCTTTTCGTATCAAGTTATGGCTTACTAATGCTTGATTTTTCCTTAACTTCACGAGCCAATAGGGTAGAATTGGGCAACTGGAGACATAAAACCTTCACCTTAAAGCTTAGATCAAGTACCATAAATTTGTATAGGTGATCCTTGTCCTCATCCAGCCTTATTGTCCCTACCCAAGTAACAATTTGGGTTTTATAACACTCTTATGATGGTTTATATGACCAATTTTGGTCTTAAAAACCGCAATAAGAGTGCAATAAAACTAACATTGGTACTTGGGTATTTTATCCAATCGGTTTGTGATGTTAGGAAAAAATAAAGCTTAAATAAGCTATAATTTTGTAAAGAGAAGTCCTAGAGGTTTGCGGCCTTCTGCAAAAAGGTATGTTTTGAATTAATATTTTTTGAAACGATGGTTCTACAATTGATGAAGGGACGGTAGGGAAAGAAATGAAATTTTTTTTTTTTGGTGAAGGTGGGGAAGAGCGGAAAGGAAGGGGGGGGGGGTATTGGTAGCTATGCTTGACAAGTAGTCATTTTGACTCCTACCTTTTGTCCAATACTGGAAGGTGCATGAGTCGAACCAAGCAGTAATCTGAGATTACAACCGGATTCGAACCCACAACACCCGCCAGGGCATGTGGTTCGCTGGTACTTGTACCTTTGAACCATAGAGGCGCTGGACAAAAGGAGACCGCAAAATCCACTTCTCAAGAATAGCGACGCGTTTGGTTGGGTTATCGACACATATTGTGCCGCTTCCTACATCAATTGCAGATTACCACCGAGTTGAGAATAATAATAATAAGTTTGATATTGCCTCTTGCGAAGTAACGTTCATAGGTACTTTTCATATAGGACTTTCTCGAGTAACTTTCCTCCTAGAGAGGACCCAGCTAGCATTTTCATATGTATAATAAAGGTAAAAATCAGCATTACGTACAGATATACATGCTAAATAAATCGTATTTCATGCGCAAAATTGGCATACCCATACTATTTTGGAGGCGATATACGTGATTACGAATAATTTTGAGCGTTACGACTATATATGTATTTATATACGATAATATCCGATTAAGCGTGAGTCGCTCCGTACTACTCTACGATTTTGTGCTGAAAATCGTATGTATGTCAGTCATTATCATTATATACGACAAAAAATCAGCTTGATCCCACTTTATCCAGCTTTAGTTACGATTTCGAGTTTGTTAGGAGATATTTACGATAATTTTCGTACATTGATATAAGAGTTGGTGCTAGCTGGGGAGTGGTTGTTAGGCTACATGGAAAGGAAACTTTCCGACTATTAATGCGGATCTGTTATACCGACGCTTCCTTGTACGAAGATCACGTGGGTGCTGGTATTTACCAATGTTGCGCATTGAGCGAAAAGTCAACCATGCCTACTCACACACGAAAGAGTATGAGAAACATAGCATTCAACGCTTATGCCGCACACGCAGGCGTAAAAGAAACAGCCATCGGCGCTATGTGCAGACATTCTGCTACCCACACACGCGTCCACGCATATTCTCACATCATCTTCCTGCATAGCTTATTTCCGAGTCAAGATATTTGTGGGGAATCAACTGCCCTAGGCGCACTGGGATGCAAATTTTGCATTACCTTTGACGTAGGACTACGTCTTACGGCAAGTTTTGAGATAGGATGTCATTCCAAAAAATCGGAAAAATGCGAGCGTCACGAAAAACGATAGGTTTTAAGCGCTAATAGTTCAGCGGTTTTCCGATCGATTTTCAATATTCTTACACCAATCGATTGGAAAATCTTCTAAAAATTGGCTCAAATGAAGAAAAGCATAGATTCTTGATGTTGAACTATTGAAAAATTGAAAATAATGAACCAATGTTCTACCAGAATTCTCGCTTCATGACTGTTTGTTGGAAATGACGTCATCAAAGTGGAAAAGCGTTTTCACACTTTGGCTTTGAATTATAATTTTCAATAGATTTCCAAGATATTGACACCAATTGATCGGAAAATCGATTTGGAAAATATTGAAAATATAGAAAACTATTGATTTTCAATGCGCGTCATTGGAAAATTGAATTATTTTCATATTTTTGCCTTCCCACGCCAATGCTTCCCTAGCACGGATGACAGAAATATATACGATATAAGCTGTTGGTTAACCCGAATCAGCCCAGAATTACCCTGCAAAATCAGTCAAATTTTCAACTTTGAAATGCTATTGCATCAATGCAAATAGCTCAAATACTTAACGTGATATTTCTTGTCTAACTATAACTGTTTTCCTTCAAAATAGTGTTACTAAAATACGGAAATAGCGATTTGTTTTCATTTTATAGCGAGAAGTATAAAATTTGTCAAGTGATGCCATATGGCATCATTGGGATGATTCGGGTTAAGTTTCCTTATGATTGTATTTAATTTACGCTCTATAGAATCCGATCGAAAATTGTTGAGCTTCAGCTGTTGCTGCTTCCCCGGATAAGGCAACGAAGACATCCAAATTCACCAAGCGAGACGCCAACAAATCGAAGAATCCATCGACTCATCCGCCGGTGAACGATATGGTTTTCGCCGCTATGCCTTTTACTGCGCATCGTCAGTCGGTCAGCGGTTTTCGTTGGCGACACATCGGACAGGCAGCTTTCGAGTAACATCCGTGGCATAATTTTAAAGGTTGTATTTGAAACATTGTTTGCCTTACGGTGCACATCGTCATCAGTTGGTCATGTTCATCGGCTGCTGAGATTGAACGTACACAATGTTACTACTAGGATTGACGTTGCGTATGTAGGTTGTATACATGAAGAATCGTATTATTACATACACGGATGCATCTTACTATCGCTACAAAGAGACTTACGTAGTCATACGTCACCTATGCGGTCGTGTCTTATACACAACTCCTCAGATTTTTCTTCTTCTTCATCATCTTCGTCCTCGATTCTACTCACGGACGAGAGTAGGAGCCGTCGTGAGCAATCGGTATCAGTAGATCTGGCTGCAACGACGAACGACGAGCGACAACTATAGCTGTTAGCTAAACACACAGTCAAAAAAACTCGTTGCAGTGCATGAAAAAATAAGAGCGGGAGTTTTAAAGGGATGCTTTTGCTGGCGTGTTCGTTAGAATGAGTACGCGTGTGTGAGAAAATTAGACCACACGAGTGTGGGATTCGCAACACTGGTGTTTACTGCCGCTAGGTAGAATTGGCGGAATCCTATTCATTGGGTAGTTACTGCATCGTTTCTCAAGCTGAAATCTTTGCAATTATGTGCGGAGCACCGTTTAATGTGGATCCTACGTCTTATTTATCATGTGTACACCTCCCAGGGGGTGTCCTATTGATAAATTACCCTTCTAGCACAGTTGGTACAAACCAGTTGTGGCAACAGGTTTATGACCAATTTCAGTTATAAATAAGTTTTTGCAACCATAAGTGCGAAAAGTGTGCTGCTTGGGTAACTACCAAGGGTTACAGTACCCCATTTGGGGTACAGAAATCACTGGGTATATTTGTTTTAGCGTTGTCCAATTTCCTTATCCACCCCTTCATATTCCCTCTGCTTTCCTTCCCGTTCTCATCAGGTGAATGATTAAACGGACGACATGGGAAAGGCGCAACTTTTCCACACAATTTTGAGTAACGTGCTGCTCGAGTCACAGATGCTGAGACCTGATACCTGAAACAGTGTTTCAGAACATTTTTTAACTCCATTTCATTCGCCTACGAATGATTCAAGCGTCAAATTTCACAATTCTCTGTGAAAACGCCGATGCTGTCGGATCCCCCCTTTTTTTCGGTGCCTACGATGCAAAATATTCATTTCCGTCGGATCAAGCAATTTTTCCGGAAGCTCGCTAATTGGATGCTAACTCCAGCCGATCATTCCTGCCCAATTATCGCGTTTAATCAATAATCAATCTGCCGTCGGATCAGTCTACCGTGACTGACAGGATGCGAAACCTGCGCTAATTGAAAACACAGCAGCGGCTGTGCTCGGTACTCAATCGAAAATTTACCCAAAACAAAAAAAGAATGCACAGCAAATGGAGCCGATTGGTTTCTAGCAACAAGGATTCCGCAATGTTAGGCGAATTCACTGATGCACGCTGTCTGCATGAGTGCACATGAGTTGGTACGTAAAAAAGTCGCCATTGCCATGCCGCGGTAGTATTGATTACCAGCAAAGGGACCATCAGGCCGTTTCCACCCAAAAACGGAACCCAATAGTGATGAAAGCGATTTGTTCTACCTTTGTTTAAACATTCGACAAGTACTCACATGATAGCTTATAGCAAATTGCCGCGCAATTTACCGGCTTGTCTTCTAACCGCTTTCTATTAATCCTTGTTACAGCTGAACGAGTACAGTGTACCCTTGTCCGTCCGCAATCTTTTTTTTTTGATACCGGTAAAGGAAAGGAAAAGTATCCTCAACCTTTGTCTAATAAAACTCGATTCTACCTGACGCATAGCAGTGAAGATACCGAGACCTATGTTCTTCTGCTCATAGAATGGAAAAATAACAACGAACGAATCGTGCAAATTTAAAATTCAAATTCGACCCGATGCTGGTGCACTGCTGAAGAGCGGACTCGTTATGTAATGTCACAACCTACTACCCTCCGGGACGAGATATGGACGACTTTTGTTCAAACATCTGCTCTCAAGGATTTAACCTTTCTGCTGTCACGATGCCACCGTACCGGCGCTGGTACCGGTACCGGGCACTAGGCTTGCAGACAGACCACAGTGCGGCACCACCCGAAGTGTCACTCTTCCGGTTCTTGGCAACACAGTATTTTTTTGCGTTCTTCCTCTGCTCTTCGGGAGGATGTTAAGCGTCGATGTTATGCAGCATCTAAGTATCCACTTCCGATCTGGGGATTTTTTTTCGCTCACCTGAGCTCATGAAGAAGGACGAGGGCAAACAATTTTGTACGGAAATTACAAACCAGCTGTGGGGATCTGAACCCGACAAGACGCCTGTTAGGTTCGATGTTCATCGGTATACTGAGACATTTAAGGATGTGAGAAAATTTGATCATACTTTGGAGCTTTGGATATGGTTACAAGGAAGGTGGTCTTATGAAATGTAGCACATTGCAAACGAATCAATTTTCAATATTAGCACCGAGCAGGGACGATGATCTTAAGTTCACTGAAGATGTTAAGACCTTTGATAACCGTTTATAAAATGTGACCCAAAATGAAAACAAACATTGACAAAAATATCATATTCAGGAATCCCTAGAAGCTTTTACTATCTTATTTTGGTACTAAAGTTTGGCGCATGAACTCAACACTTTCCGTTCCCGCTCCAAGTATTGTGATATGTTCCAGTCGGTTTCACAGTCGTCCTTTGCTTCGTATAACGCTCTCACACCCTTCTCGGTGGAATCTATTTCATGGAGCAAAGTTTAATTGAATTTTAAATATACATCGCTCGTGAACATACATGTTTCGCAGTGACATCAACTAGCAAACCACTGCCAAAAAGTTAATAATTAAGTTTGTCGTACAATTTCCCCGAAAGTGCTCGTCAGCGTGAACCAGCAAAACATGTGTGGTTACGATTCAGGAGTCAGATTTTATATATTCTTTCCCGAACCACGGTGAAAAATTGAAAACATTCTCCATTGCCAATGACAGACGAGATTCCAAAATCGAAAGTTTACTCTAGTTTTGGTTATACATTTCCAGGAACCGTCACAAAACATGTCGGCGCCAAACTGGCGTTTGTTTCGAAACAATTTGCTCTTTGCTTCATAAGCCAGGCACTGGAAAGCGGAGCAATCAAACGTCCAAATGCGCGAAACATTCCTCGGAAATTTCATTAAATTTCAGCACCGAACCGGCGCTATGATTACGAAGCAAACAGTTTCTGTCCGCAAAACGAATCAAACACATTAAACGACGTACTCGGGCAAAATCACACATTTTAATGGGGAGGACCATGGGTTTTTATGCTATTTACCCGCTGCTGCTGTCGTTCATGCTGGTCGTCCATTGGGACACGATGGTGCCCCAACAGCACTTATAATTACGGTTCATACTCATTACCACAGAAATTATACTCCTTTCACCGGTTCCTACGCTGCCTGACGAGCCACGGCACCACCCACCGCACCGCACCGCTCCACCGGGAATGACGGAACGGAAGGATCCGGCCAGTAAAAAGTTGCATAGTCCTTTTCAATTCGCTTTCCGCACAACACTTGCCTCAGACAAGAAGGGATATTTTTTATTCCGCCATAACCATTGAGGCTTTTCTTCGCCGAACGGTTTTGGACGTTAAGTTAGGCAACGTACGTTTAAACGAAAAAAAAAAAAATTAAAGAAAACGACAGCTGTTAAATTTATAGTGAAACACCACACAAAGAAACGAAATGTTTAACAGTCAAGGGGCTAGTAGTTTCGATTTAGTTTAAATGGCATTTTCAAATTGAGAAAACGGAACACACACACACAATCAGATTTCTCTAATGTTTCAGGGTCAAGTACGCGCTATTGATTTATTTTTGGCATTTTAAAAGCAGTTTTTATATCAAACAGCTAAAATATTTGATATCGGCAATACCGGTGTTGGCCAAATAATCGGAATTTAAAAAAAAATGTTGGTGTTTTCCAGTACACGTCATTAGTTTTCAAAGTTTAGCTTCAAAATTATTTCTTGTTCTACTTTGAATTTAAGCAGATAAAACAGGTACAACAATTCACCTTCCTTACCAGGATTGATTTTGTTGACAATACATTCATGGCAAATAAAAAATCTTCTGTTTTCAACGAAGTCTGACGAGCGGCTCCAAGCGCATCAGGATTCGCATCCTTTCATTCCTTCGAATTTATTTAGTAGGGAAACTCGTTTTAAATCGTTTTCAAAAAACCCGGTGTTGATGCTGCCATATAATGAAAGCTCAAGTTTGCTGCAGTATTCTCACGAATTTTTCTCATCTCCAAACCGAAACATCCTTGCATAGTGTTATCATCTTCATCATCGTTCGCAGGTGCCATTTTGACGTAGGACTACGTCTTACGGCAAGTTTTGAGATAGGGTGTCATTCTAAAAAATCCAAAAATGCGAGCGTCACGAAAAATGAATGGTTTTGAGCGCTAATTGCTCAGCGGTTTTCCGATCGAGTTTCAATATTCTTACACCAATCGATCGGAAAATCTTCTAAGAATTGAGCCAAATGAAGAAAAGTATGGATTCTTGATGTTGAACTATTGAAAAATTGAAAATAATGAACCTGTGCTTTACCAGAATTCTCGATTCGTGATTGGTTGGAAGATTCTTTATGATGATCTAAACCTATACCAATTTGATGTCCTTGCTTGGGAAGTACGCCAGAAAGAGTGACAAAGCCCCCTCTTTCTTATGAACGCGATTAAACCTAGTCCAATTTGATGTCTGTGTTAGGGAAGTGTGTCAGCAAAAACGACACAAGTTCGTTGTCCCAACAGATCGCAAATTCTTTACTGCGAGACGATTAAACCTCGGAGAATTTGATATCTGTGTTGGAAAAATGTGCTACAGGTGTAGTGTTCGTTTATAATACGACTCTGTATGAATACGCATGCTTACCGTTTCATTAGAAGTGTAGTGGAAAGATGTGCTGTTGATAAAATAGGATTGAATTGGTAAAATCCCTTCAACGTGGGAAACCATGGATAATAAAAACAATCTTTAATTTCAGTAAGGTATCAGGAAAGCAATAGTGTGTGTTCTTGATTTTGTTAAATTGTTTTCAAATGCACAATCTTTTGAGAATTGAACGTATGCAATGTTACTACTTTGATAAATGTTACATACAACGCATGTACCATGTATATATGTTACATATAGCATGTATACATGAAGAATCGAATGATTATAAGCATGAATACATGCTACTATCATTATAAAGAGACTTACGTAGTCCTGCGTCACCTATATATGCGGTCGTGTCTTGTACACAACCCCTCTGATTTTTTCTCTGTTATTTTCCTCTATTCGTAGCGGTTTTGAAATTTCTTGTTTGCTTGTTTAATGAAGTTGCCACTTGAAAACTTGAAAAACAGACCAGAATCTTTCCTCTAACATCCTCTAACCTAACAGAAAGATTGCTAAAAATCCACAAGATAATTCCTGTATTCTGATCGTTTTTTCACGATTCGCTCTTTGAAAGCTTCGAATAGTTTGTAGCAAGTCAGTTAGTTATAGTTGGCTAGTTAGTAAAACATTCGGGTACCAACCGAAAGAACGTGGGTGCTGCGAACCCCGCCTGTCATTGAACGACCAAATCCATTTTGGCCTAAACATCAAAAATTTTCTACTTTATCCAGTTTATTCGTCTTCGCACCATTTTCTGTTCTTTTAGTTTGCCATTTTCTGTTCTGCTTTTAGTTTTTCCTTTAGTTTTATTTTGTCGCTTTGTAGTTTTCTGTTTCCGGTTTTCCGTTTTTTAAATTATTATTCTGTTTTTCTGCTTTGGGGCCATCCAGATACAACGTGGACAGAAAAATACCAATTTTCAACCCCCCCGTCCCCCACCGTGGACAAGCGTGGACATTGACTCAACCCCTACTCCCCCCCTCCATGTTTGTTCGCGTGGACATTTTTTTTCTTAAGTGTAATTTAACAAAACAGAAATGTATGGTGCTAAATTTTGTTTTCAACTTGATTTATGCAGTATTTATAAAAAACATACGCTCCAGTCTAAAGGCCGACACTATGTATATGGATTTTGAGTTTTGGGTTTTTCCGTGCATTTTCTGTCAAATTTTGTCGCAGTGTTAAAATCCGTATGCAAGGTGTTAGGACCTGAATTCTTCTATTCATAGTAATCTTGTCTACAGCGAATTATTATCGACTACAAGAAAGTCAGTTTCAGTTTGACTTTTGCTTGATGATTCTTCTCCTTCAAGAGTATCCCTGTCTAACTAGAGCACCTCAGCTTTTCCGTCTACTTCAACACAACACAGGACCTTTCCGATGCGACGCGGGTTGTAAAATCTTCTGAAGACGAATCCTTCCGTAATACTCGGTTCATGTGTTTACGTCAATATATGCCTCATCAGAAGATAAAACTATATTTGAGCCTAAAAACAATCACTGATCAATGGTTATGTATAATTAATTCAATATTTCTGTTTGTAATTTCTGTTTTTGGTATGAAAAAAAAATTGTCCACGTGGACATTTACGATACCCCCTCCCCCCCTTCCGTGGACAAGCGTGGATATTTCCATACCCCCCACCCCCCTCTAAACTGTCCACGTGGTATATGGATGGCCCCTATTCAATTTCTACGTTTTTCTGTTTTCTGTTGCTATGTTTTTCTGCTGTCCTATTTTTCTGTTTTAAGTTTGTCATTTTCTGTTTTTGTTTTCTGAGTTCGGTTATATTTTTCGGTTTTCCATTTTGGGCCTTCTGCATTCTGTTTTTTCCATGTTTTTGTTTTTCCGAATTTCTGTTTTCTGCTTGTTGGGTTTTGTTGTTTTGTTTCCGTTTTTTCTGGTTTTCTCTTTTTCTGCTGTTTTTTTTACGGTTTCTGTTTTCCTGGGCTCCCAGTTGGCACCGAGGTATGACGCCGGCCTAATAAGCCAGTCGTAGTATGTTCGAATCCCGACTGGGAGAGGCTGTTAGAGTCAATAGGATCGTAGCAGCTGGTCCTGCAATTGTCCTGCACTCTAACAGCTGGCTGCGAAGTCTGTCGTATAAAAACAGAAGGTCAAGTTTCGATAACGGAAGGTATCGACTAGGCTTTGCTTTTTTTCCTGGCTTTCTGTTTCTGTTTTTTTTTTGCTTTTTTGTTTCTTGTTCTACTGATTTACTTCATTGCTTTTTTTTTGTTTTTCTGATTTTCTACTTTTTCTTATTCTGTTTTCTATTTTCAGAATTTCCTGTTTTTTCGATATTTTTTAGGTTTTTATGTGATTCCGGTTTTACTGTTTCTGCTTCTTGCATTTCTAATTTTTTGTTTTCTGTTGTTCTGATTTCTGTTTTTCTGTTTGTTTTTCGACTTTTGTGTTTATGTTTTTTCTGTGTTTTGCTTTTCTGTTTCCTATTTTTCTGGTTTTCTTTTTCTGTTTTTCTGTGTTTTGTTGTTGAGCTTTTAAGTCTTTCTGTTTTTCTGTATTACAATTTGTCGGTTTTTCTGTTTTTCTAATTTTCTAATTTCCTGTTTCTTGTAATGCTGTCTTTAGTTTGTTTGTCTATGATTCCGTTTTTCTGTATACCTCTTCTTCTGATTTTTGGTTTCTTCACTTGTTTTTTGCTTTCCTGTTATTCTGCGTTGCTGTTTTTCTGTTTTCCTGTCTTTTTGTTTTTCAGTTTTTCTGATTTTCATTTTTCAGTTTTCATAATTTTTTTGTTTTCAAGTTTTTTTTTGTTTTCCTGTTTTTTATTTCTCCAGTTTTTCTGCTTTCAGTTTTGCAGTTTTTTAGTTTTGTGGCTTTTCAGTTTTGCAGTTTCGCAGTTCCAGTTTTTCTGTTTTTTTTCTCTTTTTCTGTTATCTTGTTTTACTGTTTTAATTTTCGTTTTTCTATTTTGTTTTTTTTTGTTCGGTTTTTTGTTTCCAATTTCCTTTTTATCAGTTCTGCTATTTTTCTATTTCTCTGTATGTCTCCTTTTCTGATATCTTGTTTTTGTGTTTTAATGCATTTCTTCTCTTCTGATTTCTGCCTTTCTGTTTTTCTGCCTGTTTGCTTGTTTGTTTTTCTGCGTTGCTGCTTTTCTGTTTTTCTGTCTTTCAGTTTTTTTACTTTTCAGTTTTTCAATTTTGCAGCTTTTCTGTAACAGATTTTCAGTTTCAATATTTCTGTTTCTCTGTTTTCTTGTTTTACTGTCTTACTGTTTTTCTTTTTGCCTGTTTTTCGGTTTCTGTTTTAGTTCTGTTTTCCTGTTTATGCATTTTTCTAAATTTCTATTTATATTGTTTTTCCGTTTTTGTGTTTCTCTGATTAACTGTTTTTTCTGTTTTTTTTTTCATTTTTCTTTTTATATTTGTCTGTTTTTACGTTTTTTTCTTGTTTTTCATTTTCTGTTTCACTGTTTTTCGGTTCTTTTGTTCTTCTGTTCTTTTGCTTTTTTGCATCTCTGTTTTTCTTCGTTGTTATTTTTCTGTTTTACTGTTTTTCTGTTTAACAGTTTTTCAGATTTCCACTTTTTAGTTTTTTGTTATCCATATTTTTCCTGTTTCCTGTTTTTCAGTTCTCCAGTGTTTCAGTTTTTCTGCTTTTCAGTTTTGCAGTTTTTCAATTTTGCAGCTTTTCTCTTTATCAGTTTTTCAGTTTTAATATTTCTTTTTATTATTCTTCTGTTCTTCTCTTTTTCTGTTTCTCTGTATGTCTCTTTTTCTGATCTTTTGTTTTTTTTTCTTTTGATACTTTTCGTCTCTTCAGTTGATTGCTTTCCTGTTTTTCTGCTTTTCTATTTCTTTGTTTTTCCGCGTTCCTGTTCTTTCCGTTTTCCTGTTTTTCTGTTTGTCAGTTTTTCTACTTTTCAGTTTTTCAATTTTACAGCTTTTCTGCATCAGCTTTTCAGTTTCAGTACCCAAGCAACAATTTGGGTTTTATCACACTTTTATGATGGCTTTTATGACCAAAATTAGTCATGAAAATCGTTATAAGAGTGCAATAAAACTCCCATTTTTACTTGGGTATTTCTGTTTTTCTCTTTTCCTGTTTTACTGTTTTTCTTTTTTACTGTTTTTCTGTTTTTCTTTTTGTCTGTTTTTCTGTTTTCCTCTTATCCCGTTTTCCTGTTTCCCTGTTTCTGTTTTTCTGAATTTCGTTTTTTTGTTTATCCGTTTCTCTGTTTATTCGTTGTTCTGTTACTTTGATTTACTCATTTTTTCTATTCATCAATTTTTCTTTTTTGTTTCGTTTTTATGTTTTTCTATTTTTTACGTTTTCTATGTTTTGCAGTTTTTCATTTTCTGTTTTACAGTTTTTCGGTCCTCTTGTTTTTCTATTTTTCAGTTTTTTTGTTTGTTGTCTACTGTCTGTCTTTATGTTTTGCTGTTGGTTTTCGGGTTTTTCTGTTTTACTGATTTTTTGTTATTCTGTTATTATGCTTGTCTGCTTCTCTGTTTTTATGCTTTGCTGTGTTTCCGTTTTCCTGTTTCTCTTTTTTTATATTGCTGTTTTCTGTTCTAGTTTAAGCTTTAAGTTTAACGTTTTACGTTTCATGTTTTGTTTTATGTTTCATGTTTCATGTTTCATGTGTCATGTTTCATGATTCATGTTTCATGTTTTATGATTCATGTTTCATGTTTCATATTTTATGTTTTATGATTTATGTTTTACCTTTTATGTTTTATGTCTTGTTTTGTTTTATGTTTCATGTTTTGTTTTATGGTTTATGGTTTGTGTTTTGTTTTCGGTTTTTTGTTTTCCATTTTCTGATTTCTGTTTTTATTATTATTGTTTCTCAGTTGTTCTGTTTGTCGGTTACTCTTTTCTTTTTTATATTGTTTTTTTTCTGTATTAACGATTTTTAATTTTCATTTAGCAAATGAAATGCGTGTGTGCTTTGTTGTTCTTCCATAGCTTCGTTATGCTTGTATTTGCATTATGTTTTATGCTCTTTTACATGCTTTGTTGTTCTTTTCAATGGTCTTGGTATAGGTTTTAGTCTTCGTTTCATTCTTTGGTCTTGGTTCTGGAATTGGTTTCGTCTAAGTTTTGGCCTCGGTCTTGGTTTTGTCTTGGTCTTGAACTAAGTATTAGGATTGGTCTTAGTCCTAGTCTTGGTCTTAGTCTTGTTCTTGATCTTGGCCTTAGTCTTAGTCTTGATTTTGGTCTTGATATTGGTTTTAGTCTTGGACTTGTTCTTGGTCTTGATCTTGGTCTGAGTCACAGTCTTGGTCTTGGTCTTCTTTTTGGTCTTGGTCTTTATATTGGTCTTTGGTTCAAATTTGGTTTGGTTCAAATCTTTCACATGATTGTGAGGAACGTGCTGCTCGAGCCAAAGATGCTAATACCTTATATTGGTCTTAGATTTGGTGTTGGTTTTGGTCTTGGTCTTGGTCATGATCTTGGTCTGGGTCTTGATCTTAGTCTTAGTCTAAGTGTTGTTAGTCTTGGTCTTGGTCATGATCTTGATCAATGCTGAAAAATCAGTGATTTTGATCAAATTTGCGGGTTATCGCCACACGCACAGATCACAATCCGTACAGTACATGACAAACAGTGAATCTTTAGCATTGATCACAAGATTTTGTTCTCTAAACAGTCTCAGCAATCGATCACAGCATTACACCGTACCTAGTTGCGAGAAAAAGGCTACTCATGTTGTCATGCAGAATCATGCAATGAACATGATCGGAATCTGAATCTGATTGCTCCAATGATCTGGAGCACTAGAAGAGATTTTTTTCCATCACTAATCTTGATCTTGGTCTTGTTTTTGGTCTTGGTCATGATGTTGGTCTTGGACTTAGCTTGATCTTGGTCTTAGTCTTGATCTTGCTCTTGGTCATGATCTTGGTCTTGGTCATGATCTTGGTCTTGGTCATGGTCATGATCTTGGTCTTGGTCATGATCTTGATCTTGGTATTGGACTGATTCTTGGCCTTAGTCTTAGTCTTGATCTTGGTCTTTTTTTGTTTTGATCTTGGTCTTAATCATGATCTTAGTCTTGGTCATGATCTTGGTCTTGGTCATGATCTTGATCTTGCTCTTGGTCTTGGTCATGATCTTGGTGTTGGTCTTGGACTTAGTCTTGGTCTTAATCTTAGTCTTGGTCATGATCTTGGTCTTGGGTTTAGTTTTAGTCTTGGTCTTAGTCTTAGTCTTGGTCTTGCACTTGGTCATGATCTTTGTCTTGGGCTTAGTCTTGGTCTTAGCCTTAGTCTTGGTCTTGCCCTTGGTCATAATCTTGGTCTTACTCTTAGACTAGGTCTTGATCTTGGTTTTGGTCTTAGTCTTAGTCTTCGTCTTAGTCTTGGTCTTAGTCTTGATCTTAGTCTTAGTCTTGGTCTCGCTCTTGGTCATGATCTTGGTCTTGGTCAGGATTTTGGTCTTGGTCAGGATCTTGGGCTTGCACTCAGTCTTGGTCTTACTCTTAGTCTAGGTCTTGATCTTGGTTTTGGTCTTGGTCTTAGTAATGATCTTGGTCTTGGAATTAGTCTTGCTCTTGGTCTTAGTCTTAGTCTTGATCATAAACTTGGTCTTGGTCATGATCTTGGTCTTGTTTTTGATATTGGTCTAAGTCTTAGTATTAGTCTTTGTTTTGGTTTTGGTCTTGATCATGATCTTGGTATTGTTATTAAAGAAGCATTTGGCAGCCTCTACCCTTGTAAAAAAACAAAAATTAATTAAACAGTATCGCGTAAAAAGCTCATCCGAAAATTGACCAGCAGAAATAATAAACATTTATGTTAGAAAGAATGTTTACAAACTTAAAATTCATGCTTCATTCTTTCTCGAATAGAACTGCATTCGTCAGAAATGAAGCTCGTTTACCGCAAAAGCGCAATACAGAGATTTGAACTGAATGCCATTTGAAACCAATAGATTGAACTAGTTCTATAGACAAAACAAGCGGTAAATAAATTTCGGTAAACCAACGGCATAGAAGTGATTTCCTTTTTCTCACATACAGGCGAGCATCGAAGTGCGGCCGGGCAGCCGCTCGTTTCCTTTGGAACCAGGCCTAACAGCAGCAATAAAAGGCGTCGTTTTTCCTCGTTCGTCCTCTGCTGGCAGCATCCTAGTACCTAGCGGATAAGCTGGTGGGAAACAAAAAAGCGAGATTTGCGAAAGCCAAGCAACTGTGCGCGGCAGCAGTGGGGTACTTTTATGAAAATGTGCAAAGTCAGAATATTTGAAGAATGCTTTATGAAGCTCTAGCAGCTGGGGAATTTCTTTATTTCAAGCTGCATTTTTTTTTCTGGGGGGAAATAGAAGCGAGAACTTTGAGCATTCCAGAAAATAGCTTCACTACTGCGAGGAAAGAATTTTCATCTGAGCTACGACTACGCTTCTGCCACTACAAGCACTAGAGATGGGATCGCCGTTATTGCCGTTTCTTCCCGGTTGGAGGTTCACATTCTATGCAAAACTACACACCGGAGGCTATTAGGGAATAGTGGTCACACTTGCTCCAACAGAAGGTTACGTTCGTTTTTCATGCTCGAGCGAAGTCGTTTTCTTTTATTTCATCATTTGAATATGATTCAAAGCGGTACAGTTCTGAACAAACGGTTCTCAAGAGTAAGGTTTCAATGTACACTGCACAATTATTCATTGAATGAAAACAAAATAGACGGAAAATTTATTTTATTTCCAAATTTACGTTTTTAATTACATATGCCAGCGTCATTCTTTTCATGCTCGTCCCTTTTTTTGTTGCTCGCCAAAATGTAAAACAGCGTCGACGAGCTTCCGTGGAAATGGCGCTCGATACACTCTTTTTTTGTCGTTTATTCCGCATTTCATCGGTAACAAAGTAACCATGAAATGCAATTTCGCGTGTGACACACTTTTTTATTCCTCCATATTTTTGGAAGTATGTACCTATACAAAAAAAAGCAGTCTCGTCGTTGTTTGCCATTGCGATGAGAGGGTCTTCCGCCAAAAAAAAATACGCTTTTACCTGCAGAGCGAGTGGCTCCATCTTCCTTTCCCGGATATTAGATTATCACATTCTGCATAGCGGATCCGACGCTTTATCTACTTGAACCGTGCGAAGGCGTACTTCTGAGATCATGGTGTGCTGATACGTGGAAACGCTATCGAAGCGTTCGCAATTAGGTTGATGCAAATTGTGTTTCATGTGTGCCTTGTTTGAAGTTACATCACAAACGCTTAATGCCGGGACTCAAAGGGGAGTATCACGCTTATCAAGTTGCATGGTACGCTGCTTGAAAATACTTTGAACCGCTTCAAATTCGCTCCAGGTTGGGGTTAGGTACCTTACCGAGTTGTGGATTGTTCTCGGTGCGGTAGTTGTCGCTGGTGGCGTTTTGTTAACAAGACACTTCACAGCAAGTCAGCTCCGTCGAAACTATATCTGTTTCAGACAGGTCTCATCTGCATTTGGCCGCATGTTTTGTTGCAGTTGGTCACAATAAATGGGAACCCATTTTGGGGTTTCCCTTCAGCCCAGAGTGGAGGTGCACAGCTTTTGTTAGTGCAGTGGTAAAATTGGAACATTCTTGTTCACTGTCGTGTATCTTTTGGTTAGTGATGAAATTCATCTTACACCCTTCATCAGGGAAACCCTGCGAAGTGAAAGCAAGCTGTCAAGAACAACAAAGTGGATTCTTTTTTGTATGCAAATCGTTGTTTTTTCTCGCTTCCATTGAAAATACAAGCGGAAAACCAACGATAACCATCGTTTGTGGTTTTGCGGTTTCCGTATTTTGGTTTGAAAAGTATTCAATCAGAGAGGATAACAAAAAAATATACGAATTAGATAATCGATTTTAACGTTTCTAATCAATCGAGTCAATGAAAGCTGCTTCGTAAGAGATTTTAAAAGCTTCTTTATGTTAAAATACCTTTGTACAGTACTTGGCAACGTAACCCCATTTCCATAGCTCTTGGTTGCAATTTTAGATACCATTTGTTATGGAAAAACTGGCCCTCAGCTCCCTCTGGAGGAGCGGAGGAAGCCACTCTTGGTCACTAAGTATTAGCAACACACTCAACTTCAACTTCCGTTCGGATGTCTGCATCAGGAGTAAAATAGAAGGAATGAAACTGATATCGTACCCTCCGGTCGGTGGTGGTAACCGCTCCGCTGTTCCCTACCCTCCCCGCGTGGCTTGTTTCTCCCGCTCGACTTGTTTGCCTGTAACAGGAGACTATTTGAACCGGACAAGACGATAAATAATGCCTGTAAAATGTAAACCATCATCTCACCCCGAAGGATAAAAAGTCGTCCTGTGTGACACGAAAGACAAAGTGCAAGCCAGATCCTGTAGTCAACCCTGCAACTGCCGGCCGCACGGCAACAGGGATTCGAGTTGATTGTGTTGTGTAGTATGTGTGCTTGGTGTGGGCACGTTGATAGCGACCAGGAACCCGGAGACGCGGAGGATGTTGTCAAACGATGGAACCATCAGCGTCGAACATCCTTCACACCCAAAGGAGCTCGGGTATTGGGCGGGACGACGACGACAACGATGGACATCGCCCTCGCTCTGACTTTACTTCGTTGTTTTGTTGGTTGAGGTTGTTGTTTCAGCTGGTGTCGTTGGGCGATATTTCAATCCGGAACTGCACCGTACCCGAATGTGGTTCGGAGTTGATAAATGATGCTCATTTTGGTGTGAAAATGCAGAATGCACTTGACAGCAAGGGCACACGCCGAGAGCAGTAATGGGTCACAATTGGGCCTCCCCCCCCATCCCGAAGCAGCGGTGTTAATGTTCGTGTGGACAGCAGCGTACGAATTCTTTATCGGGGATTGTCTGCTAGGTGAAACGAGCGATCAACCTTTGCTTGTACTTAGAAGCTGCCAGTATCGTTTACAATGGTAGATTGAACTACGTTTTAACGAAGTAATTTTTAAGGTTCTAATGTAGCTCAGTGTCTAAAATTCAACATTTTCAGTTGTTTGAAACTGAAACACTACATCCCTAGATTCAGTCGATTTACTGTTCATGTCACTAAACTCCTATTTGTGAGTGACCCCATTAGGCATACGGACCGTAGGTATGCGGACGTTAGGCACAATGGACGATAGGCATAATACACGAGAGGGAGGATATGGACTGAACGCCTTGATGATGGTGGGCATAGCGGACGTTAGGCTGTTAGCTTGCAAACGGTCTAATCGACTCGGTTAAAACTGCATTACATGTAGGGTGAGTCAAATTACATACGAATGGCCGAAATACAACTGGCCGTATCGCAAATGGCCGAAACTCAACTGAACGAAAAACAAATGGTGTAACAGATAATGGCCGAAACACGAATGGCCGAATCACAAATGGCCGAATTTCATAGCAAATATTCACGGCCTTCGACCTGCTCAAATGTTGGATTTATACTAACCTTACTCGCTACCGCTCGTTCGGGATAAACCCTTGTGGTCAGTAAACCAAGGTAAATGCATGCACCTGAATAGAGGCGATTTCTGCGGGGGGAAGGGGCTTAACAATGACCTTAAAAACATTATTTTTATTAATATTATTCGAGAAAATAGTTTTCGGCGAGATGCAGCCAAGTAGGGACTCGACCTTTCGTGTTTCGGCCTTTCATGATACGGCCAAATACAATTTCAGCCTTATGTGACAGTTGTGGAAAGCCGATCATTTGGATTTCGGCTATTTGTTTTTCGGCCGTTTGGTACCAACTCGGTGCTCTACACTCAAAAAAATCGACACGTCGCTTCCACGTGAAAAATCATGTAAAATTCTGTACAGCAACTTACGGGAACTTCATGTTCTAGTTAATGGGAAAATTGATAAAATGTACCGGGATTGCACGTAAACTGGTTAGTATGAGTGCGAGTTACCAACAATTCACGTTGAATGTTACATGAAAAGTGTGACGGATGAGAATTACCTATGTTTCCACGTAAACATGACGTGCTGATTTTTTTGAGTGTAGGGAAGCGAATAAACCTAGACAGATGTAATTTCCAAAACATTGTAGAGCGGTATTTTCTAGCTAGTATCTACCAGCTTCAGCAACTAAAAGTAAAAGCGGCAATAGTAGGGTAAGGAACGAGTTAAGCAGTGTCACCTATTTTAATCAGTTGAACATAAATGAGCCGAAAATGCACTTTTTTATTCATATTTTCAAAATCTTTTGATAGGATCATCTTCACAAATCACTTAACCATACATTTGATTCACACAAACACAATTTATTGGGTTTCCGACAAGAAATATGATGAATTAAAAATTGTTGTCCAAAAACGTACATTTTTCAGCTGCTGAAGGCAATCGCCACCTCGCTACTAACGAATCCATCACATTTTTCAGCACTGATTACAACCACTCTAAAAGTCAAGCACTCAATTGTCACATACCATATTATTCACTCTCTTTTTTTCTATTATCTAAGGCTTTGTCACTAGCCGAAAGTTTTATTATTTTCTAACAAAACTGAAAACAAATTCTGAATTGACGGAACCTGTTCACCAGTAGCAGCAGCTGCAGCACAACTGATGAACTATCGTGTTGCCAAAACACTGTTTCGGTTCTGGAAATAAGAATTTTAAGTTTGAAATTAACTGAAACCTCCTATGGTGAAAACGTGGTTCAATACTTTCAAGAGGAATGTATGTTCATAATTAATTTTTCTTTATTAAAAACAACACAAAAGACAGCTTTTTCAATAATTTTCGAAGATTTTCTCAGTGATTTAATAAAGCAACGATGTGTTTCAATGTTATTTGCTTTGACAACACTGTTCTGAGTCGGATCGTTTGTACTGCTATGTTTACCTCTCTTGTTCTCTCACCATCCTTATGAACAGCGAGTGAGACGTCAAACTCGCAGTTTCCCATAATAACACTAGAGAATAAAAGAGACGACGAATACCGTTTGCCGAACGGTGCGGTGAGTGTATGCCCCGATAAACAATTTAGACAGATGGCATTTTACGCATCTATGCCGATACGCTATGCCGATTACGCATCAGATGCCGATTAGTAGGTCGCGGATAGGAACGTGAACTTACTGAATAGGGAGAAAAGTCGAGGGATTTTTTAAGGGGACGTAAAAAAATTCAGATTTCAGGATTGCTTAAAAAAGCACCTTGCGGGTGAAAATAGGTTCGGTCTGTTCAAAATTAGTTCCGCCGCTCCAACTTTTAAAGCGAAAAATCAAAAGTTTAGCTCAACAATAGTGTCTTCCAATGGTAACAGCTTGAAGAACTAAAGATAGCAAGAAGATTGGTATGCTGATATCCCCCACTTAGTCAACCCATCGCTTGTAATAAGGTAAAACAATCAGTGACCCGCTTAGACTGCTTAAAACTAGTTCTTTACCCTACACTAAAACTACTGTAAAAGGAAGAAAAGAAGCATCTATAAATTGGCGTTGGATAGCTTCATTAACGAAAAACCGAAAGTGCCCTTACTTACACAGGATTCCTGCTTTCGAATCCTGAGGATTCATTTTTCATAGTGGAGGGCATTACCGAGTTATAATAAATATTATCATGCTAAAACTCTGCTTCTATAAGCAAGGCTTTCTATACGAATCTTATGCAGAATCCCACAATACGATTCCAATGCGAGGAATCCCAGAAATCCCGTGCAAATCTTTTTGGTTCGCCCGGGTAGCTTGAAACTGGCTAACGAATGATGCACATACTAGTTTGCGCCTTAAAAATACATCCAGCTGCCAATACATGGCAGATCTCACTTTCGTTATGTAATCAGTGCTTCTAGGGCTGTTATAATCAACTGAAACTTGTCATTCGCATTCCGTTTATCGATCAGCGTTTAACTGATCAAACATACAGCAAAATGTGTTTACTATTTGAAAATGAATTATCATATTAAACGTCGTATTAATCATGACGTGATCATAAAATCAACTAATGAATTGCGCCAAAAGAATAAGGTTCACAAGTAACTATTTCAAAGTCACTTGGTTCTACTTAAATTTTATAAAGGTTTTATTGTGATATTAATCATTACCTCTGATTTCATTATGGTATTACGTAATACCAAGATGATACAACTAAAAACACACTTATAACTGGCTATGACACCATAATAAAACTGTCAATAAAACAAATTTATTGTGGATGCTTATATTGCTACAATAAAACTAGTTAGCTACGCCATATCTATACCTATAAAGAAGGATTTCTGTCTGTCTGTCTGTCTGTCTGTCCCATGTCCCTTATAGAATCGAAAACTACTGAACCAATCGGCGTGAAAATTTGCATGTAGAGGTTTTTGGGGCCAGGAAAGGTTTTAGTGATGGTTAGAGACCCCTCCCCCCACTAAGAGGGGGGGCTCCCATACAAATGAAACACAAATTTCTGCAAAACTCGAGAACTAATCAAGCAAATAGAACCAAATTTGGCATGTGGGTGTTTTCGGTAACAAGAATTTATTCTAGGGTAATTTGAGACCCCTCCCCTCTTTATAAGGGGAATTATAACTCCTCTCCCCTTTAAGAGGGGGGGCTTCCATACAAATTTCCTCATAACTCGAGAACTAATCAAGCAAATGGAACCAAATTTGGCATGTGAAGGTTTTCGAGGGCAAGGAAATTTTCTATGTTGAATTAGGACCCCTCCTCACTTTAAGAGGGGGGGCTCCTGTACAAATGAAATACCAATTTCCTCATAACTCGAGAACTAATCAAGCAAATGGAACCAAATTTGGCATGTGTGTGTTTTTGGAGACAAAATTTTTTTCTATGATGAATTGGGACCCCTCCCCACTTTAGGAGGGGGGGGGCTCCTATACAAACTAAACACAAATTTCCTTATAACTCGAGAACTAATCAAGCAAATGGAACCAAATTTGACACGTGGGTGTTTTTGGAGACAAAAATTTTGTCTATGATGAACTGGGACCCCTCCTCACTTTAGGAGGGGGGGCTCCTATACAAATGAAATACTAATTTCCTCATAACTCGAGAGCTAATCAAGCAAATGAAACCAAATTTGGCATGTGAAAGTTTTCGAGGGGAAGAATTTTTCTATAGTGAATTAGAACCCCTCCCAACTTTAAGAGGGGGGGCTCCTATACAAACGAAATACAAATTTCCTCATAACTCGAGAACTAATCAAGCAAATGGAACCAAATTTGACACGTGGGTGTTTTTAGACAAAAATTTTTTCTATGATGAACTGGGACCCCTCCTCACTTTAGGAGGGGGGGCTCCTATACAAATGAAATACAAATTTCCTCATAACTCGAGAGCTAATCAAGCAAATGAAACCAAATTTGGCATGTGAAAGTTTTCGAGGGGAAGAATATTTTCTATAGTGAATTAGAACCCCTCCCCACTTTAAGAGGGGGGGCTCCTATACAAACGAAATACAAATGTCCTCATAACTCGAGAACTAATCAATCAAATGGAACCAAATTTGGCACGTGGGTGTTTTTGGAGACAAAAATTTTTTCTATGATGAATTGGGACCCCTACCCACTTTAGAAGGGGGGCTCCTATACAAATGAAATTCAAATTTCCTCATAACTCGAGAACTAATCAATCAAATAGAACCAAATTTGGCATGTGGAGGTTTCTGGAGGCAAAAATATTTTTTATGGTGAATTAGGACCCCTCCCAACTTTAAGAGGGGGTGCTTCTACACAAATGAAATACAAATTTCCTCATAATTCGAGAACTAATCAAGCAAATGGAACCATATTTGGCATGTGGGTGTTTTTGGAGGCAACCATTTTTTCTATGATGAATTAGGACCCCTTACATTTTTAAGAGGGGGGGCTCTCATACAAACGAAATACAAATTTCCTCATCACTCTAGAACTAATCAAGCAAATGGAACCAAATTTATCATGTGGGTGTTTTTGTAGGCAAGAATATGTTCTATGGTATATTTTCTATGGATTTCCCCACTTTAAGATGGGGGGGGGGCTCCTATACAAATGAAATGCAAATTTCCTCTTATCTCGAGAACTAATCAATCAAATGGAACCAAATTTGGCATGTGGGAGTTTTAGATGGCAGAAATTTTTTCTATGGTGAATTACGACCCCTTCCCCTTTTAAGAGGAGAGCTCCCATACAAATGAAATTTAAATTTCCTTATAACTTGAGAACTAATCAAGCAAATGGAACCAAATTTGGCATGTGGAAGATTTTGGAGTCTTGAATTTATTTTACGATAGTTAGAGACCTCTCACCCCTGTGGTAGGGGGATATGGATACAAATCATACAAATAAAACAGAAATTTTTGCGAAACTCAAAAACTAATCGAACTCGAGAAATTCGAGACTTCTTCAAACATTAGTCAATACAAGACCACAAAAACTATCTAAAGTAACACTAGATCATTCAGGACGAGACGGTCGCGAGTGTTGCCGGTGACCCGCCGTCGGAAGCGCCGCCCACTGGGGGGCTTGCAAAACTCGAGATTGTGACAAAGATCATCCGAGATTCATGATTTATGTACAACACAGGTTAATTTGTGGCAATACGAAATTTGTCGGGTCAGCTAGTCTCCTATAAACGCCCTATAAATAGGGTGTAGCAATACAATATGGCGTATCTATACAAAATTGATCTCATTGTGGTTACTTATCAAACCGCAATAATTCTGTTAGTTAAATAGTGCTAGCAATGTGGTAACACCCTAACCAAACCGTCTTATTGCTGCTATTTGGAAGAAAATTGGAGTTCAACGCCAAAAACATTTTTATGCGAGGTCTTACTGTCATATTATAGTATTCTTTTCAACCGCAAACAAAAAATCATCAAAGGAAAGTGTGAGTTGCAGAAAGAAAGTTATTGTCAATCGGTTTTCATATCACAGGCAATGTTGTGAATCGAGCGAGAAATCAACGATGGATGCCTGCTCTCATATGAGAGAGTATGAGAAGCATAGCATTCAACGCATACGCCGCTCACGCAAGCGTAAAAGAAATAGCCGCCGTTGCTGTGTGCAGACATTCTGCAATCCACACACGCGCAAGCACATCCTCATAACGTCTTCCTACATAGCTTACTCGCGAGTCAAATAACTCGTGAACAATCAGCTGCCCATGAGGCCTAGTGACGCACTGGGATACAGATTGTGCATTATTTTTCTTCTTCTTTTTGCCTTCGATTCTACTTATGGGCGGGAGTGCGAGCCCTCGCGAGTAACGAACAAGAGTGACGACCGTAGTTGCTAGCTAAATACACACTCGCAAAAACTGGTCGCTGTGCATGAATAAATAAGAGCGAGAGTCCGAAAGAGATGCTTGTTCCGGTGTATTCATTAGAATGAGTACGCATGTGTGAGAAAATTAGACCACGTGAGTGTGGGTTTCGCAACATTTATCACAAGAAGCACCTAGCAGGATTTTACTAGAAATCCAGATTGACTAATTGACCTATCACACCAATATGCATGATAAAATTTGATCCGCATGTGCTACACAACGACGCAAACTGCTGAAAATGTATTATTCATTCTACCGGTTATTTTTTTTTGGTCGGTATTAACCAAAGTTTTCTTCTCACTTCAATATATTTTCAAGTTTACGAAGTTGGTTGGCTGATTTAGTTTCTTTGGCAAGCTATAAGCATTATCTATGCTCTATAGCTTTGTCGAACAAAGTGAAAAGCTTCATAAAATTATAGCGGCGACTGTCAAGCAGCGAAAAGCGTATTCGGTTTTATTGCTGCTTTTAGCAGAGCGTGGTAAGGCTATTTGAGCTTAGAACCTGATTCCCTAAGGGGTTATAAAATATTTGGAAGAGTAGGCCACTTGGTCGGAAGCCAGTTTTATAGCGGCCTTGAGAAAGTTCTGGTGAAGCTCATAGTTTTACAAGCGGTTTTATGAAATTGGTCATGAAAACCACTGGAGAAACATAATGAAACATAAATTGCTGCTTGGGCTTTCAAAGAGTTTTCCGCTTTCGTCACGTCAATAAGCTTATAGTGAAGTAAACAAGTGAAGTGAAGTTCGTAGCCGGCAATTCGCAGCGGATCAGCTGCGTTTATGTTTACAAGCACTATTATTTGACATATTTTACCAATACTTAAGTAATATTCAATAACCGTTTCGGTTTTAAACGAACACGTGAGCTGCCCAGCACAGTATTTGTCGCACTAACACAAGACCGTTAGCCACTTATGGTTACCTCTTCATTTCATTTATTTAGTGTCTATGGGTTTGTTGGTCAGACATGTTTTTCTTTCGTTCTTTGAATTATTATTCAGTGTTTCGTTCTCGGCCGTCTGCACGATGGCCGGTTTGTCGCTATCGGCTGCAACTAGCCAAAAACCATGGATCGTGATTCGATTCAGTCTTCCACAATCAGGGAGGTCCATCAAAGAGATGCACACCTAGTACACTACCCGTCCGGAGTTGTGTAGCGATCGACGGCGATGAGTTCAAGGTAGTTGACGAATATGACGAAGTCCTGCTAAGACATTTATTATAGCTTTCCAGGAGCATGAAACGTATGATCCTGAGGAGTAAAAAGCGCCCAAAAGGAGGACGGACATCGTAAAAAATTAGAACAGCTATGTATTGTGAGCTGACACGCGCTAGTTTTATGAGAAGGTGAACCTGACATGTGTAGAGAGGAAATCTAATCACATATGAACGCGAGGTGGTCGACAGGTAGAAGCAGTACTTCGATGAACACCTCAATGACGAAGTTACGAAAGGAGGCGATACGATAGTTAACCTAGGAGTATCCATGGACGATAGTTATGTCCAGATCTTCAAGAGGTCAAGCGAGAAATCAGGTTGCTGACGACCAACAAAGCCGCTGGTAAGGACCGCCTACCGGTAGAGCTTTATAACCATGGTCGAGAAACGCTGGCAACGACTCTACACTGCGCTGTTTTGAGAGGAGTAGAAGCTACCGGAGGAATTGACAGAAGGACTGGTTTGTCCCATTTACAAAAAGAGTGATCAGTTCGAGTAACATTAGTAAACGCCACCGACAAACGCTCCCAGATCCTGTTACGCCAGCCGTAACAGACCGATAACACAAAGTTTCGTAGGAAATTACCAGGCGGGTTTCATGGGGGTTCGTACCATGCCGGACCAAATTTTCACCATCCGAGAGATGTTGCATAAATTTTGGGAATACAACGTGCCCACGCATCACATCGTTATCGATTTCAAAGCAGCATACGATACAGTCGATCAAGATCAGCTATGGCAGAAAATGCACAAATACGGGTTTCCGGATAAATTGACGCTACTGATCAGAGTTGCAGACACTCTCGAGCCTCTTCGAGACGTGCCGAGTGTTAAGATAAGCTGACGGTTTATCCTGCATGTTGTTCAACATCGCTTTTAAGAGGGTGATCCGACGAGCGGGCATCGGAACGTGAGGCACGATTATCACCAAGGGCAGCCAACTCCTAGGCTTTGATATCATAGCCAAGGACATCTGCTCTGCCATTGCAGTGCACTAACTCTTCGCAGACTAAGAATCTTCGGTAAAGGAACAATGGAGCCTTTCGAAGTCTGCAAATTCCAATCAGGTAATAAACTTCATAAGAAGTTCAACGCCGGACTGGGAGAAGAGGCACATTCAAGCGGGAAATCGGGCCTACTTTACCCGTCGCAAGCCCCGCACTGTCCTGTATTCTAACCGCTGGTTGCGAAATCTGTCGTATAAAAACAGAAGGTCAAATTTCGATCACGGAATTAGCACCCAGGCTTTGGCTTTTACCCGTCGCAAAACGCATCGATCAAGAAGCGTACGAAGCTGACAACACAGACAAACAGACGGGACACTCGCGATAATTCCATCGTCCAATAAAAAACCACTCATTTTTCAAAAAAGCATGTTTCGCAACATGGCCACACCGTAGCGCGCGAGTGTTGCTTTGAGTTTTCAGTATAAAACCATTCAAATGTACAAAACCCTACAGCATGCAAGGTACTCCGCAATATGCATAACAGAGGGTGCTAGTGTGCAAGCAAAATGTGCAGGACGATGGTTTTTAAAGGATTTTCTTCTAAGTGTCATGTCAGTTCGTCAGTGCTGACAATGTACGAAACCTGGCAGTTGTTTATGGACTTTAAACCGTGATGATGCTCATGGTCGACATACACGCCCTTGCCGTGTTCGTGCAAAAGGTACTGCGGGCGATATTTGACGGAGTACAAACTGAAAGCGAAGAGTGGTGGAGGCATATGAATCACGAGCTACAAGAATTGCTTGGAGAGATTCTCGCAGTACATTTGATGAAAGTCGGTAGGCTACGGTGGGCCGGACACTTGGTAAAGGTGCTTGGATGACAGTGCGACGGAAACAGTTCTCTTCAGCAACCCGCCGGTACCAGGTACAGCTTGGAAAACAGTACGAGGCATCCCGGCTGCTAGACTGCTAAGGACAACGACGAGGAGCACCACGGAACGTGGACAATGTTCAAGGTGGATCTGCTACCATACGATCCGGTCCTGTGAAGATGGTTGCCTCTACCGGTGCGGTTATCCTAGGTTAAACTAACTGCCAACTGGGTAGAGTTCCGTTCCAACATATCGTCGACAACAACATCGATCCCAAGCAGCCTTTAGATACTCTGGAGGAAGTCGTCTAAGCGCCAGAAAGCCTTCAGCAAGCGGTCGCAGTCCTCTGTGACAAAGCTGTGGCATTCAAGAAAGTCTATACCCAAACATTCCGTGTCTCGGCTGGTGTGCCCCAAGGAAGTACATTAGGATTAATTCTGCATAACATTTATATATCCTAGAGATTCCGGTGCGTACAAAACAAATCGTTAAAAATGTTAGTCTATAAAACTATTGGACGAAGATACTAGTTGGCTTCCTAGCCAATCAATTTTTTTTGCTTATTAATTTATTTATTTATTTATTTATTTATTTATTTATTTATTATTCGATTATATCCATCCGACCTGCTCCGTCTTAATGGATTGGATGGGGAAAAGCCAACTGAACTGTTCCACTGAAGTGATAGGTTCATTGAATCCAAATACTGTACGATGCGATTCAGGTTGCAGTAATCAATCGGAAGAGAACGCTGAGGAGCACGAAAGCCAAGCAATGGAAGAATATTCGTCGAGTCGATTTCTCCGTTCAACACCCTGGCGACAAGTACAGCTTGCTGGATTTTTCTGCGTCGTTCTAAAGTAGCTAGATCGATAAGGCGACAGCGTTCAGGATACGAAGGATCCTGATTCACGGGATCACGCCACGGGAGATCACGTAGTGCTATGCGAATAAATCTCTTTTGCACTCGTTCAATTCTCAATCTCCAGGCCCAATGTCTACTTCATAAGGAGTCCAGATCAGACACGCATTTTCCAATATTGGGCTCACCAGAGAACAATATAAGGTCTTTAAACAGTACGGATCCTTAAAGTCCCGTTCAATCTTTGCTATGAAACCGAGCTACCGGTTTGCTTTTGAAACTACATTCGAATGATTCTGATTAAAACATACCTTGGTATCGAGAACGACGCCTAGGTCGTTAACATGTTCAACTCTCTTAAGTACTTGGCCATCAATGTTATATTCGAAAAATATAGGGCTGACAGTTCGATGGCAGGTCATAATCTGACATTTAGCCGTGCTGACGACGAACCAGTTCTTGCGACACCAATTGACGAAATTTCGGCAATCTTCAATGGATCGAACAGCGAAATATAGTTTCAAATCGTCCGCGTATATCAACTTACATCCATCACCCAAAAGTAAAGCAACGTCATTAAAATATAACGAGAAAAGCAATGGGCCCATATTGCTGCCTTGTGGCACCCCCGATCTAGTTATAAATGGGGAGAAGAGCCAATCTATTAGAGCAAGCTGAAATTTTACTAATATTATTCATAGTGGTAAACACAATTCACATGGATTGAATCTGGTTTTTGTTTCCTCGAGCAACCGGCTCACTTTCAGTAAAGCAAAAATTCGATTATATCATCAATTTTGGTGCTTTCCTCGTTACCATCTTACCAGGAACCAGCGCAAGACTTCGGAAGGGCTCCAGATGGTCGACTTTTGTGTAGTTAGTAGTCTTCCTTCCCTTGTTCCTTTGCACCAGGCAGCGAATGATGGGTACTTTTCTTCCGATCATTGCATTGCGGTGGAATGGTGCACATTGCCTGCATAAGGACTCAATTTGTCTCGGACTCCGCTTCGCTCGGATTCCAGAGCGAAGCTTCACAGCAAACGAGCGTTCGATTGGATGGGTAGCGAGGGAAAGCTATAGCGGAAAGGGTACGAAGTAATGCATTTAAATGGGACACTTGAAGCTTTCTTTTACATGCGGTTAGGAATTCCGCTGATGCAGCGCGGTGTCATTCTTTCAATGATAGATTCCACGCTTTGTTCAATTCAATTCCAGTTCGACCACAGGGCGAGTGCCAAAGTGGCAGATTTTCTTTTGTACTATCGATTTTTCTGCTCCTCAAAGAGTGTCTGTGCTCGGTGCTCCAAATACACCGCTGCTGTGAAGTTCAGCAGTCTGTTTTTAGTACCCGTCCACTGCGATGCTTTCGGTAAGCGTTCAGAAGCTTCAGACAGGATTTACTGGCACTGGGCCAAAATTCTTCTTTTTTCTGTGTGCTCTCCCTCCGTATTTGCATTGCTCCCGTTTGTGACGTGGACGACACTAGCACCAGCCAACCAACCAACCAAGCAACCAACGGGATACAAGGGCATTTTCAAAATTTGCCGGCAAAGTGCTGATATTTTAATAAGTGATGAGCTATGATGCAGATGTCACGTGCTTCATAAATTTAGACAGTTTGTTGAACGTGCCTTGGCGGAGCGGTCCGGTCGGACCGGGTTGGTCGGGCGAAGGAGAAAGAAAAAATAAATGCTTGCTGCACGAAATCAGGATTTATAGGGTTGAAAGGAATATTTCTTGCTGCCACCAATGTTTCATACCACGCAATTATCGATTTCGTTTTCAACCCGAAATGGTTCTGAACTAAAAGTGAAACTGGATGTTTGTACCGTAGGGAATTTTCGGTTTGAATGTCACCCGAAATTATTTTTACGTAGAAATTACGTGAAAAGTATGAATATATGAATATTTTCCATCCAATTTTTCCCGTACTATTTAGCGGACTAATTCGGGAATTCTTTTACTTTTCACTTAGTTTTAGATATTTTCAGAAAAAAAGCTACTTGAGTGCTCGCAATTTAAGTCAACTAAAGTCAAGACGTAAATTCTTTTTGTTTTTTTTTTTTGGAAATTGAGGAAGTGCCTCGTGCAAAGAGTGATAAAATTCGACGAACTAGAAAATTTCGATATGAAAGCCAAAAATATAATGAGTTGTGCAGTGACTCCTTCTGTTGGCGGACAGTTTTAATGACTAAAATACACCCGTAATTCACTAAACTTGCCGTGGGCCACGTCCGGCAACAGACTGCCTGTTTCTATCACACTGACCATGTAGGTAATAGTCTATCTTTTCGGCGGCAGAAACAAAGAGCAATCATACAAAAAGAATTATCGTCACCGAGGTGAAAAACACCTCTCAATTACCGTCTAAATTTCAAACACAAAATTGACTCACTTTCTCATCGTCAGCTATAGTGTCGTACATAGCTCAGCTCGTTTGCAAAGTAACTTCCTTATTGTTCTGGAAAACATAACACTTTTCATGCACAGTAAATTCCGCTTAGAACGAGGAAAACAATCATCCCAGTTTTCCACACAGCTTTTCAAATCAAGCTGTAGCAAAAAATAATCACGTTATAAAACCATCACTGGAATTGGAAAATTCTGCACAAAATTATCCTACTTTCCTGCTTACTTAGTACTTCGACAGTTCGATTTACCTAACAGCATCGTTCGGTATTTTCCGCTACACTCATCATAGAATACACCAAACCGGAGCAGATGATAATATCTCATGTTCAGCAGAATTTTTATCAGCTGGTTTTCACCAGACAACCTAAGCTGTTTTTTGCAAAAAAAAAATAAACATCTTAGTTTGCTTGGCAGTGCAGCAGCGTTTGCTCGTCGTTTATCGCTCTCGGACGGAGGATAATAATCGTCATCTATTTTGGATACCGTCGTGCTTGCTCCCTGGAAGCGGAAAGTGTCCTCCTGCATGCAGCATATGATCCACATACCTACAACATCGCGTCAGCAGAAAGTGCAGAAAGAAAAACGAATAGGCACAATTTCCACTGAATCACGTTTCGTCTTCTTGTTTCTTTCTGCGAACTGCGAACGTGGGCGAGTACCTGCCTAGTGTTTTTCACTCGGCTGCTGCTGGCTGGAATTACTGTGACTTGCGGGACCGAAATGGATCCGTTTCGTTTTTTATGGCGGTTATTCTCCGGTAAAGATTATATGTTTTATTTTATTTGTTTCATTTGTTAGATTGCCTATGGAATGTAGGAGAAAGTTTACGAGTGCTCTATCAAGGTTGTTCTATGGCGGGAGTTTTAATTTAGATGTTGAACAATAGTTAGGATGCAGTCGAAGTTTCTCTGGAAAGTAAAACAGATTTTGATTTCGTTCCTGTGAGCCTTGGGTGAGGACAAGTATGAAAGAGTGGTCAGAGTTCATTACAATGAATGTGAAGACAAAACTTTGGCTTTAAGTTGTAATCCTGCTTGTTTGGTGTGGACCAAAAGGAAGTCGGACAAATCTCGTTCAACTGGATGACAAGCACATGCTGAGAAGTTTGACTTCGTTTGTACTGCATCTGCATCAAGCCAACTTTTAATGACTTCTTCCGTCGCCGTAAACGAGTTTTTTGTCAGAACCACCTGAACCACTGCAATTACCATGCAATAGTTGGTGTGACAAAGTTTTCTGAAATAAAATTAAGATATCTCTCTGTCCTTCGTTTCGTCTGTACTATGTATGGAACTTGGAAACTTTGTGTGTGCAAGGAAAATTTATCGTTACGATATTGAAGTTTCCCAAGTGTCATCTATCAGACCGGATGAATATCAGTTTTACAATGAAATATATCTAAAGTGTCTCTAGCGAACAATGCACGAGCTTAAATTCAGCTTCGCTCAATATCCAATTGTTATGCAGAACCGAGCCCATTTGGAAAAATTTAATTATGCATAATTTCAATTTAAGCCGAAAGTATCGCACTTACCGAGGCAAACCTGCCCCAACCCAGCCCAAACCGAGCAGCTGCCTTAGTTTATTGCGCCCGATTGTCTGCATAAATTAAATTTATCATTTGTGGCTGCGAAATCTACCCGGCTTTGAATAAACATTCACCGCAGGATGTAATTCCATAGTAAAACCGCAAAACTTTCGGCCGAAACAACATACTTATTTCTTCGCCCCCCTCCCGAACCTGACACGATACCAACCGTCGAGCCATGATCATTACACGAGCCTTTTTCGGTAACATCTTTTTGCCCTCGCGCCTTGCGTATGGCAACAGCAGGCGCGCAGTGAAAAACAGTTTAATTACGAAAATGATCACGAACTCCATTATCACACAGCCTGGGTGAGCTCTCTTTCATCTTCCCGCACGACGAGTGGCGAAGTGGCGGGGTGGCGGGACTTTCAATGACAGGTTCGATCCGATGTCACCGCCATGTCGCGTCGTGTCGGTCGCGACACGACACGGTGGACTTTAAAGTGAACAAAAATCCGCTTCCTTGCCGCCCCATAGGCTGTAGGTACAAGGATAATTTTACACCACAAAATCAAAAGTACGACATAGCTAAATTGTTTGTAACGGTTTCTGTTTAGGAACACTCCATTTAGAAGAATGCTCCATTTCGATTATTCCGCTTTTGAAGTTCCGAAGTTTTAACGATTTAAAAATATCGCTAACTAATTTTATTATTCGCTCTTTTCTCTCTTCTTTTTACCTTTGTTATACTATATAACAAAGGTTTAGAAATTGGTCGAAAAACACGAAATTGATCCAAGGCCCGGAGGGCCGAGTCACATGTACCAATCGATAGGGTTCGACGAACTGAGCAATGTCTGTGTGTGTGTGTGTGTGTGTATGTATGTGTGTATGTGTGTATGTGTGTTCGCTCCGAATTTTCTATTGCCTGTTACTCGGCGATGGCTGAACCGATTCGACCGCTATTACTTTTGTTTGAAAGGTATTATTGCCTAGTATATCACTATTAAATGGTTTCGTAGTCTGACTTTTCGTTTGAAAGTTATAAGCAAACATGTGAAAACTACGTGACACGGTTTTCTCCGGAACCACGCAACCATTTTTAACGATATTAGTACCAAACGAAAGCTCTTACTATTACTAAACATTTTGCTAAGTTTTATTGAAAACGGACAAGCAATTTAAAAGTTAGCCTTGAAAAACTTGTTTTGACTAGGTACAAATGAACGCCTGTTTCTCAGAGATGGCCAAACCGATTTACACGCTGTTAGTTTCGTTTGGCAGGTAATATAGCCGGATAGATCACTATTGAATGGTTTTCTGATTGGACGTTTAATTTGAAAGTTATGAGCAATCGAATGCACCACACCAAAATTGACAATAATTTATAATGATTTTAACCAAGATAATTTATCTAATTTCAATTATTTTAATATCAAACGAGAGGTTTTCACAATACGAATACATATGCAAAATTACATAAGAATTGGTTTAACCGGTCAAAAGATATTAACCCTCGAACACTCGCGCCAACTTTTATAACACGGTTACTTGCGCGCACAATAGCCCAAAACCAAAGAAAACGTGCGCACTGGAGTTTTGAGTAGGAAAACTTGGTTTTAAGTTTATCGAACCTTTGGAAGAGTTTCTTAAAATTGAAAGCTCTATCGTCTGGTGGAATTTGAATTTTGATTAATCCCCCTAAAAGTGAAATAAAAAAATTATTTTCCTTCAGTTTCAATACAACACATTGATGTGTTCTGCAAACTTTTAGAGCATATTATTACAAGAAATTTTGCTGAAAACAGTAACCTTCTATCTCTTCAGTGAAGGTAGAAAAATCTTATTTATTGTATATGAATTTGTAAAATCAGTTTTTCTATTCTAACTCTTCTTGTAATTGTTGTATGACTTTTCCATGTATTACAAAGTTGTACAAATAATAAAAATACGCAACTTTGTTGAATTTAGTATACCTCTATGTTTGCTTGTTTAGGAACTGTAGAACTTTAATTGTAAAAAATAACCTGATTTTGAGCCCGAATTACTCGATTGCCAACAGACGGATACATCTTAAACATTTTACGTTTGCTGGTAGTTTTGCTGCATACAAACACCATTTTTCCATATAAAGAAACGAGAGAAAATTCCAGTTGGGGTCAATTGCGGTACACTTCACATGCTACTTGCTTCGTTTCTGTGATGTTGGTTTATGCTAATCTTGTTTCCTAACAATTTAAAGTATTAATGCATTGAATAATTCTGACATTTTGCTCATAACAAGTTTACTGAAGAATATACGTTAGTATATACGTAATATACGATTTGTAACTTTATAACAATATGGCATTCAAAAATCTACACATGTTGTACAAAATACAACAGCGTGAGTAACCGAAAGTTAATAAAAATTGATGAAATTTATTCAAGAAAACTTTATTGTTGTGAACCAAATAGAATGGCATTACAGGAAATTATGCATAGTTCAAAAACTTATAAACTAGACCTTTACTACGCAATGCATATGATAAAGAATAATATTTCATCTTACAACTTACTTTTACTTGGACTTGGACTCATTAGTAGCAACTTACTCAGCAATTTCATGAGAAAAGGAACTATCAAAATTTATAAGTGTTTCTATTTGGTTCAAATTTTGTAAACTTATTCAATTTCCAAAAATTTCATGTCAACCACACGTGTCGATTTCTATCTCAAATAGCAAGTAAGATCGTATAACAAAGGTTCCTTTCACCACTAGGTGGATTAAATCAGGTTTTTCTTTCTAAGCCTGGAGATTATTGACAATTATCGTACAGTTTGGGAAGAAAGTCTCAGAATTTCAGAAAAAATTGTACTTAGTTTATGATCTTATGACATAATTTTTAATCGTAATATCGTAGAATTAACATATTTTTAATGAAAACCCAAAATAAAGTTCTTAGTAATCCACAAATCCTGGATAATGTATTGCGGATTTTCGGCTTTCCAGTCAGTTTTATATTGAAAACGGCTTTTTTATACTACCTGACGTTTCGGCCTTTGGTTTTGGCCTTTTTCCGTATTTCCTTTGAAACGTCAGGCAGTATAAAAAAGCCGTTTTCAATATAAAACTGACTGGAAAGCCGAAAATCCGCAATACAATATATGTACTTCAGTCGATCTTAACAGCATCCTGGATAATATTTTTTTACAACACTATAAAAATTACGTGAATTTAAAAAAAACAGTATCTCTTCGATCTGTTGGCACTAGGAGATTTAGACACTTTGTGGCGCATTTCCCCAACAGAGACATCAAAATGGTCTAGGTGTAATCCTCGTGCGTAAAAAATCTCCAACCTAGTGGGACGAGGTGACTTTGTCACTTTTTCTGACGTATCGAAATCACAGTAAACACATGGTATATTAAATTGTCGTCCCTGCCTCTGGAAATGTATGGGCGAATTTGAGCTTGAAACTTTGCGTTAATTTCCATTATTTAGGTTGTGTTTTTTATTGACTGGATTCAATTGTAACTGTTAATATTCGGCAGGGCAGTTTTCGGAGAAATTTATCAAGACTGAAGTTTGATGTATTCCCAACGTTTCGACACTTTGTTGGTGTCTTTTTCAACGAATAATATCATTTAGTCTTTTGTTCTGTTTTTAGGAGTGTACATATTACGGTCACGGAGGGTAGTGTAGTTTGTACATGAGTTTGAATATTTAAAAAAATTTAAAAAAGTTTTTCCTGCTTTGTAGCTGTACTGCGGAACAGTTTAGTATTTGAAAAAGAAAATTAGAATAGAAACCACATAATTGCTACATCTATTATGAATCGATCGAATTGGCCGAGCTGTTAGCGGTCAAAATCTTCTATATGTTCGGGGTGGTAAATAGAATCTAAATTAACCCTCTCTGTCCCAGGGGTGTTTTGGTGGTTTACAGTTTTTGATCATGTAGAAAAGCTATTAATTAACAATTCGTCAAACGCAACTATACACCTTGTAAAACAATGTTTTTACTACGTTACAAAATCAAAATATCCATATTTGAATGCCTCAAAAATTTTATCGGTCGATTTTAGTATCGGAAGTCATGGAGCACCTGTGCTACCATGGGACAGAGAGGGTTAAGGAATTACACCCTGCGGTAAGACATAGTCCTACGTCAAAAAGAGCTTTAAAAACTATCAAAGAATTGCCACGAAGAAGAATTTGGCCTAATATGGACATGCGTGGAATGAGTTGATCACGTTCTTCATAAGGCAAAAGCGCCAGAAGGAGAACAGAGATCGTAAAGAGCTAAAACTAGTATTCTAGGCTAATGATATGCGTAAGTTCCAGGACAATGTGAACCACCCAGATAACACAAGATCATAATAGAAAGTGCACATTAAATCGTATGCATGTCAATTTTACATTGGAATTGCATAATGATTAGAGTATGTCAAGGCGAAGTGTACAATAAGTTGTTTTGCGGTCGTGCGTGTCGTCATATGCAACTTGTGGCTGTGAATTGTAAAGCAGTATAGATGATTGTAACATAATCGTATATTGAGGATTATTACGTTGCGTGTTCCAAAAATTGTTGTATAGAATGCAAGACAGAATTATCAAAATTTTTGCACGTATATAGCCTCCACTTTGGTACGTATATGTTCTTATGTGGTGTGAAATATAACTTTTTCGTGCGGATATGATTTCGTATCTCTCAGTTGCAACCGAAATATACAAATCAAATTGTTTACTGGGCAATCTCGTAAAGGATATACACCCAAGCCTGTTATATGTATGGGCAAGGAGGGAAACCTGGTCACCAGCGCTGTCGACTCGTGGAAGTAATTCTTCGATGGGCGTCTCAATGGCAATATAGCAGTAGAAGTCGGACCGAAAGTTAACCTAGGAATGCCTACAAATGGTATCAGTGTGTCGGCTCCCGATCTCGAAGGGATTCGGCGAGAAATCGGTCAACTGAAGAATAATAGAGCTGCCGGGAACTACCGATTTCCGTCAGAACTTGTTAAAAATGTCAAAGAATCACTAGCAACGGCACTTCGCTGGATTATTTCAAGGAGTTGGGAGGACGAGACCTTACTGGAGGACTAGAGCGGCAATCGGCTCGATTGTTGTAATTACCGCGGCATAACGCTGATCAACGCCGCTTACACGGTGTTCTTGTTACGTCGTCTATCCCCAATAGCAAGAAAATTCGTTGGCAAGTATCTTGCGGGATTTATGGGAGCCGATGCTACTATGGAGTAAATTTTTACTCTCCGACAAATCCTCCAGAAATGTCTGGAGTACAACATGCCGATGCATTAAGTTTTCGTGAATTTCAAGGCAGCATATGATACAGTCGAGGACGAAACGCAATGGCAGAAATTGCACGAGTACGGTTTGCCGGACAAACTGACGCCGTTGATCAAAGCTACCCTTTTTTATATTTTTATGCAGGTTTGAGAAAATCTTCCACCTTATTCCTGATTCGTGACTGGAATGATAACGTCATTTGCATGACCGTACGAGATCGGAGGCCACATCACTGGATCGTGTTGCGGGAATAACCATTCCATGATAACTTTCAGTTTGTGTGGGCAGCTTTCCTCCGGATGGTCAAAACTACCCTGGAGCAATAGATGTGCTTCATGCCTGGGGACACTCTCGAGTTCCTTCAGAGCGCGCAGAGGGTTGCGGCAGGGCGATGAACTCTCCTGTATATTACTCAACCTCGCTAATGAAGGTGTGATCCGGCGAACGGGCATGAAAACTAGAGAAACGATCTTCGGGAAAAGTAGCCAACTCCTAACCTTCGCAGACGACCTGGACCTCGTTACTAGAAACCTTAAGAGGGCAGATGTAATCTACTTACTTACTTACTTATGTGTCCATGTCCGCCGGTCCGGCAGAACAAAGGGATGAAATCAGAGATCTCCACTGCTGACGGTTACCCGCCATGGCTTTTACCTGTCGCCAGAACAGGTTCTCGTCTACAGCCCGGATGTCGTTGGCTAAGCTCCGTCTCCATGAGCCTCTGGGTCTGCCTCTTCTACGCTGTCCTTGTGGATTCCAGTCGAGTGCTGCTCTGCAAACCTCGTTCGCTCCTTTCCTCAAGGTGTGTCCGATCCACTTCCACCTATGCTCACGAATTTCTGTGGCTATCGGCCATTGATGACACCGACGATGGAGTTCCTCATTGGATATCCAATTATCAGGCCATCAGGCACGAATAATATATCGCAGGCACCGGTTAATGAATACCTGCAGTTTTTGCGTTGTCTCCGCTGAGACGCACCACGTTTCGCAGGCATACAGCAGTACGGATTTAACGTTTGAATTAAAGATTCGGGTTTTCGTACGTAGAGTGATCTGGTTTGAGCGCCAAATGTTTCGCAGACCTGCAAAGGCACCCCTGGCCTTCCTGATCCGTGAGATGTAATCTACGGCAGACTTAAAACCGGAGGCTAGGGGGATCGGGTTATAAATCAATGCATCGAGAACCAAATATGTGGTAGCAAGAGGCTCTAGAGTAAACAACGTTCGCCTCACATGAACAGTGACTATAGATGGCGATATACTGGAAGTGGTTAATGAGTTCAAACATTTAGGATCTCAGGTCACCACCGACAGTAATACGAGTAAGGAGATTCAACGATGCTTCGATCAACGAGCATACACCATCGCACAAAACCGACAAGTCATTTATTAGACCGATGAATGGAGGCTGGAGATAATATGCCTAATATTATACAAGAAGGGTGACAAGTCGGAGTGTGAGAACTGCCGAGCGATCATCATTCTCAAGCTATCCAACCGGTTTTGAAATTAAAAATAAAAGGTCTGTCTTCGACGGTTATATTCATTTGCCTTCATTGCAGTGTCGAACTGGTTCATGTAAGCCGTAGTAAGTGCGATGAGTTCCTACACGTAGCAATTGTGGATGTCGACAGTGCAGCACAAGCGAAGATAGTATGGCGGGACTGTTGTATGTTCCCAACAAAATCTTTTGTGCCGTATTAGCGACGATATCTTTCCGCCATTCCTTAAGCGAAGTTATGCCAATCAACAAACACAGGTTCTCATACGATGGCAAGCTATCAGGATTCCTCCATGGTATGGCATATGGCATATTTTTTGAACGAAAAGTTTCTGTATCTTTTCGAAACGAAGGACCAATAGGGTATGAAATGGGGAAGGCAAATGAGGAGCGTCCAATATAGCTCTAGCCATCCCAAGCCCCTACCTAGCGCCTCCACGTGGCCATACCAGGTAATGCTCTATTGAGTAGCCAAGCTAGGAGGTGCGATGCTGGGTGGTTTCCGACTGCCTGACTTCAAAACCGAGGTTTTGGGCAGACGGCGGAGCCAGACGGCCTAGCTAATTGGTAAGCCTAATAAGTTATTTTAATTACTTTTTTCGTTTTAGTTTATGAAGCATCTACTGCTATATAGTAAAGACTTTGGCCAAAACGAGTTTTAATACCGCACATGGATACCAGAATGAAAAATTAAATTAACTATCAGAAGCACTTATGCAACCTCAAAGGACGCTACTTTATTTCATACGAAGGACTGCTGGTGAGATTGTTCTATTTTTACCTATATGTACCACATTTCATCTTAACATCATATTATTAACAGTATTATTATTGAAATCATAAATGTGGAAGGCTGGATGATGGAGTGGATTGCCAACCTGAATCCTTAAGGTCTGAAGCAAATATGGCACTTCTCAATTCAAAACAAACAAATCATCACGTGGGTTAAAGTTGGTACAGCGAAATTGATTATTACATGGAAGGATCCTAATGCTGGAAGGCGACTCTTATAACCCCGGAATGCGTACAAGTGCCTCTGCTTGTGGGTCCGCCCAATCCCTTTTGGCCCTTCTGTAACAGCATTAGTGTGAAATTCATTTGATAATCAAATTTGAATCTACTGTAATTCTACCCACATACATTGGCAAGTCCTTGAAATGATGATGGCTTTCCCCTACTACTACTACTTTTCGAAACGAAGGACCAACTGTCAAACTGGGAATGGTTTCTAGAATTGAGCGTACTAGCGAGCAGTACAAATAGCGTAAAGTGCCGGGCTCATGAAACTCTTGACCAATCTTCAATATCATTCTCAGTTGTCGATTAGCTTTGTTGATGATCATGTTATAATGTTGTCTAAACGTTAGTTGCTCATTCAATACAACTCCGAGATCAGTAACCCTATCGCTTCGTTGCAATATTTGATCATCAATGCAGTATTTATATACCAACGTGTGCTTCTCTCGGGAGAAACTAATGACGGTACTTTTTGGAATACTCACAGCCAAACAATTGCATTTACACCATTCAACAAACAGATTGATCAGTCCTTGAAGCCTCATACAATCATTAGTATTATGAATAACCGAGTAGATTTTGGCATCATCTGCATAGAGTAATCTTGTACCATGCGGTAGTAGTAGGGATACGGTGTTAATGAACAAAGAGAACAATAAAGGTCCCAGACCGCTACCTTGAGGTACTCAAGAATTCTTTCGAAACCAACATGATAGAGATGCTGCCAATTTGACAGCCATTCTGCGGTCCCGAAAATAAGAATTAAACCACGCAATAGGACACTGTCTCTAACTTTTGATAATAAATAACAGAAACTGGCGCAAGTGTTTCATCATGCGCCATGCGTGAGAGTATGCTTGAAACTATCAATGTTACCCTGTTGAATACAGCAGATGTCGTTACTTCGTAGCACATAGTGTGCATTTCCGTAACAGCTGAATTTTGCGCGACAATAAATTTACTAAACACAACAGCCTTACTCTCTCACGCATCGCAGTTTCTTTTGTGTTTATCGCTAATCGCAATATAACGTTTGACACCTGAACCAATAAATAGTTGGTAAACATTGTTTTTATTTAATGCGTTCATGTTGCAAAATTTAATTTTTTCGAACTGAAATGTCGCAAACAGGGCTTTTCATAAAGCCCTATAAATGTACCTTTATAGGGCTTTAGTTTTTTAGGGCTCTCGGATGACTGGTATAGTAAGATGCTATGAAGAGGTATAAGAAATGTTTGTTTTCTATCAAAATTAGGCAGAAATCATGAAACTTAAGTATAACAGAGTAACTGTACCACAAATAAAATATGATTAGTGATTGTTTTTCAGGTAGGTAAATATAAATAAGTGAATATAAATATAAATAAGTGAGAAATTTTGATTTTACTTCCACTAGAAAAACGCCATCTCTTGAAAAGCAACGGTTCGTATGGTGTCCTATTAGGTCTGCCGAGATATCCATCTTATCAAGCTTAGCTAGCAAAATTCCGTGATCGACGATTAATGGTGAATACGTCTAAAATCGAGTATCAGTTAGCAGGAGGAACCGAGCGCAATCGAATTCGCATAAACAATACTGTGGTGGTCGACGAGAACGAGTTCGTGGTGCTGGATGAATTTGTATACCTCGGATCGTTGATGACGTCGGATAACAACTGCTGCAGAAAAATACGCAGACGTATTCTCGGTGCTTACCACGGACTCCACAATACCCTAAGGCCTGATAAGATTTACCTCCGTACCAAATGTCTCATGTACAAAACGAAAATAAGCCCGGTAGTCGTCTACCGGCACGAAACGTGGACAATGTTCAACGGTGACTTGAAGTACTGCCCGTTTTTGAACGTCGTGTGCTTAGAACCACCTTTGGCGATGTTGTGAGAAAGGTGTATGGACGAGAAGGATGAACCACGAGCTGGCCCCGCTCTTCGGCGATCTTAGTATCCAGAAAGTTGCTGAAGCTGAAAGTGTACAGTGTTGTGAGAACGCCGGACAATAACCTCGCAAAGGTGGTGTTCGCCTCAAATTCGGTTGGTATGGGATAGACAGATAGCATCGAAAAAGGGTTTTGAATATGCTGCAGTTAGAAGACATTGTAATGATTTGTTTTGACTTAGCTGTTTTCCGTATTCCGTTCTTTTCGTCCAGAACATGTAAAAATGTCGATATGGGTAAAAGTTTCCATTATCAATTTAGTGTCCTGCCGTTTGGCGAAGCTTACCAACAAGAAGTTTCTAGCTTTCTAGCATAAACACTCATTTGTTCAGCAACTGTTTTCCTCTACAGCCGATTCGCCATCGCAAAATGGAGCAGCGCGGAAGAAGCGGTTTCCGCTGGGAAGATTCACTGTGCTGCTGTCTTCCGGGATTACTTACAGCGAGTAAGTCGATCCGGTAATTGGTTGCCACCGTACAGCTTAAAAGCTTCCAACAAATGAGTTTAACTCACCTTGTCTCACTAATCGCCAGAGACTACGGCAGCCGGCAGTCGATGCAATAACGTTGTTCCGGTAGAATCGTGTAGAAAAGCTACCCCGTGAAAAACTACAATACATTTACGAACATAACCAACCCAGTCCGCGGAGAAAATGATCGAAATAATCGCGTGGAAATTAAATTTGGTTTGTTTTGTTTCGGTTTCGTTTATTTTTGTCGGTATCCGGAATACTATAAGGTACATTCATAATGTCCATAAAAGGGTTATTTTTACCAACGACTTTTCAGCTAGCAAAATACGATTGAGTAATGCAATAAGTCAAATAAATTCACAATAACAATAAAAAACCTGCCGCTAATCGTAGGCGTACTTCTCCAGCTTCAGTCTTGGAAGAGTTCCCAATGCCATGGGCATAAAATAAAATCTGTTCAGGAGCACCCGGACCAACATAACTCACCCTACCGAAGTCTGACCACCCACCATTCTTCGATGAACCTGCGACAATACTGGCAGACTACGGCCAACCTTCATGTACATGCGGCGAACAGGTAACAAAAGGAAAAAAGGATTTGCTCAGACTCGGCACTTTTGTGCTCGAGATAACATTTTCGGCATTTCGTACGGCTCCGGCCGTAGCGAATAAATCTCGGAAGCCATTACATAATATTTTACACAAAGTCAACGTCCCACTCGTGTTTCCGTGCCATACGTTGATGCGCCTAATATGCCGCGCGCAAGGTGGAAATTTATTTCCACTGTGTCAAAGCCACCCGGGGCACAAGTTGTTTTTCCCTGCCTGCCTGAATGGTGCTGGTGCTGGGGCGCGCGCTTTCCGTTTGTCTAATCTGCCTAACAAGTGTCTACTGAATTAATTATAAGTCTTTTTTTCGACAGCTCCTACACCGGTGCGACCGGATTAATGCTTCAAAATAAGTACAATATGTCACACAGGCAGCTGTCCAGATTTCTTGCCGGGTACGACTTGTTTCGCTAATCGAGTGGCAGCTGTGAAAGATTACCCTAATTATGCTGTTCGTCAATCAGAATGCTGTTAATAGTGATCGATGCGTTGTTTCCGCCACCGGGAAGAAATGGAATTTAATCTGCTCTGGCAAAAGTAATGATTTTCCCTCGCTGCCTCAGGCCGGTGATTCCTAATAATCTCATTACGATACTGTGTATTAATTGTTTATTCCGCCTGATTGGCATTAATTATCAACTATTTGAAATGTGATCTGTGATAAAAAGTGCTGATAATATTTTAATTATCGATACAATTATTAAAGCTTGCCAAAAGACATATAACCAAATTTCAAATTTTCTCATATAGAGGAATCAAACTATGGCTTTCTCTCACAAGCAGTCATCAGTATCGTCAGGCGTTCTTACGGCAAACAACGTGCAAAAGTGGAACTCCCTTTTTCGCCACAAAAGTTTCTTTTTCCCCAACATTATTTCCCCGATGGGAAGAACCTTTGAACAGCCTCCGGGCTGGCAACGGGTGGCAACCAAACCGGCAGGGATGGAGGCAATAAAACTCGGCATCCTATGAAGATTGGATTAGTATTATTGCCGTAGCGATGGGCTGCAACTGAGGGGGGGGTTCTGCGATGTGGAAAACGAGCGCCCGTTAGTTCTAATTGTCTCTGACGGATCAATTCCGAATTTCGCCGGCATCCAATTTTTGCGGTACAGTCGAAAATTAGCTTAGCTATTGTGCGGCTAGGCTATAATTACCGAATTAGGCTAAACTGGCGAGAGCACGTACCTCCTGAAATGGGAAAAAAGAGAAAACGTGTTCATTAGTATCAGCTGTTGGCGAGTGTGACAATGGGAAATTTAATCATCAACATTCGTAGATAGCTTTTTTTCAATAGCACAGGCTTTTCGAGAACGGTTCACCTAAACCCTATCGATAGAATGACGCAATGTGTAGAGAAGAAGTTTTCCCTAAACGAGTGTCAAAACAGCGAGCTGGTGAAGAGACATGTTGCGTAACAAAAATTAACCGCCTGACTCCCTTGAACGCATGGTGAAAAAATTTCACTGACGAAAAGCGTTGCGAGAGGTCTCATCAAAATGGGTTTCTTATCGCCAGTCAGTCTAGACTGTTGACGCCACCATGTGGCGCTGGCTGCCGAAGGGTGCTTGTTTCGGGAAGCTATGGGCGACAATGCCATGGAGGAAGGGGGAGGGAAGGAGCGAAAGTAGTCCTCGGCGGGCTGTGTGTTTTAGTGATGTTGTTCTATGTGTGTTGTAAAGCAGCTTGTTAAACTATGATACCGAATACTGGTCGGAATGCTTACGCAGTTATACCGTAATGGCCCTGTTTTGTTGTTGGAAGTTGGGGAGACTTTTCCCCCTCACCGGGAGACTACCGCACCGGGTTGGCAAGGACACTCGAATGACGTGCTGAAAGTCTTGATTGTTTTGCGGCCGGCTGCGATAGCTGCCACTGGGGTGTGTTTTTTGTGTCGTCTGAAGTTTCTTTAAACATTCAACAGAATCAAAACTCTGCATGACGTAGAAATAAGTTATAAATAAGTTAAAAAGTTGCACAAATGTTTGCTTATACATATTTTAACAGACTATCTATATATATACTAGTTGAGCCCGAATCTTACGATTCGGAAAATATAAAAGTCTGTTCAGAATTCCGAAAACTGCGGATACATTGCATTGGCCAGTGTTTGCGAAGTTGTCTAATCTTTACATTAGTTCTTTGAGTTCTTATATTGCATAATATAGCTCTAAGATGTTGTACATAAAAGAGTCATAGCCGGAAACTGAAACAAATATTTTTATGGTCGATTTTAATTAGCTGAATGAAAACTTCTGGCTGTTTTCAACATTTATGTAGTCAAATTAGAGTAAAATGTTGCTTAGAAAATTCTTGGTCGTTTGCTATCATTAACTCATTCTTTAAAATTTTGTGACTTGGTCCGGTCTGATTTAACACCGACCATACGATATCGCGTCAAGCAGTTGAGTTGAGCAGGCGAGTCGAGCATTCGAATCAAGCAATCGAGTCAAGCAGTTTGGTCGAGTAGTCGAGTCGAACAGTCAAGTTGGGCTATCAAATCTAACAGTCAAGTTGAGCAGTCAAATCGACCAGTCTAGTCGAGCAGTTGAATTAAGCTGTTCAGTCAAGCAGATCGGTGCAACAGTTGAATCGAGCGGTCGAGTCGAGCAGACAACTCGAGTAGTTTAATCGAGCAGTCCAGTCGAGCAGTTGAATCGAGCAGTTAAGTCGATTAGACCAGTCGAGCAGTTGAATCTAGTAGTCTAGTCGAGTACCTGAGTCGAGCAGTCGAATCGAATGGTTTAGTAAAGCAGTCGGGTCAAGCAGTTAAGTCGAACAGTTGAGTCGAGCTGTTCATTCGAGCAGTCGAGTCGAGCAGTTGAGTCGAGTAGTCCAGTCGAGCAGTGGAATCAAGTAGTTGAATCGAGCAGTTGAGTCGAGCGTCGAATCGAACAGTTGAATCGAGCAGTCTAGTCGAACAGAAAAATCATGCTGTCCAGTCAAGTAGTCCAGTCGAGCAGTCGAATCGAGTGGTCGAGTCGAGCAGACAACTCGAGCAGTTAAATCGAGTAGTCCAGTCGAGCAGTTTAATCGAGCAGTTAAGTCGATTAGTCCAGTCGAGCAGTTCAATCGTGCAGTTAAGTCGAGCAGTCGGGCCGAGTAGTAAGTCAAGCAAATGTGTCAAGCAGTCGAATCGAGTAGCTAAGTCGAGCAATCCACTCGAGCAGTTAAAACGAGCTGTTCAGTCAAGCAGTCAAGTCGATCTGTCCAATCAAGCAGTCGAATCGAATAGTTCAGTCGAGCAGTTCAGTTAAGCAATCCAGTCGAGCAATCAAATCGTGCAGTCTAATCGACCAGTCCAGTCGAGCAGTCTAGTCAACCAGTTGAGCAATCGAGCAGTCCAGCAGTCGACCAGTGAAGTGACTGAGACTATAACCCATTTCTACGAAAGTATGACGTCCTGTCAGGGACCTGTTTTGCCTTTCTACTATATAAATATATAGTATAAAGGTATAGAAATCACTTGGAAAACCGGAAATGGAAAGAAGGTCCTGCGGGCCGAATGTTATATACCATTCGACTCAGTTTCGAAAACTGAGCATTTTCTGTGTGTGTGTATGTATGTGTGTGTGTGTGTGTGTGTGTGTGTATGTAACGCTTTTAATCTCACTCACTTTTCTCAGAGATGGCTGGACCGATTTTAATGTTCTTAGTGTCAAATGAAAGGTCTAGGTGTCCCATTGGTCGCTATTGAATTTCATTTTGATCGGACTTTTAGTTCAAAAGTTATGTATAAAAATACGAAAAATATGGGACTTCATTATCTCATAGATCCCTTAACCGATTTGAACAAAATTGATTGCATATGAAAGAGGAGCCTTACAAACCCTTAACTTCCAAATTTCATGATGATTGGACTTGTAGTTTGAAAGTTACATAAAGAAATGTGAAACAATAGTATTTAAAACATATTTTTGTAACATTTAAGAATTAATTCAATAAAAAACATCACACATTTTGTTATTATTTGAAAATTACTGCTGAGATCTATCAAACGAAACCGAGTTATTTAAAATCGGACGCTTCATTCAAAAGTTATTCAAACTTTAACATTTAAGCCCCGTATATTAGACCGTTAAAACGTGTAAAATCAAAACATATCAATCAAATGTTGATTGTATTCAATGTGTGCGATGTATGTATGTATGTATGTATGTATGTATGTATGTATGTATGTATGAATGTATGTATGTATGTATGTATGTATGTATGTATGTATGTATGTATGTATGTATGTATGTATGTATGTATGTATGTATGTATGTATGTATGTATGTATGTATGTATGTATGTATGTATGTATGTATGTATGTATGTATGTATGTATGTATGTATGTATGTATGTATGTATGTATGTATGTATGTATGTATGTATGTATGTATGTATGTATGTATGTATGTATGTATGTATGTATGTATGTATGTATGTGTATGTGATGACAATTTGCAATGAAATTCAAGAAAAGTGAGAAACATGTCAAAAGTCAGAAGTTTTTGAAGCCTCTTAGTGGAATACGAACTCTAAAATAAAAGAAAAGAAAAAAACTTTTACCGACTAAATTCCACTATTTAATAATTATTCGCGACAGATAAGTGTACGCTTTGAAAAAAGACACTGATGAAGCCTGCATGTTGTAGGCGAACTACGTATCTGTCGCAAATAAATATTAAATAGCGGGATTCAATTGCAAAGTTTTTTCTTTTCTTTGATTTTAGATTTCAATTGTCATTTTCTTCACTTGCTGTTACTCACAATTGCACGCAAAGCAAAAAGCGGAGAAAAGCAGTTAATTTAAGTATATAAGTATAGTGTTGTATAGGATCAAAATACTAGTGAGTTGATTTTTCCAAATAAATTTATACAAATTTCATACAAATTTTGCGCATTAATAAATGCTCCATAGATACTAGAGCTTAGAAATGTTATATGAAAAATAGGAAGTAAACGTTGCACGGTAGTAACTTTGTACGATTTGTTTTCGTTAGTGACATTTTAAAGGACAGATGTCTTATGTCATGTATCATGTTTTAATAAATAAATCAAAAATGACCAGCACTGGAAATCATATCGATCATATTTCTCATTCTCAAGCATGTTTATGGTGCAGTTTTTGCACTATTTTTCGACCTCATCTTGTTTTCCTAACCCTCTAACATTGTAAAAACGATGCGATCAAGCTAATGACTATCTTTTCATGAAAGTACATTCAAAAGAAGCTCAAGTTTTGATTTTCATGCAAAAATAATTATCTGAAGGAGCGCCAGCTAAGAAAAAGTTCAATTTCTCTTTTCATATCTAATGCTCTATTCAGTTATTTTTTCTAATTCAGATATATTGCAAAATTGAAGCCAAGCAAACTAATAGTAAAATTTTGAGATTAATCATTTTGTTGTAGATATCCTTTTTCTTCAAAAACGAAGTATAATAATAATTTTTCTGAACTCTTGTTTTTCAAAGATGCTAACTTTTGAACGCATGGTATTAATATCAAAATATAAAAAAAAAATCCCCTTTGGGCTAAAACCACTCAAAAAAAAAATATCAAAAAATATGCTATGAACGCATATTTCATATTGTCAGTTCAAAACAAGTTTCGTATGTGGCTCTGAAACCCAAAAGTTAAGGCCGACCGATTATAAAACTAAATAAGGTGTTCATCAAATAACATAAATGACGCTTACAAGTATTTACGCACCCAAGGAAAGAAAATATAATTATTCTACGCAATACGTTGTGTATTTTACTGGCAAATAAGGATTTTGAGGAATACGGAACGGATATTTAAAAATATAGTCAAGTTAATTATAGATGTTCCTGAGAAATTAAATAATGATTATTGTGGCAGTAGAAAGGCTAGGTCACGCCGCTAGGTGGATTAATTCGGGTTTTTAGTTACCGATAAGCCTCTTATGACGTCTTGTTAGAGCCCTGATTTCGGTACAGACATAAGCCTCTTATATAAATAGAAGATACCTATTTAAATTACAAGTTTTTCGCTGATAATGGCTCATATTTTGTCACTATTTTTATCAGAAACCCACGGTCTTTTTCGATCTGCTATGCAGGGACAAGCAGTGGGTATTTTTTAAATGTTATTAAAAATAAATATACAGAACATGCCGTTAACCCTCTCTGTCCCAGGGGTATTTGGGTGGTTTATAACTTTTCGTCATCTAAAACAGTTACTAATAAGCAATTCGTAAAGCAAAACTATGCAGCTTATACGACAATGTTTCTACTACGTTCTAAGATAGAAACAGCCATATTTAAAAGGCTTTAAAATTTTATCGGCGGATTTTGGTGTCGCACTCGCAAGTCATGGATCACCTGTGCTACCATGGGACAGAGAGGGTTAAAGAAAAGAAGAGGTCATAAAAATTTAAAAAGTCAGGGCTGGTATACTTTGGTATAATATATTTGGACATATGCAACCAGCTTTACCAAATTTAGCCATTAGCAATGTATTTGAAGAGTACAACTGAAAAATTAAATTTAAATACGGTCCAGTCCTAAAAACTTCTCAAAATACGTGAAAACCAAACTAAAATCTGTCAATTTTGCATCCATAATGCATTTTTTATAACTTTTTTTTCGAGGAATCTATACAACATATTTTTAAGAAGATCGCCTTCGCGACTATTTTGCATTTTATCCGGAATCTTCATAAGCGTTAACCTACTTCATGGTCAGGATATTTTGCAGGCTTTGAAAAATTTAGATGCCTCTAAGTCTAAAGGTTCTGGACCTGACGGAATCCCTCCAGCATTCCTCAAAATCAATTTTTAAAGCAAATAAAGCAACATACGATATTTACACCTTCTAGAAAGTTACGTATTTTGATAGTGTCACAAAGTTTGTACAACATGTCAAACCTGTTACATGAGGTTTTGTGTACAGAAAATATGATAACCTGATTTTAAGGGGGTCACAAAATCTCAATTATATCTCGCAAACCATATGATGCAGATACTTAGCATACAGAGATACAGAGTTTCATGAAATTCAAAGTACTATAACTTTGCCTAACACATGAACATGCTATCTAGTTCCTATGAAAAGTTAGTTTTTTCAAATTTGTTATCCCCTGAATATCTAATTGTATGAAAATGTCAACAGATGTAGAATACTTTTTTAAGAAAATTCTCCGAAGATACCTAAGGTCAAAAATGTCGGAAAAAACGAGAAAATACTTTTGACCGCCTTTTTCCAAAGTGGTCCCACTGTGCATCGTCTCGAAGGGGCTCGAGAGCGTCCCCGAGATGCACACGATCACACTTTACTCGATCCAATGCAGCTCTGATCAATCGTGTCAATTTATACGGAAAATCATGTCCGTGCATTATCTGCCACAGCTGGTATCGATCGACTGTATCGTATGCTGCTTTGAAATCAATAAAGATGTGATGCATGGACACGATGTACTCCCAACATTTCTGCAAGATCTGTTGAAAAGAAAAAAATTAATCCGTAGTGGCGCGAGCCCCTATGAAGCCCATCTGGTAGTTCCCTACGAAACCTTGTGCTATTGGTGACAGCCGGAGTAACAGGATCTGGGATAGTACCTTGAATGCGACGTGTGCCAGCATTATGCCGCGAAAGTTGCACCAGTCGAGCCAATCACTCTTTTTGAAGATGGGAAAAACCACACCTTCCATCCATTCCTCCGGTAGCTTCTCCTCCTCCTGGGAAATAACCCAGTCTTCGAGATTCCTAACCTAACCTAAACTAATCTCACACTAACGCAGTCACAACTCTTGAAAGCATTCTGGGAAATGAGAATTACATGAATCAATTATTTCTCTAGTCAAAGGCCAGGCCAACTACGCTGCATGCACCGCAGAGAGCATTCAAAGGAATCAAGTGGACTCAGAAATAATATCAAATTCCATTAAACTCCTTGAAATCAAGGGGAAAGAAGAAAGCGTGGACCTCCCGTACCAAACGTTTCCCATATAGATAATGATTTATTTAAAGTCGTTGGGAGTATCTTTGCTAATAAAGGTTAAGTGATACTCCGGACCCTCGGGAATGAACTAATGGCATTTAGATCAGAAGCCAGGCTGCAATTAACCAAGGATATAGCGCCTTATTTCACCCTTTGAAAGCATATTAGTCTACCAAAAATATTAGTTTAAAAATTATAGTAACACTTGAAAATAAAGTCGTGTCGTTTAATGGTTGCCTAAAACTACAATTGTAAGGTTAGGAACTGAAAACCACACAACCCTCACCTTCGAGCTTGGCTACTCAATTATCTGGAAATTAAATATAAAGAAAACTTATCCAATTTAATTCTACTAGGGTATGTTGCTACATCGTTGTAATTGCCTATTCCCGTCCTATCCAACACAAATTATTAAAAATATCAGCAATTTTATGACAAACAATGCAAAACTAGTTATTCCCTAATATTTTAGTTAGTTGTCTATCATACGCGATCAATCAAAGTGAGCTGAGATCTATTGAAATGCTTTTTATCATTAAAGAAGTCCTGCCAGCCAAATTTCCTTCGTTTTTTCGTGCGACGAAGAAGACAATGTCGACTAATCGTTTTAATTTCCGTCATTCATAAATGAAAATAAGTCACGCAAGGCATTGTCGTTATTCTACAGCCAGGAAAACTTGCCTGACCTGCAGAAATTTTGCAGAATAACATTTGTCTTGCCGTCCTACACAAATACATGCGCGATAGCTTCGTAAACATTGTTGTGATTTTTAGTTCGGACGATGAAAAATTTTGATGGACGAATTTTAAAACGGTACGACGAATTTTAGAAATAAAGTCAGTTGCGTAATTTCAATAATATGCTTTAATAGTCGTTTTTCAGTGATTTCAAAGATCACGGATCGGTAAGGTAAGTGTGTTTTAGTCAAATCAGCACAAGAACTTTTGGAGTATTCAAGCAATTCATCCAACAAATGATGAAAATTAGAATGGCTTTACTTATTACGACGGGAATTAGAAAAAAACGCTATGTATATTTATTCTTGACAGATACGTATTTCGCCTACGACTTGCAGACTTCCTCAGTGTCTGTTTTCAAACCCCTTTTCATGCCCCAACCGTCGTCGAGATTTGTAGCACCTAACTTCTCGGAAGAAGGCAGGGTCTCATCCAGTATTTGCGCGTAGTTCTTGGTAGATTATGGGTTATCTAGCTACCAGATGTTCAGCCGAGAAAGGCGATTTTGACGGCACATTTAGTACTACTAGGTGATAATCAGAGTTAATATACGCACCCCGTAGGGAACGTATGTTCGTGATGTTAGGGAAGAACCGACCATCTATGAGAACGTGGTCAATCTGGTTCATTGAACGTTGGTTAGGTGATATCCAGGTGGCTTTGTGGATATTTTTGCATGGTTAAAAGATGCTTTAAATCCCCGCGCCTCGGAAAGCTACGAAGTTTATACATCGTTGGTCGTTATCATTCGTGTCATTTCTTCCCTACAGACCTGAGCGCTAATATCCTCCGTGACGATCTTGATGTCTCTAGAACATCAAATTTATCCTGGAAAGTGAAATACTGGTTCTCCGGGAATCTGGCTGAAGTCCGTTTTCACATAGGACCGTACAGCTAGGCAAAGTTCAGATCGTTTGTGTACACCAAGCTGCATCCATCAACCAGAAGTGATGTCACGTCGTAAAAGTACAGCGAGAAAAGCATAGGGCCCATATTACTGCCTTGTGGTACACCTGATTCGTTTTAGTCTGGGAGTTTGTGTTTAACTTCTTGCGGGTTTTCTTCTTTGAACATTATACCATTTCATCTTTTTGAGTTTTTAGTAGATTTGATAATGGTTTGGCTAACAATTCTTTATTCTTTGGATTTTTCCAATAAAATATTGGTTTTTTCTACATGCTCCTTGCACGTTGTTGAACCGACTAAGGTATTCAGTTGAACAGCGATAGTTTCATTCAAGGGTTCCTATGGTTTCAATTTGGTACGCTGTAGAAAATTTTGGTTTATTTGGTTTTGGTAGGATTGTATAAATTTGTATAAATACTTTATTTCGGTCGTATCATTTTTATCTTTATTTTTTACGGCCATTTTAGTGAATTTTGCGGTCATAATTAGCTGCATAGAGCAGTTCCACGCCAAATCGTTCAAAAAAAGCTGAAATCAAAAATGAACCTTTTTGATTTGGATGAAACTTTACAAACGTGTTTGATAGGAAAAAATATGCACCTTCCACAAGTTTTGGCACCATTTTGATTCAAGACTCATTTTTAAAAAGGGTCTATTCGTTTTCAAGTGTATTATGTTTGAAAGATTGTATCTCGAAAACTATCGGTTTTACATAAATTATGTTTATGTCTAAGCAAAAGTTGTAGAAAATTGATTTCGAACATTTGTTTATTTGTTTATTTTATTGTGAAATTCAAGTGACACAGTTGTCTTATTGAATATTATAGTCAAAGTCATGCTTATAAAAAACTACTATTACATATTTTCTGTGCAAACTTATGTCAAGGTTCGCCGAACACAAAGAGGGTTTCAACTGCAGGGAAAGTTCGAATGTAGGCCGTTATTGGTTCGTTGCATCCAAAAGTTGTTCGATGAAAACTCGGCTGCAGTAGTCCGATCGGAGGGAGCCTTGCGACGCACGGAAGCTTAAAGCAGATAGAATTGTCGGTGAATCGATCTCGCCATTTAGGATCTTTGCTACACATACAGTTTGCTGAACCTTCTTACGCCGCTCGAGTGTTTGAAGACCCAGAAGACGACAAGATGCCAGCGGATAAGGACACCAAACTATGCACGCATTTTCGATCAGTGGACGTACCAAGGAACCGTATAGCGCCTTCAAACAGTGAGGATCACCGAAATCACGGGCAATCTTTGGGATGAAGCCAAGCTGTTGGGAATCCTTCGATATTGCAGTGGTGCGATGTAAATTGAACGTCAGTTCGGCATCAAGCAGTACTCCGAGGTCATTGACTTGGTCGACTCTCGAAATTAGCTGTTCATTTATTTGGTAGTTGAAGGAGATTGGACTAGCGATGCGATGGAAAGTCATTACTTGGCACTTCGGGATGCTGATGACCAGCCAGTTTTTCCTGCACCAGTCAGTGAACACATCCAAAAGCCCCTGAAGCCGCATGCAATCATCTATAGAACGAACTGGTGAATACAATTTCAAATCGTCAGCGTACATTAGCTTGCATCCAACTCCAAGCAGCGGGGCGATGTCGTTGAAAAACAGCACAAACGGTAGAGGTCCCATATTGCTGCCTTGGGGCACACCCGACAAATTAGTAAACCGGGAAGAGAAACAGGAGTTAAGCTGTACACGTAGAACTCTGCCGCATAAATAGGAGCTGAGCCATTCGGTGAAAAAAATATGCACTGCATAAATATGCAATTTTTCAAAAATTTGAAAATAAAACTTAAAATCAAGATATCAAAAATATGCCATTTTTAAACTTTTTTTAATTTATTTTGGAAAAAATAGAAGTAATTTGCAACCTTTTTAAAGTTATTATGAGATGGAGCAACTTTCATGGACGGACTTCGTAGAACAACGACTTTCATAATTTTTTTTTCAACTTGTGATTTTTCATGTAATTTTTGTAATACATGTAATACATGTAATACATGTAATACAAATAGCAATTCTTTATGTCATTTACAACAAAATTAGTCATAACAATTATTTTTCCAAATGCAGCCGTTTTCGAGATATTCGGAGAAAAAGTTGGATATATTTTAATTTTTTATGTTAAACACGTCTTTTTCATATGTCACTCCAGTTGCTCCACTGTTTCTATAAAATTTCTAATAACTACATTTAATTTCCTGCAATTTATCCGAATGCAACCTTTTTGATTCAACCTTTCGCTTTTGAGTTGTGGGTATTTTGAAAGCTGTATTCGAAAAAACTGGACACGCTGATTAGTTAGTAACTTTCTACCGCGTGAGTAAACATAACAGTAATTTTGACTAAAAATAGCTGTAGAAATTTTGAATAAAAATAGTTGTTGTAGAGTTTTACCAAAATAGATTAAGATATTACAGTGATATCTTTGGAACAAGAGAAAATACGCAAAAAACTTTGGGTACTTTCTTCGAAAAGCCAAATGCTTCTCACATCAACGGAGCAGTAAACAACACAGAATTCAACACTCACCCGTATCCTAAGCAATTAGACGTTCAAGAAACATCAGACTACCAAACGGAATGGTGACAGCGGTAGGAAACGCGGCACCACAGACCCGACGAATGCATTCAAGCACAACCCAATATTTCGATTCAGGATGTGGCCAAAACAGGTTAAATTTTCGGTTTATTTTGTGCAAAAAACACACGTTGACACGTTGTGGACTGCACGTGCACGTGTACAAGGTTCGGATGACACCGAACTGGAGTGGTTTTGAACTGAAAACTCGAAGCAACACTTGACTGCCACGGTGTGGCCATGTTGCGGAACATGCTTTTTTTTATAAAATGAGTGGTTATTGAATGAACGATGGAATAAATGCGAGTGTCTCGTTTGTTTGTCTGTGGTTGACCTTTGTATAATTCTATAGTAAGGGTGTTTTTTTGAATCAATGAAATTACTGAACTTCGATTATTTTGAGCAACAATATGTTTTGCATGTGAAAATAGTCAAAGATGAAGATCATACTTACTCTTTACATATTTTTATGAATTTAATTTGTAATCTGAGCTTCATTTAGTTCCAAAATAGGGATAGCAGTGGATCGTACCAATCAGACAAAATTAAAATAAGATTATCATTTATTAATTGCTTGTAAGTTTTACTTGCCGTTTTCCAGCGGCAAGCTTTAAGTATCAAGTGGCAGCTTCGCTTTTAATATCAGTTCATATTTTCCAATTTAAATCAGTTCATCTCTGCATCAACGCCTACCAGACGTAATTCAATCGCAATTTCTACGACCGCAGACCGGCGTACTGCCATCTGCACCAATGCGGTGTGCCACATTTTTCATTCGTTTAAACAAAAATATTTAATAATCAATTCAGTTCAAGAATAAATAGTGACAACTGTCACTAACTAAATTCATAAGAAAATCGCCGGACTTTTCGAAAATAAGTGCCATCCTCAGCTGGCTTGCCCTTTTCCGTTTCCCATGCGATAACGAGCAAAAGTTTTCGGTTGCAACCATCTGCTGCCGCTACAAACCTGCCTCTGACCGTAGTGCCGCTCACCGGGACCCAGTAGCTAGCTAGCTAGCTGCGGCTTTCTGCCGTTCCCATTTGGGACAGGACCTTTCTATATCAATTTCCATCTAACCGTTATTTGTTTCCTTTTCATCGTGTGTCGGTCGAGCCAAACTGAGGTAGACAAGAAAGCAAAAGGAGAGCGAAAAAAGACAGTGCGGCTACAAAATCGGGAAATCCCCGAAGCTCGATTGAATTACTTTCGTTTATTTATGACCGCCAGCTTTATTTTTAAGTAAGCAGCAGCCACCGCAGTAAGGACACGCACAACGGAGGCACTAGCCGTCCATCCTTTTGGTATGGTTGACCCTCTTACCAAGGCCCGGGTTTGAGTAAATATATCTAGAAGAAGAAAAACATTCTCCACGGGAGGGGCAGTTGACTCCGATCTCCGATCGATGTTTCTTTTAGGAATTTAGAATAAAATTGAGCAAGAAAAGAAATAAATATCCCTATTTGCCTTTTCGACGCTTCTAAGTTGAATTGTGACTGCATACGAAATCAGACTGTGAAAAGTCAGTTAAATTTTACTACTTTCCTAGCACTTCCTTGCTTCCGTTTCGTGAGACGCACGATGAATTCTGCATCCATACCGTGGTGCGGTGGTTCCGGCGGAAGCTCAGAGTGGGCTCGGCGGGATCTAATAATGGTGGTGGCTCGAAATGGCGATCGCGTGCGCTGTTGATGTTGCAAGCACTTCGTGCCGATTCAGCTCGATTGCGAGCTAGACTTCCTTGCAATAGGATGAGGAGGAGGAGGAGGAGGAGGACGACGACGCGACGGTACGGGCGGCAAACTTTCATTCCGAGATATCGACTAAATTTAAAATTTATACTGCTGAATTATTACCCTACTACAAGACAAACCGAATACACTCGCATGCTATCAAACGACTGGTCCCGATTGAATATGGATGGGCGAAGAATAATGGTTTGAGTTTTTCTCAAGACCAGGCTCGCCGTCCGCGTCCGTATCTATAATTCTTTGCGAATTTATTTCGGTCAAGGTGGGAATGGTGATTACAGTTTTCATGTTTTACGATTTATTAGTGATCTCAACGTGCTCTATTATAGAACAGTTTCAGCTAAATATTTGTGCATGAGATTTATGTTAGAAGTTTTACCCAAAGAAGAATGATAAGCTGGATGAAAGTTGAAAATTTTGGTATGAAGCCAAAAATATATTCGGTCGTTCAATGGCAGGTGGGACTCCAACCCACAGTCTCTCGGTTGGTACCCAAGTGTTTTTGCAATTAAACTACCGCCACACCCTTCTATTAGATATTCTCTTATCCAATTTGATCCCTCCAGTCTTAACCATTCCTTACACGCACACATACGCTCTCCCATGGATGGTATTTGTATCTCTGCCCTTTGCTTCTACCACCGAGAACATACGCGGTTCACGGTTATCAACTGTAATGTAGTACACACTTAAAAAAAGCACCGAATTCGGTAGAATGTTACCGAAATCTAAACAGCTGAACGTTCGGTAAAAAATTTTACAGCACCAACATTACTAAAGGTCCGTTAACGTCGATATGCACTACCGAAATTTTTACCGAACGTTCAGCTGTTTAGATTTCGGTAATTTTTACCGAACTGTTTAAGTGTGTAGAGGCAAGCGAGTAGGGATGGGAACTATCCCTTACTGATAACTGAATTTGATACTGAATTTTACCCATTACGAGATTAAAGTAAAAAATAGAAAATTGTAATATTATAACTGCGTTATTCATCGTAAGTTTACATTGTAATTTATCAGGCGGGTTTCTTGGGGGCTCGCACAACTATGGAACTTATTTTTACCACCCGACAGATCTTGCAGAAATGTCGAGAGTACAACGTGTCCACTCAACATATTTTTATTGATTTCAAAGCAGCATACGATACAGTCGATCGAGACCAGAAGTGGTTTTCCAACTGACGCGGTTGATCAGAACTATATTGAAACAAGTGATGTGTTTCGCATGTCTCGGTGACACACTTGAGTCCCTTCGAGAAGCAGGGGGGGAGGGTGGTGACGAGACAAGCTGTTGACTTATGCAGCATACTGTTCAACATCGCTCTTGAAGTGATGACCCAACGAGCGGGAATCTAAACGAGAGCCATGATTTTCATCAAGGGTAGCCAACTCGTGAGCTTTAAAAGCGCTTCGAAACATCGAAGGCCAAATACATAAAACGAAGAGGCTTAGGAACCAAATGCATGCCTCGGCGTAGATGGCGACGAACTAGAAGTGGTATATGAGTTCGTGTATTTGGGATCGCTGGTTACCGCGGCCAACAACACTAGCAAGAAGGTCCCGCGGCGCATTCAAGCGAGAAATCGGGCATACTTTGCCATTTAACGCTACGATCATGAACCATACACTGCCGTACGAAGCTGACAATGTACATAACCCTTATTAGGCCAATAGTTCTTTATAGACTTGAAGCCCTGTTCGAGCGGAAGGTACTGCGGATGATATTTGGCGGAGTACAAACTGAAAGCGGAGAGTGACGGAGGTGTGTGAAGCACGAGCTACTTGCACTGCTTGGAGAGATTCCCACCGTACATTTGACGAAAATCGGCAGACTATGGTAGGTCGGGCACCCCGTAAGGATGCCAGACGACAGTGTGACGAAAACAGTGCTCTTCAACAACCCCACCGGCACTGGCAACACGGGGGCTCAACGTGCATGAAGTTCGACCAAGTCGAAAGTGATTTGCGACTACTGAGACGACTGGGAAATTGGCGACGAGTGGCCCAAGATCAAGTGGAATGAAGACGACTGGTTGCAACAGCCTGAGCCACCTCGGCTCTAGGCTGCTGACGACAACGACGTACTCTATCGTACGCTACTACCGACCAATAAGTTTAATCTAACTAATTTTTCTAACGGGACGAGTATCAGTAAACATCAATAACAGCGAACACTTTCTGATCATTAGTGATATTGCTTACTGACAACTATCAGTAATTAATGATAGTTTTCCCATCCCTACAACGCTGCAGTCGGGAGCCGACCATCGAAGCAAGCGGCACGTTCAGTGTTATACCACACCAGATTTGTTTTTTCTGTTTTACTTGTTTCTGAATCTGTCATATAATGTTAATTTTTTTTTGTAAGGTGAAGGCGCATTTGGTGAGAAGAATGATAAAATGGATGAAACTGGGAAATTTCGAGGGCAAACATACAAAAATAATTACCGTGTGTGCGTGTATGGAATGGTTAACCCTGGAGGGACAAAATTAGATGTGACACTATCTAATAGAAAGGGGCGGCGGTAGTTTAATTGCAAAAACACTTGGGTACCAACCGAGAGAGTGTGGGTTGGAGTCCCACCTGCCATTGAGCGACCCAATATATTTTTGCCTTATATCGAAATTTCCCAGTTTCATCCAGTTTATCTTTCTTCTCATCAAACGCTCCTTTACTTTGCAAAAAAAAAGTTTCCTTATTGGGAGTTTCTTCGACTGTGATAGTAACAGGTTGGAGGATTGGCTGTTCAGTCGTTAAATGCAGTGGACGATTTGTTTTATTTTACGCCAACGTTTCGATCTTTGGTTTAGATCTTCTTCAGGGCTTCTAGAATGTGTCTTTAATTAGTTAATCGTGACCTATCTTGTAATTTATGTGTGATTTACAATGTTTAAACCGTCTTTGTCGGGTAACTTTTAGCCTATAGTGTTGTCTGTCTTTGGGTTTGGATGTATAGTAATATTGTATAGTCATTAATGTTGATGTAGTTGATATTATTTGAACTCACTCGTTTATCTGCAATCTCTAAAATATGTTAATTGTGTCACAATTTCACTCATTTGCAGCAGTTTTTTGGTCACGTTATTCTTAACTCTTGGCTTGATTTTTCCTATTGTATTTCCCGTTAGCTGTTTAGGGATCATTCAATAATGACGTTCATTGCTGATGGGGGGAGAGGGTGTCAATTTTATGACAGGTTGTGATAAAGGGGGGGAGAGGGTTTGGGCAAATGTGACATCCGTCGAAAAAATTGCATTTTAATCAAAAGGCAGCAAAAATATGTTTCTCAGTCATTCATCACTCATCGATTTATTTCGATTTTCGAACTTATTGTTCCAGCTGACGGCGCTTGAAATCAGGCACAATTTGTCAATGTTAACTAGATAGACCACGCGTTACATTGAAGAATATATGTAAATCAATTTCAGTTCATTTGCAATCAAAGTTTCTATCTTTTTACTAAATATTGGATAGAAAAGTACAATGAACTCTAAATGCTATCGTCACGATGTAGTGAAACCTGCTTCGCCGACGCAGATTGAAGCTTGTTTTGAAGCGGAGTCGTGCTAATTCAATTGATACCAAAGCTTCATTTCTTCATTGATTTGTAACAATTTGCAATTGAATGTTTTTAGAGCCTTTGTTCGAAGCTATTATTTGTTGTTAATTGTTATTTTCTATATATTTTTTTAATCATATACTAACTCTTAAAAGGTTAAACTATTTTTATAAACCACTTTTTAATTTCAAAACGCTTTTCATTTTTATTTTGAGTTTGTGTGATGTCCAAAGGGGGGGGGGGGAGGTTAAGTTTTGTGACACAATCGGACAGAGGGGCGAGGGGGTGTCTAAAAAAGCAGAAATTTGGTGGACGTCATATTTGAATCGTCCCTTATATTCTGTTTGTGTGCAGTGCTAATAATTTATGTACGTACTAATTTGTATTTGTCTGGGTGAGGGGTTTATAATTTTTATGCGATCAATGATACATCCAAACCCAAAGACAGACAACACTATAGGCTAAAAGTTACTAGACAAAGACGGTTTAAACTTTGTAAGTCACACAAAAATTACAAGATAGGTCATGATTAACTAATAAAAGACACATTCTAGAAGCCCTGTAGAAGATCTAAACCAAAGATCGAAACGTTGGCGTAAAATAAAACAAATCGTCCACTACATTCAAAGACTGAACAGCCAATATTCCAACCCAAAAAAAATTTACGTTAGTCCGCGACAGAATCAGAAACAAGTAAAACAGAAGAAAAGATTACCATATGTTTGGTAGACGAGTTTTTTTTATTTTACAAATAACGATTACTTTTGTTAGAGGCAAAATCGGGACAAGCCAATTTCCAAATTCCTACATTTTTTGTTCCATTCTATGGAAGGTGTGGTTTGTCCCTCCACAGAAAGGGTGCTACAACTATCGCGGCATAGCGATGGTAAACGCTGCCTACAAGGTACTCCTTCATATTTTTTACGCCGGCTGTCACCGATAGAACAAGGCTTCGCAGGGAATTACCAGGCGGGCTTTATGGGGACTCGGGCAACTACGGACCGGAGATCTAATAGAAATGTCGGACATACAACGTGTGCCAATGCATCGCGTCTTCATTGATTTCAAAGCAGCATCCGATACAGTCGATCGAAACCAGCTTGACTCCCAATGCACACCTAATTTTATCAATACTTTTTGTATCATTTTTTCTCAGCTTTCCAATGATGATTTTGAAACGAAAATCGGTCCACTGTTTCGTGGTATTAAAAGTGCAATTCATACTTATTAGCCATTTTCAATCAATCAAGTGCAAAAGTTCTAATATTTGAAGACCTCGTGTCAGTAGTGGGACCCCATTTCAACGAGAATTACTTATATTTGTTATCTTCTCAATGGCCTTGAAGTGTTTACCGGGACAAAGCTTCAACGAACTTGGTGGATTAATCTCTTTTGGCACAAAAATTACGCTGGCAGAACGAAGCATTGTATTTTCTCATAAAAATCGGCTGCAAATCGTTTCTCAATAAGTTATTCCAGGTGTATCGCAAACTATTCCTATCCAGGAAGTTGACAGAAGTCAACGTTGTGAAAATTGGCGTAAACAATGAAAATATGGAAAGCTGCGCTGGAAAAATAACTGAAAAAGCAACAGCAACAGAATTCAATCCTGTAGGAAATTCGAGCTTTGTCTTTAATCTGTGTTCAAAGATTTAGATTAAAAATTGATCACCTCCATGGCAATTACAAACCATACATGCTGCAGCAAGCAAGGTTTTCATCTACCGGTGCCAAAGTTAATTATCGTACTCTGTAGTCTGGTGGATAAACTAAATTTACTGATCTACTTTCCACACGTGCATCGATAGGGAAGGCATCATGGAAGCCTCTAGACTATCAATTTGCGGGGATCGATTTGCTCTATAGTGTGGTCATACAACATAAACTGTTAACTGATTTTTCTTTAACGTAAAATACGTTCCAAAACACATTTTAAGTAGACTGTTTTAGATCAAATTATTCGACAGAACAACAGAAATCCACAACTCTTTCGACCACCCTAGTTTGAACAAATGTTTACCATGAAAGACGAAACTTAAAAACCTACCATGATGATCAAAGAGCTTCGGAGAGTGTCATGCCTCATACCATCATCATCCGGGACCGGGACCGGGACCGGGGCCACTGCAGTGTGTGTCTGGTAGCATCCCTCAGTAATACATAAAATGGTTGCACACCGTCAGCACCGGTCCCGGTAGTTGCCGGAAAAGCTCCCCTGCCAGTGAATGGCGATGCTGTCGATTGGCCCCCGTTAGGTGGTTTTGTGCGTATTGGCTGAAGTGGAGAGAAAAAAATTCACCCAGCCACCAAGTGAACGGGTTCCGGAAAATCCTGACGATGTCCTTTTACTGTTCGATAACGAGAGCAGACTCCGACTCCGGAAAGTGGAGCATAATTTGATTAAAAACTAGAAAATGGAAAGATAATTGCTTTGTTTGATAGATCTCCGGATCGAGTGATGTACAACGGCTGGTCCGGTAGAAGTGAATAGTGGTGAGTACAGTGTGTTTGCGACCGATTCGGCGAGTGGTTTGCCAGCCGAAAGGATCCTACTGTATACTTGTTTCGAACGTTTCACCAAACTGGTGGCGGTAGACTTTCAATTTGCTCGATAAATCATTTTTATCGAATTTTCCCGTTGATGAAAATGGAAAATAGGAGCAAAGAAGCAAAAAAAAAAAAAAGTTTCCGAACAATTCCAACCAATCAGCAATGCCAGCTGGACACCGTTGCGTTGCTGGTAGCGCATCCTCGAGGAAGGAAGCGAATGTCATTAATTTTCGGATTAGCTTCACGCCGTTGGGCTTTCGACGCGGCCCGGCTGGTGATGTGTCTCATCCCGATGACAGTGGCGACTCATTAGATCAGCTCGCTGGCTGCCAGGCGGCCGGGGTGCGAGCCTTGTGTCGGAGTTTGTCCGAACACGATAAACGTGCAGCAAGCAAGCGTATGGCGTCCGATTTGGCGGCGAACGAACAAAGCGGGCTACTACTGTTAAAAGTCAATTGCGATCAATTTGCATAAAATTTCGTCGGAATTCCAGTTTCCAAGTGGGAATTAAAAACTCGTGTTCCATTTTGGTGGATTATAATGGATGTACTAATTTTAATTGCAGCCCGCAGTTGAAGATATGCATATTAGAATTAATAGAGCTATAATGGTTCGAATTATAATCAACGAACTATTTTAATCAACTACGCTTCGCCAGTTCATACACACTTATTGATTTTGAACAATATAGAATTAGTATTTGATTACGATCATATAACCCTGACTGTTTTTTATTTTGATTCACATTATGCCTTTGACGCAGGACTACGTTTTTGTTTATTACACCGGGTAGCACTTTGTGAAAACGACAATAAAAGTGCAACGTTTGAATGAAAGATCTCAAATGCTAATAGCTAGTACAACGCTAGTATAGCATAATAGCTGAACGAAAAATAATATGCTAATATGTCGTTGGATAGATAAAATGTCCTTTAATTCTATAGTAACATATTTATAACAATCTTTTATACGCTTAATAGTGAAAATGAACGAAAAGTTTGAAGGTCAAATTTCCCCATACATTTTCTTCGCTATTACTTTGTTTCACAGGCAGGGACGACAGTTAAATACACGATCTGTTTAGTGTTATAGTCTATAGTTCCGTTCTGCATCTTTACTACAAACATGGCTTGTTGAACTTCCCTCCCACGTGCCATTAAAGTTTCAAGACCAATAAGGCGACAACGATTTGGATATGGTGGTAAGTTTACGGGATCACGCCAGGGGAATTCACGTAATGTTAGACGAATGAACTTTTCTTGTCCGAATATGCATTATAAACGAATAAAATGCAAATACCCAGTAAACCACTTGGTTTGTATATCTCGATTGCAACTGAGCTATACGAAATCATATCTGAACGAAAAAGTTATATTTCACGCCATATAAGAACATGTATGTACCAAATTGGAGGCGATATTAGGATTGGGCAAAATTCCCGAAAGTATCGATAATTGAATATCAATATCAAATCCGCCGCTTTATCGATACCGTCGATATATCATTCGTGAAGCATCGATATTAGATTTATCGATACTATTTAGGGCGGCATTCTGGGATTAGGAAATGCTGCACAAAAACAGGGATTCATAAAAATTAATTAATAAAAAACATGTTGAGCAAAGAGAGTGCCCCCAAAACACGCACATAACACATCACTCGCTCCATGGCAGCTCTATTTCGGACACGTCGCTTTGTACGGAAAACCGCACCACCTACCAGAGCTGTTCGCATCCGACTGAATCGTATGCTGCCCCAGAATCCACAACAATATGATGGGTTGTACTTTCGACACATCTGGATGACCTGCCGAAGAGTAAATATTTGATCCGTAGTAGCACGGGCCTCCATAAAGCCTGGTACTACCCTACGAACTTTCCTGCCACTGGGGACAGACGACGCAACAAAATCTGTTGATGGCTTTGACTAGCGTTATGCTACGGTAATTACAGCAATCTATTCGATCGCCTTTTCTGTAGATAGGACAAACTGCACCCTCAATCCACTCGTCCGGCAGCCCTCTCCCAAACCCCTGAAACCATCCAGTGATGTGTCGTTGCTGGCGGTTCTTGGCCATTCCTGCAGAGTTCCGCTGGGATTTGCTCCTTTCCAGTTCTAGTTCTTCTCGATCTCTGCCCCACCTCTGCAACTTTCACTACTATTATGGCGCGTAAAAAGCTGGAAAGTCTTTGTTAATGCCGTCAACGCCAAATACTCTGTGCTCTCTGGTCAGTTCTAAATTGCTGAAAATCGCGTATCGTACACTGAAACAAGGATCATGGTAATTGTTACCATATTAGAGGGTAAAATTAAGAGGACACACCAGTGAATTTTTGCAAGAAAAGAATTCTGTTTAGCTTAAGCAGTGTTCTGGTTAAAATTCCTATGTGTTACCTTCGGCGTTACCCCGAACACAAAAAATAACAGAATCGTAGTCAAAATTACTAGACATTACCAAAAAATGTGGTAAAATTATCTGAGAACATGTTACTTGTACAAGAATCATGGTAAATTTGAATACTTTTTCATGGTACTTACAAAAAGCAAGCGTTTTCTGCAAAATGGCGCGAAATACCATGGTTCTTGTTTCAGTGTATGCACTTACCGTTCAATAAGCGTTAAACATGTAGGTGACATTGTTCAAGGTTTTGCATAAGAGTCAATTCCAATAAAGTAAATTTGAGAATTAAGCTTAGTAGATACCTGAAAAGAAAACAGCGCGAGAAAAATGCTTAAAATATTGCTTTCTTGCGCATTTCCTGGCCTAGTTTTAGTCTATATTTTTTCAGCATGCATATCCCGCTTTATCAAAACAGTATCGGGATGAAATTATCGATTTAGCATAATATCGACGCCGTAAGTATCGATGAAATTTATCGAAATATCGGCCTTCGAGTATCGATATCGCGGGTATCGATACGGTATCGCCCAATCCTAGGCGATATACGTGCGAAAATTTTGACAATTATTTGTGATATTATTTGCGTAGTTTTAATAACACGCAACTAAATACTCCTGAATGTATGATTAAGATATAATCAAATATTGCAATCGTTTATACTGCTTTATAATTCACAGTCATGAATTGTATATGAAGGCACGCACGACTGCAAAACAACCCGGGTAGAAATGCATAACGAATATTAATGTAAAAACATTACGGTTACTATGAATTTTACTGTTTACAACATTTTATGCTGTAACTTCACTTTTCATATTAATGTAAAAACTTTACGATTACAATGAATTTTATTGTTTACTACACTTTATGCTGTAACTTCACTGTACCGTTCTTGGAAAATTTTTCATATAATGTATTCATATTAATGTAAAAACTTTTCGATTACAATGAATTTTACTGTTTACATACTTTATGCTGTAACTTTACTGTACCGTTCTTGGAAAATTTTTCATATAATTCGGCAATAATGCAAATTGTTTAGAAGCAAGAAATAATCTCTATCTAAGGTCCAATCCTTGGCAGGTTGAGTTATTTGTAGACACAAATTGTGTCTCTTCCTCCGTCTACTGTAGAAACCAGCGATCGAGAAGTTTAATCTAATTCGTTTTACTGACGGGACGACGACACTATGCAGGCGCTTGCGATTTACTTGTTCGTCTGCCAACATATTAGCCGCGATTCTTAACGCGGTTGTTCGGCTAAAGGCTCCGTTCC